>NC_139944.1:37053953-37468953 GCF_963454915.1 Gymnoscopelus microlampas
CACACACACACACACACACACACACACACACACACACACACACGTACGTGTGTGTGTGTGTGTGTGTGTGTGTGTGTGTGTGTGTGTGTGTGTGTGTGTGTGTGTGTGTGTGTGTGTGTGTGTGTGTGATTTAATGATGACAAATTATATGTTTTTCTCATAAGGAGCCATAGACATCCAAAGAAATATGTGCTTTGACTGGAATGTCCCAACATCACAGACTATGCTTGTGCTCGTTGGATCATTTCTCCTCAGATTTAGGATGCCAGCTGTCTACTTCCCATTGTGTTGTGGTGGGGGGGGGCTGCATGTGAGGGGGTGGCACAATATACTACGCGCTGCTGTCAAGATCAGACTCTAACCCCCCCATATGCACACCCCCTCTTTGTACCCGCCTTTCCCCATCACACAAATCGCACCCCACCTGTCACTCAATCTCCCCATTACCATACCCACAAACACTTTCAAAAACACCACAGATGGGGAATGATCAGATTAAAATGATTTAGCGATTTAGGGGATTTCACCACTCAGACACCCTGTTTAGCTTACCCCTGCCATTACAGATACAGACGTGCCACTACTGGCAGGTGGCGACAGGTGGATCGATTGTGAGCAGAACGATTGAATTGAAACGGTTTTGTCAATGTCAGCACATATGACTTGTATTCATCTGCTGTGGCCTTTTCAGATTTTTATATTTATCATAGCACTTGTTAGAGCCAGATGAGTTATTGATCAGCTCAAAACTGTGCACCGAAGACTCATTAATATTTCATTCACAAAGCTTGCTGATCCTCGCACTTTCAAATGGCTTCCTGTATACTGTTTCATATTGATGACTGGAAGGTCTTTGGGATGAACATTTTTATATTTATCAGTCGTTTTCATCATACAGATACCACACAACATTGTATTGAAATAATATTGGATTCAAATATGAATTTCAAAAAGACATTAGATGTTTAACTGTGAAAGTATAACTCACACTTCAATACAAAATGAAATCTCACATAAGTGTTTGTCTACAAACGATCCCTCTTCTCTATGTTAAAATGTTCCCCTTTCCCTTCCCAGGCTACATTCAGGATTACATCATTCCCTCAGTGTGCCAGAAAACAAAGGAGCCAGGTTCCAGGTCAAGGCAAACCAGGCTCTCCACGGGGCCCCTGTACACCCAGGCAAGTGTCGGGGGCAGCGGAGGAGAGGAGTTCTCTGACCATGATATGGAGCATCCGGACAGTCCTGTGTCCAGCGCCACGGCTGAGTCCCACAGTGGCACCCTGCCTAGCCCTGACCCAGAGGGCTGCACCATCAACACCTTCCTCATCTCCGACGGACGCTCCCGCCGCAGCCCCAAGCAGAAGTGTCCCCGCAAAGGGGGCAGCCAAACGGACAGCGGCGAGGAGGTCAGTTCTGCCGAGTCTTCTCCTACCAAAACAAAGTCCAAGGGACGCCACGCTTGCGGCGAGTGCGGAAAGTCTTACGCCACCTCCTCTAACCTGAGCAGACACAAACAGACCCACCGCAGTCTGGACAGCCAGCAGGCCAGGAAGTGTCCCACCTGTCACAAGGTATATGTGTCCATGCCGGCGTTGGCCATGCACATGCTCACTCACGACCTGAGGCACGAGTGCAAAGTGTGTGGCAAGGCCTTCAGTCGGCCCTGGCTACTGCAAGGTCACTTGAGGTCCCATACAGGGGAGAAGCCCTTTGCCTGCGCCCATTGTGGCAAGGCCTTTGCCGACCGCTCCAACCTTCGAGCCCACATGCAGACACACTCGGCCTTCAAGCATTACACCTGCAAGCGCTGCCACAAACAGTTTGCCCTGAAGTCCTACCTGAACAAGCACTATGAATCAGCCTGCTTCAAAGGATCTGGAGATGAAGATGACTTCAGCTCTGAGGACTAACTTGAATATACGGCACCTTCTGCATTCATTTTCTATTTGAACATTTTTTTCTAAACATAAGTGAGATGACAAAGACAGGTTGTGGATTCACAGACTGGTCTCTGTTTTGCATGCATGCATCTTCCTACTCCAGCCTTTTGGTAGAAGCAATAATCTCACTTACAATTGTTGAGGGAAATAGGGAACGTATACAAATTCCTAACAATTTCAGCTTTGATTATAATTGTAAATATTTTGTATTGTTTTGTATTTATTTAAATGCAATAATTTACCATTCAGTATTATTTTATACACCAACTAGCTCTTATTTACCCAAAATACTTCCAAATTGATGAAAACATGTATTTGTGTATTTATTTATTGATTTATTTAACTATTTATTCTTTATTTATCAGATGATTTATTTATTTGTCATTGCATTTGTGAATTGAGCATTATTTATTAGAAAGATGAATTGAATTTGTTAAAAACAGAATAATTTAAAAGATAATATATTTCTGAGAAAACTGTTCCAGGATCTGTTTAATTTGATGATATAGTAATGAAAAGACAGTAAATGGGAAAATACATTAATATCCTTTTTTTCCATTCATGAAACTATGCACAAGTTTAACATTGAAAGGCTAGAGTTGAACTACCTGACCAGTCAAACAAATTACACAATGAATTGATGTAATTTGTGGAAGTTTTGTTTAAATTTGAATTGCACATATTCAAATTTTAATGCTTCACTAATTATTAAATTATATTTTTCTCTTAATTGCATGTGGTCATATTTACTTCTTTGCTGTTCCTAAGTAATTATAAAATACGGAATTACTTAGGTTATAAAGAGAGAGGTGATCATGAATGAGAAAAACTAATTCTAAAACGGTTGTGACTTTCTTGGCCAGCAGAGGGGGCAACCATGTTACAGAGCAATAGGGAGAGCACCATCCCACCAAGCATAAGCCATTACAGTAAATATGATTCAAAGGTCTTAAAACTACAATATATTCATGATAGAGTATGCACACGGTTGATAACGTGCATACTGCATAGCGAGTTCTCAAGTCACGTTCATAATGGTGAAGAAAAAAATAGACATCTTGCCCGTACAGAGCCAAACAACTAACCTCAGGAAGCTAGGAATACATACACAGAGGTGTCAGTCAAAATCACCATACACAAAAGGTGGAAATTCACGCTGTTACTTAACAGGGTGTAACAGTGGTGCCCAGTATAGGCCTGTGCCCTTCCCATAGCTGCAGGCAGCCATGTGGGTCAAGGGTTTCCCTGGCATAGCACAGGCCCCTAACAGCACAACGCTGTAGAGCTTGAGGACAGGATGTGCACTGAGCCTAGTGTCATGAGAACCAGGCCTCCTGGTCCAGACTAGACGGGGCTAAGCCCTCTTTGGCCTCCAGCCATCATTCCCCCAAGGGAAACACAACTATGTGTCTCGGTGGACAGGAGAGTGGAGATCACTATTTTCAGACACAATGACAGCCATTAAGAATACACATGCGCGTATGCATGCACACACACATTCACAGACAAAAACATTCACACACACACACACACACACACACACATGCACGCACGCACGTACAGTACAAACGCACACGCGCACACACACAACCTTTTGAAAAGGATATAGCCATAAGAAACAAACAAGACGGACATAAAACGTCCTCAATGAACAAAGGAGAACAACGTAATTCCAGGTCAATGGAAGGTGCTTGCCAGTCATCAATGCAAAAGAAAAAAGCATGATGGGTGATTTTATAGCTTCTTGTATCAAACAGGGAACCAAAAAAACAGGGAAATGGCATCATGAGAGACAAGTTTTTATTGCCAACTTGTAGATTTCTCCTGTCTGATAAACTTTGTTGACCCATGGAAAGCTTGGAGGAGAACCAAGGACGCTGTGGTCCCAGGTGACACTGGAGGAAGCAGTCAAACATGGGCCAAAGGACCTTCCAGCCCAGCCTGGGACATTAAAGTCTGCTGTGGGCTTCTCCGCAAGAATTGTCGCGTGTGAGGAGACTTCCTGGATCAGAGCGGCTGAGCTGACTTCAGGCAGTCTGGGGGCCTCAAGGGAGATGATGACACCCGGCCCCAGGATCAAGAGGCACCTGTGGCTTTAGATATGTCCCATTAAACAGCCCTGGGTTGTTTATTTTAGCTAAGATGTTACCTTTGGCGGCTGTGAGTGTAACATGAGAAAAATGTCCACCTATGAAACTGTGATTTTCACATTTGCAACTCGGGACCTATCTTACACAGTGATCTCATTTTATAAGGAGTGAAGATTTCATGCCTTAAATGGAGGTTTTGTTTGAGATATATTTTATATAGTCTTCAAATGAGAGGTGAAAGAGTGGAAAATGTGGTTGAGACCATTTGTTGAACCTTTTACACACAGACGGGTCCCACCTGTCTTGATTACTCAAGCTGTCGAGAGCTGTGTAAAACGATCAGTGTCTTTGGGAGGGAACGAGACTAAAAGAGAGGGAGAGAGTGGGGTCAGGGTGTAGGACGGGACAGAAGAAGGGAGGTAGGCTTGAGAGTCTTATCTTGAGGTCACATCACAGGGTTAACTGACAGATAATACTGCTGCTACTGTACTGGGAGCCACCTCACAATTCTGCTATGCGTTACATTTACAGAAAATGGGAAGTGAGAGTTTTTCTCTGACAAATGAATATCTCTGTTATTTTCAGTGGTGGACAAAGTATATATTCTATTATAAGTAAATACTCAGTATTCAAAAGTACAAATTACAAAGTAAATTTTCTTTTTAATGTAAATGCATTGCTGTATTAAAATTTAGGACATTTTCCCCCAAAAAATAAAAATAAAAACAAATAATATTAAAAAAACAAAAAGTTTGTGAAAATAGCAGATCTGCAAGCTCACGTGTTGCGGTGCGACGTGTTGTGAGCTTATAGATTGTAGATCTGCTATTTTCACTGTATTTATATATGGCTTAAGTGGTTAATTCATAATATATTTTTGTAAGTTTGGGTCCCAAGAGTCCCATCATAAAAATGAAGTGCAGTCAAAAGCACAATATTTCTATTTGAAATATATAGCAGAGTCACATGCTATATATGCTTACACATGCTTGCAAAAAAAAAGCATTTGAGTACTGTAGGGTTACTGTCCAACACTGATTGTGTAGCCCCTATTTAAAGGAGCTCTGTGGGGGGTGCAAACCATGTAGTCATCATGAGTTTGAGACTCTTGACATTAAGCTGCTCGTTATCCAAACATTCTCCAATCAATCTCTGTCTCCCCTCTCATTCCTGTGGTTCTGCACTCTGTGCACCCTCTTATAAAGCATGAAGGCAAGCACACACAAGTGCACGCACACACACGCTCGCGTGCGCGCACACGCGCACACACACACACACACACACACACACACACACACACACACACACACACACACACACACACACACACACACACACACACACACACACACACACACACACACAGGAAAACATCAGCAGTGGTCTGCAGCTGGCTGTGAGGAATAACTGTTATGGCCATGGGTTCTCTCTGTGGTGCAGCTGTTTCTGATGGACTCAGTAAGTCAAGATGTCTGACCGCAGTCTCTCCCAGCAGTGTCCCCACTCCCCTCAGAGGAGATAACTGGGCAGTGTTAGAGCTGACTAGCCATGTGCTCATCATCGGCTCATCACTCAGTACTTGGCACATGTGAAAGGGGAATGTGTGTGGGAGGGGTATATTACCTGATGTCAGAAGAATTGCCTGTTGTATCAAAACCCATTCTTTTTTCTGTCTTCATTTAGTCTGGCTTCTGATTCTATAAGGATAAATTATGATCTATGATCGATTCTTTGTACTTTCTTTGTTTTTCTTTGCTTTATTATAGTTAACCGCTTTCAATCTGGTGGCCCTATTTTGGGCACGTTATTATAGGCAAAATATTTAAAATATATACTTAAAAATCTAAAAACAACAATCTAAAATCAATTTCAAATATTTGAATGGTCATACCAATGAAATGTGCATAGGCCTAAATGTGCTTCTCTTATTGTTTTATTATCTCATCTAGACTTAACTTTTTAGATACAGTTCACCCAAGCCACCTACCCCCACCACAACGCAATGTGATACTACATTGTGAGCTTGTAGATATGCTATTTTGGAAAAAGTTTTGAATTCATGTGGTTGAATCACACTGTCCTAAAAGTTTTGGATTTTCTAATAGCGGCTTCCAAATGTTTGCAAACTGTTAATAAAGTATTCCCAAAAGAAATCTCAGTAGTGTCACTCTTACGTCTACCTTAACAGAGGTCCCGCCCACTACACACTTCATTATTTCTTTAATCACCTCGACAGGGTTTTAATGGCATTCCTTAGGTTGATGGAGTGGGGGCGGAGGGTAAAGTATTTACGGTTCCAAACTGTGAGGCCATGGTGGCTAGGGAGAGAAAGCGCGGCAGGGTCGTGTTGCTGGCCGGCTGAGTGTAGTAAAACACCATGGTGTCCTGCTTTATGAGTGGAACCAGGTCCCGCTCAGGTCGCTATTGTTGGTGCAGCTGAGCCAGGGGCCAGGGGCCGCCACTGCACTGGTTTGATGTGTCAAGGGGCTGTGTTTGTGAAAACAATCCCTTTGATGACACACTCCCTCTCTCTCTCTCTCCTGCCACTGATCCCTCTCTCCCTACAGCAGCGCCAGTCAATCTGGAAGCCATTTGCTCAGCTTCCACAGAGAAAGTTCAGGCTTGATCACCTCCCGCATCTGCTGAGTGTTTATTTACACACTGCACTTAACCCATTAGACAAACCAAGCAGAGCCACTGATCACATTGGCCTTCTGAGGCCAGTGGGTGTGGGTGGCTGGATTGGGTGAACTGTATTTGAATGATCTGTGAAGTTCCGTCTAGAAGAGGTGATAATAAAACAAATTGATGCTCATTTGATGCCCCATTCAAACACATCATGAAACAATCTGAAGGTTACACAATTGACAGTCCAAATTGCTCATAGCACCTGACGAAGCCAACACCAGGCGAAACGTGTCGTGCAGAAAAATGTAATATGAAGCATTAAGTGAGTCCTGTCCATCTTCATTGGAGTGTGCATGAGAGAAGCAGTGGGAGGTTTTTCCTGTCTTCATGTGCATTATCTTGCCTACCAGCACATCCACCTCTGCCTGAATGTGCATGAGAGCTAGCATATTTTGTGAACACTATTTAGACTGGGTCTGAAAGCAAATCCAGACTAAATGTCAGGTGGAGGAGGGTGATTTGGTGCATGCACTATTCGTTATGCCCGAAAATCTGTGAATTCTGGAGTAACATCCATGGTTAGGCTATATGGAGATCACAGAGACTAAAAGTATGGTTTATATATTCTTGGGAATCCCAAGGGAGTCTTCTTGGCCATAATGCTAACCCTAACCCTGGACTAACTGGATTCATAGCATTATGAGACAGACATATAATAATGAGACGTTGGGGGGCATCACAAGGTCCATCATTTAGCGGCTTAGAACTGTTTAAGGTATAGCTGCCTACGAGAAGATATTTTTCAATCCTCTAGAAAAGGGAGAAATATACACTAATAAATGTATTTCTAGAATTTCACTCATTATAACCGGGAAGGGGATGGAGCCCATTTGTTTATGGCAACACAGAGGGGTTCAGAAGCTGTTTGTATATTTAGGCAGTAAGATTTAGAGACAGTAAAGTCTTGTCCTTAAAAAGAGTGGTTTATCTGATGTAGAATTTCATGACAATATTCTACTTTATATTGATTGATGTCCTCCTATGTGTTGGTTATAAATAATGTATAACCTACATACAAAACCAACCCAAAACAAAACCTGGATTTGTAAAGATGTGAACTTTTTCGAGACAGTTCCCAGTGGTGGAAAGTAACTAATTACTAATTTACTCAAGTACTGTACTTAAGTAAACTTTTGAGGTATTTTTACTTTAGTGGAGTATTTCCGATTTTCATACTCAACTCCACTACATCTCAGAGACAAATATTATACTTTTTTCCACTACAATTATTTGAATACTATAGTTACTAGTTACTTGGTAGATTTTGATTTTGATTACAAAACATACATTAACCACTTAATTCAGCCCTATGTACATTTTGGCCATTGAAAATAGGCAATCTATCTATCGGCTATTTTCAAAAGATTGTTTAAACATTTGAAAAGTTGTAAAATTGGACATTCTTCCTAATGAGTACTTTCTATTTTTGGTACTTTCAGTACATTTTGATACCAATACTAATGTACTTTTACTCAAGTACATTTTTTAATTCCGGACTTTTACTTGTAACAGAGTATTTCTACATTGCAGTATCACTTTTACTTAAGTAAACATTGTAGTACTTTTTCCACCACTGCCCAGTTCCAAACCACTGGCTTCCACCATGGATGAGGACCAAAACATTAGGAGTATGGTATTGGTCCCTCCCATTCACTGGGGCGCTACTGTAGACTAGTATAAAGAGCGCTTGCAGGAATATCACACGCACGTACAAGCTGCATGTTGACCATCACTCCATTGTCCGATGGAGGAGAAGTCAGTGTCAAAACAATCTCGAATCATTCCACGGTGAATTCTCGTACACGTTCTAGTTCCAGCGTGACCTCCTTTACGCGCGTAACGCGCAACTCTACATGCAACCACACAGGCCTATAATATAACGGACTTTTTTTTAACGTTACGAACGTAACCCCCGTTCTTTGAATATTACGAGCGAGATATTCTTTATCATGGCTTTTACTATGCTGCGGCCGTTGGCGACTCATCCCTTCTCCTCCTACGTCGCTGACCTGCATGTGATGTCCGACGACGAGGAGAACCGCAGCGACCAGAGCGACGGGAGCACGGACCAGAGTTACGGATGCTGCGCCGCCGAGGAGAAGTACCGCCGGGTGTCCCGCGTCCTGGGCGTCGGCCGCGTCGTGGTGAAGCAGCGGAACGCGGCCAACGCCAGGGAGCGGGACCGGACCCAGAGCGTCAACAGCGCCTTCACGGCTCTCAGGACTCTCATCCCCACGGAGCCGGTGGACAGAAAGCTGTCCAAGATCGAGACCCTGCGCCTGGCATCCAGCTATATCTCGCACTTGGCCAACGTGCTTATCGTCGGAGACGGACGCGAGGACGGCCAGCCGTGTCTGGGCGCAGTATATAGCTCCTCGCAGGGAGAGGGAGGAGAAGGCAAACACCAGCCAAGAACTATCTGCACGTTCTGCCTCAGCAATCAGCGAAAAGGGGTAAACGTTTATGAATATTGAGAAATAAAACATGCTTGCTTTATCATACATTTCATGAATAGTCTGTGCTTTGGACCAGTGGTTCTCAAAGTGGATTCCAGGGACTCTCAGGGTTCCTTTGGGGGGTTCTAAATTGACCGTTACAAGTCTGTAACTATGACAGTATACAAATGGAACCAAATGGACGATAACGGTCCATTTGGTTCCATTTGTGCACTGTCAGATTTAAGGGGAGACCTTGACATTTAAAAGTTTGAGAACCATTGCTTTAGACTTTGTAAAAAAAAAAAAAGTTTAACTATACAATAATTTGTTGCAACTTTTCCCCTGCATGTTTCTGTTTTAGCAACTGTTTAAATTAAGATAACAAAATGTAATCCATTGCAAAGTTACAACTATGTAATCATTTTTTGCAACTTTTCCCCTGCATGTTTCTGTTTTAGCAACTGTTTTAAATCAAGAAAACAAAATGTAATCCATTGCAGAGGCTACTGTGGTCAAAAGACTGCAGACAACAACTCTTTATCAAAATAATCCTGTTAATCAGAACATAGCCTATATCTACTAATCCCACAATGAACTATAGGAATAAGTTCCATGCATCTGAGTGAAGTGGAAATGATCTTCGTTTGTCCCAATTACTCTCTTGGGATTTTGTTTATTTATAGGGACTATATAATTCAGTCTACTGAGAAATCCTTTAAAGGGCAACATGTTATTTTTAATAATGCTGCTGTGTATTTGCAACAAATTATTTGTATCCTCATAGGAGAAGAAATTACCAAAAACTGATTGTGTTTTGGTTCCAAGTTATTTCCTATACAGACTTAAAAGAATAATGCTCTGATCAAGAGCGACAGCGACGACTAATGCAATTTCCTGCTTTGTTCACAGGTGAAAGACAGGCGAGACTGTGCGAAAATGCATGGAGGCAACACACTGCGAATGAGCCGGCGATGAAACTGTCTGCTATACACTGCTGTTCAGGTTTAACCTAATCCCTGGAGCAGACCTCAGGGAGCACTCCAGCCAACACTCTGGCCCACAAACCGGCCTACGTTTCTAAAAGCATCTTAAACAGTGTTTAAGACAATCTTGAGGGAGATGCTTTTGGGGAGCTTGGTTCAGAGTGTCATCACCCACCTCTGGAAGCAGACTGTCACAAGAGACCAGTTTCAGGAATAATGTGGGACAGAAAAGACTACTCCACCCATCATGAGAAGGCTGTAGTGTACTGTACTTTCTACAACACTCAAGTGACACTGGTGGAATATGATCTTACAAGAAGACTGTAGTCAGTTGATCTTTCAGTACATTTTGAATTCTGTTTTGAAATTAAATCTATTTTTTCATAGACATGCTTGTCTAGTATTTGCAGTGGTTTTGGCAGGGATGTCACTTTGTTTGTTTTATGCAACTAACAAGTTACCACTTTGCAGGTTCTCAGTCCAGTAAATAATTTTACAATTATTTAAAAAGCATAGTCAAAACCTCTGTCATGGCACATAACTTACGGCAAACCACACATGAGAGTGAATATATTTTCTCCTCAAAGCATTGTTTACACAACACTTGATAAAATGAATTACCAGTGTGCTACAGATGAACAGCAAAGTCTGTGTTATGTTCGTAAACACAAGTAAAGTATATCTTTAATTTACAGAATGATGGCTTGATAGTCACAAAAAGCTTATAGCGCTTTTTTATTTTCTGGCTTCATAGAAAGAAAAAAAAAAAAAGTGAAATTACTAGCCATCTGTCCTTAACAAGCAATGAGAACCATGACTGGCAGCTTCTGACTGCAACTGCATAGAGAAGTTCCAATACAGCGTTACATTTGCTCTCAGTGCAATCATGCCGAGCTGCCTCAAAAAAGGAAGTAATCAATCTTGCCCTGAGTAGGGTCTTTCTAAAATAAGGCATGGTGCAGCAGTGAGTGACCACAGAGAGGCCTTGTCAGGATGGTACATTGAAGAGAGTGCCAGCGAGGAAGGCATGAATCATGCAAACTCGAATCAACACTGGCGAGGGTATAGGAAAAACAGGAAATACACAAATGAGGGGAGATGAGGATCATCGCAAACTGCCCCACATTGTTTGTACCCATTCCCAATGGCATCCACAGGGGGAAAACTCCAGCTTTTCGATTCTTTAATACACCTATGTCTTAAATCCACAATGTTCTGCATTCTAGCATTCATAAGCATGCCCTGGTCCTCCAATTGCTGCATCTCAATTTGTCACTACTTCTGTGTTCTCAAATGTTTGACTATTCAGGGCCTGGAAATAGAACACTTGTTCTCAATGTGGGGTCCTTGAAGGGTTAGCCGCGGAGGTGGGGGGGATAAATGTTTGATAGTTAGAAACCAAAAGTACCCTTACGGGTCTGTAACTCAGAGAGTTTTCAGATGGAACCAAATGGATGCTTATAGGGGTCCATTTGGTTCCATTTGTACACTCTCACAGAGCATTTTATATTGTATATTTGGGTCCCAGAATTAAAATCATAACAAGTGGGCATCCATGGCCTAATACTGGGGTTCTTTGAAATTAAAAAGGTTGAGAATCACTGATCTGGAAAGTGCAAGTGGGATTTTTAGCATGACTTGAGTTGAAGTAGTAAATCTCCTGGGCTGTGATCCACATGTGGTGTTGATCAGTCACAGCTAATATCACCTTGCAGCTTGTTTCCAGGCAAACACAGCTGCTGATGAATCAACGCAGTAGATCACACCATGAGTACAGGAGTATGGGAGACAATGTGTGTGTGTGTGTGTATATTTCCATAAAGGTTGTGACAAAGAGTGTAAATGAAGGTATGCCACCATTGTGCATGTGTGTAAGTCACTTTATGTGAGTTTGTATGTGTTCATGTGTCTTTTAATGCAGTGAATCGTGATTTATGCCTTTCTAGGTTCCTGGGCCTATTCATTGTCATTATTGTTAACACAATTGAACACTGTGAGAAACACCAATCAAACCTCACTTGTTGCATTTTTGCTATGCAAATCCAGATATTACTCAAGGTGAGTGATGGGGGACTGGACACACTTACTTAACCACCATGAATACATGTAAAGCAAATAAATAAATAAATTCAGATCTACAAACTATTTTTGAAAACATGGCTTGAGTTGTTAACAACAAAGTTATTACAAGACTAAATCTTTTAAATCACCAGTGAAGTGATATCCATGGATTAAAGATCTCAGTCGCCACGGCTCATTTCAGTCATTTGTATAAGATTAAAGAGTATTAGAATGGGTCATACTATAGAATACATGTTCAGAAGTATCTTCCATAAAACCCTAACGGTGTCAAATATTTTATAAAAGCAAAGGTTAAAGCCTCAATCTGCAATTCCTTCAACTGGTTGGCTGTATAGAACAGCAGGAATGAGGAATATAGGTTTAGAAAGTACCTATTCATAATTCTACATATTGTGCTAATTGTTTAGGAAACAAGAGAACTTATTTCACACAATCCCAGAGTGGGATGGAATAACACACATTTGCAGTCGTGAGATTTGTTTTAGCTTTAATCCCTGGATGTTTAGAAATACACCCAATGGAAATAAGTTACTGTACACTTGCATAAAGCATCCCAGCCCTCCAGTCTCTCCACCTGTCAGTTCTAAAGTCTAATTAGAAGCTGCTGTGTGAGCTTATCATGCAGCTCTGGGGGCCTGGCGGAGCCCGTTGAATGGCTCCCAGAGGCCCCCAGGCAGGAAGATGTCATAGAGAAACAGGAAGGAAAAGGGCTGAGTGACTGACCCTGCCGAGGTCCTCCCTGTGGGGCCCGGGGCCCTGGGTCAGTGCCAGGTTTGACATCAGCCTGGGACCCAGGTGGCCCCACTGCTGCTTTGGTGCTAATTTTAATTCCTGGGTGGGAAAGCAACATGGCCAACTAAGAAGCAGGCAAGTAAATGAGGACAGTGCAAAAAGAAATAAACACAGCTAAATTATATGACAAAACTTTGAGGCTTTCATTATATTTTTATACTGTATGTCCAGGTGGGCCGGTGAGAAGGCTCAGAACAACCACCTCTGACTGGTGTGATTTCGTATAAAAGTTAGTGATATCCCTGTACAGGATAATATAAAGTTCCATTTGAACATAAATTATTGTGTCAAAGTCGTCAGCAAAGCTTTTCCAACCCGCAGCCCCATCTGGTAGACATTACGTGGAGGATACCATGGGGCAAAATAGGAAGGGGTAAGATTGTGATACAGTTCCCATCCACCACACTTAGCCCTAAACAGACCCTTATGGTGCTGTATCTCAAGCGCTTGACAAGGTAGACACCTTCCACCCCCTCGTCGCCTCTTATTCAACCCTATAGCTTCCTGGCCAACCTGTCTGTCAAGGGGGATAATCGCCATCAGACACGCACTTGCGGCCCCTTTCATGGGACAAGGCCTTGGATAGCCTGCTTCCGATTTTTTATGATTCTTTTCCATTGATGGGTGGAAAGGGAGTACAGGGAACAACCCACTCCTCAGCAGCAGCCAAACAGCCCCAACCAGGGCCAGACAGTGGGAGGACACACACTATTGTGCGTGTGTGTTTGAGAGTATGTGTTTGAGAGTGTGTGTGTGTGTGTGTGTGTGTGTGTGTGTGTGTGTGTGTGTGTGTGTGTGTGTGTGTGTGTGTGTGTGTGTGTGTGTGTGTGTGTGTGTGTGTGTGTGTGTGTGTGAGTGAATGTGTGGGTGTGTGTACTGTATGGTTGATGCTGTTGACACACACTCCCGGCAGCGGACACCCTCGGGACTATCGTTTCCCTCCCAGCGTGTGGAGGGAGGAAGCGGTGGAATTCCCTGAGACATTAGCACAGACAATGTCAGTCTACCGGGGCAGGGCCCTGATTACTCTCTACTTGGCTCCTGCTCGTGTACTGAACCTTTAGTCTCAGGGCGGGGGTCCTTAATGCGGAGGTGAAAAGGCAACTAATCTGGCCCCCCTTGCCCCGCCTGGCAAAATAATGCAACGGTATGAGTGCGCAAACAGCTCTTTTGGGAGGAAAGAGTCCGTCATCCTCAGAATCATCCATCACAGCCTAATGGTTGATAGCAGTATGACTGAGAGTCTGTACAGTTCACAGGGGTTACTGCTTGTGGGAAAACCAAATATGAATATGTGTACTGTTAATTTGATACTCAAGCTTGGATTGGATTGGATTGTAAGTTAAGAAAAGGTATTTCAATAAATGGAGAGGATGCTGCATATTACCTTCCACACTGACGAAAAGTTAAATTAACAAAGGTACGCCAAAGCATAGTGGGGAAATCATGTAAGGTGAATTATGCTATGGATTGTTATGTTAAGGCATGGGCTTGTGGCCAGTAAATGCAATTGTTTATAGAAACTCCTGTAACTAAGTGGGATGGATGGGAGGAAGACCATACGTCTGAATCTTTGAACCAATTTGAACACTCGGAGCAATTGTTTAGAGGATATCCTCAATCAAGGCCCCAAAGAGCACAATGAATAGTCTCGCTGACAGAAACATGCAGCCCTCCGCCAACCTTTTTGACCTGCCCGCTGTGTGTTGGACACGAGTTAACTGTCCCACTACAAACAAAACATCATGATGTCATTTAAGCTATGTTTTCCATTGAACAATTGAAGAAGATTACCAATCTAAAATGAGGCATTGACATTTTTAAATAGTGGCACCGTGCGCAGACTCTTTTAATGTGTAATGGTATACACAAAGCTCACAAGATTACTTCTTCATTAAAGTTATGTCATTGTCTTACCAAACAAAGTATGAAAGAGGACAGGCTATCATAATAAAAATAATACATGACATATATAGGTATGTATATGTATCTGTAGTCTGCACGTATATAGGTAAATTACATTAGAAAATGCAATATGACAATGTCAAGTTAACTAGCTGATTAGCCTGTGTAAATATACTGTATGTGTTTTGTCTATATTATATACAAATAGACATTCAGAGACCGGTAGTCTCTGAATGGATAAAATTGGTATCCCAACCAGAAAATGTTGGGATACCAATAGAAATAAGAGAGGGGGTCATTGGTTAAATAGACCAATAGGCACCTATAAATGTCTGCAAACAAACTGTAACCATTGCTCTAATGTTATACAACAAAAATAATTTTAAGATCTCAAGACCATGGAGACTCACAAATGTAAACAGTTCATTAACTGTAACTCCACTTATATTGTGTGTGGCCTCACCTGTCCCTGTGGGTGCTTTTACACTGGACGCAGGTTGGAAGATAGAGTGGCAGAGCATAAATATGCCATTAGAACCAATGACTATCCCATGGCACGTAATGGCAATGACAGCCTCCTGAGAGTAGAGGGAATAGAACAAGTAGAGCAATCAGTTAGAGGTGGCAATAGACTTAATAGGTTGCTTCAAATAGACATTTTGGATATTCTCATTTGATGCTTCTGTGTACCCTGGTCTCAATGAGGAGATGTTTTTTAAACCCTTCTTGTAAATAGGTGATGTGTAGACACAGATTGGGTTCAACACATTGTGACCTAGATTTTAGTTTGTGTACGTCATAAATGTTATTTGTAGGCTACATAAGTGCGCATTGTAAAATTTTCACAAAGAAATCTGGCCATTCATTATATTATATTGTATTGTACTGCATTGCAGTGTTTGCCCTCAGCCTCAAATTGTGATGTACATTATGATTGGTCCCCTTGGTCACAGGGAGTACAAGAGGACATGAACTTGCTGTGACAGTCCTCTATAGCCACGCTCTGAGGAAGACATGTTTGTTGAAACCAGTCGGCTCCTAGTGGCATTTCATTATTTTTAATATGTAGTAGCCCTGTCATCATATTAAAGGCTGTTTAACTAAGTCCTTGATTGAGGACTTGAAATTTGCCCATTTGATGGAACCCCTCTTCCTGAAAATGTAGCTATTTTCTCGGATTCTGATTCACAATAGGTTCAAACCCTGGCACTGGCAACTTAGCATATAATGAGCAATCCGCCTCCCAGGTTTTTCTTTTGATTGATTGAATACTTTTAGAAGTACTATTAGAAGTTTGCAGAAAAAAAGCACATGAAAGTACAGTTCAATACAAGGTCAGCTAATAGGAATTAAAAAAAAACAAGAAAGCCATTGGCTTGTTTCGATTGGGGTCCTTTGAACTCAATTCATAGTGAAGTGCATTGTGGTAACAGGTATTGTGCTGAAGCGAGCACACAGCACATAGCTATCAAAGTCAGCATCACTGTAATTTTTAGAGTGAACTGTGAGTAATTGTCATTAGTTGGCCACCTACTGGGGTAGCTCCAACTGGATTTTGTATTGTAGATAAGATCCCAAAGGGATCCAAAAGGGGGCAATGTATGCAATTCTATGGTTGCATACAACTGCATACATCGCCCCCTTTTGGACGAAGTCATTTTCACCGTCAACAATTTGCTGCTATTTTCTCCCTCCCTTTTTTAAAAACAATGTATCATTTGATATTATTAATTATGATCAAAATGTGTCTTAAGAGGCAGGACATGTAGCCTACTAGCATCCATATCTGTGTAAAATACTATGTTGCTTGTGTGCAAATGGCGCTATAAGATATACTCAGACAGCAAAGGTGTATCAAATGCTCTTGTCTTCTTCTGACCCTTAATAAATTATTAATTATTATGATTCTAAATAAAGTAATGAGTGGCTTTTCGCATACCAACCGTTCCCAGGAACCTGTTGACATCGTGTCCCTCCACGGCATCCGTCCCGCTGCTGCTCCGGCATACAGGGTTGCCATGTCCGCGTATTATAAGCAACTTTGGGCTTGTTTTTCTGTGTAGTTGCTTGAAAATATTGGTGGTTGCGTTTTTTGGGGCTTGTTTCTAAAGTGTAGTTGCTTAATTGGGCTTGTTTCCATGTTGTTTATAAACAAGTGTTTCTAAAATATTTTCATGTCAAGTACCTCCAGATTAATATGTAATTTTATTACAGTATCCCCATCTGAAAATATTTTGTGCTAGAAGATTTGTTGTCCAATTTTTCTTCAATATTGTTTTTGCAAATAGCCGATCTACAAGCCCACAACTTGTAGCTATTTTCAAATAGCTTATGTATATTTAAAGGTCTCATGGTGTGGCCTAGTCGCTTGTTTTGGGCTTGTTTTCATAGACCTGGTTGCTTGTTTCTCTCACATAATCTGCCAACACGGTGCGCCGCCATATTGTCTCTGAGACAGCAGAAATCACACACCGGCGAGGCGGGGAGGACTGGGAGGGAAGGAAGGAAGAGAGTCGCCGAGCTTGTAAAAACTCAGCTTCACAGGAACGATTAAGATCGTTAAATCGATCAAATAGGTAAATATAAATCGCTATTGCACAATCCCACTTTAGACGGTTTACCACCGTGTCTGCAATGTGTGGAACATTCGGGCCCCGGATGGGAGGGAAGGGAATCGGGTGAGAGCTTCCGAGGCTAACGTTACAAACTTGGGGCTTACTGTTAAACGGTGTAAGCTTCGCCGCGCGACCCTTTTTGGTTATTGTTGGCCAAGAAAACAAATACAGACGTTCTAATTTAATAAAGTGCTAATGTGGTTCACGTCGGCGCTTTTATCCCGGTTGAAATTGTGCTTTAGCACCAGGCAGCGACAAGGCAGTGTTGCCATATTTTGTGAGAGAAATAAGCAACCAGCCAGGTCTAGGAAAACAAGCCGAAAAGAAGCAACTTTAGGCCACATGAGCACTTTAAACTCATATGCATTGGCTATTTGAATATAGCCGATCTACAAGCTCACGCCTTGTGAGCTTGTAGATCTGCTATTTTCAAAAACCCTTGAAATAAATTGAATATTTTTGATACATTCTAACAATTTCAAATGCTCCCCGTGGCACAAAACATTTATGAAAATATTTGAGAACTACTGGTTTGAAAAATAATTGAGAAAAATTGGAAGCAAGCCTAAATAACCAAGTACACTTTCGAAACGAGGCCAAAAAACCGCAACCCGCAACTACCAATATTTACAAGCATATTTACAGAAAAAGAAGCCCAAAGACGCTTATAATAAGCTGACATGGCAACACTGCGATAGGGTCGAGCGGTGAACTATAGCTGATCCTTTTAGCTCGCGCTGACATTCTAGGCGATTCATACTTCAGTCGAACGACGGTGCCGCGCGCGCCGAATATAGCCGATCTACAAGCTCACAACGCGTCGCGTAAAAAACTCGCTGTGAGCTTGTAGATCGGCTATTTTCGTCGCGCTACGCTGTCGTACGACGGAGCATTAGCAATTAGCTTCCGTCTCGGGCCCCACTTTATCTTATCAAAAAGGAAGAGACATAATGATGGCTGTTAAAGTTGGCTACATTACCACTGGCTTTTACTGTCTTTATTCGCTAACTATCAGACGGTTTATGGAGTGTATATACACGTTGTTTCCTTCACACCACCACACAGGCTTGGCCAGTAGCTATCGTTATAAGCTAGAACGATAATGGGTTCATTCGTGTGTTATAGGAAGAATGCAACTTCGTCTTCGTAAGACATCTCATCAAGTCAAGAGATCACCTTTATAATAAGCTGGGTTCAGGGTTGGGTTAGTTGGCCTACACCAGGGGTCTTCAACAGGGGGTCCGGGACCCCTAAGGGGTCCTCAGAGTTACTACAGGGGGTCCGCCAAATCTTTGTGTGATATGATTTTTTTTTGGCATTAACCACTTGAACCCTAGCATCCCTTTCTGAGGAGAACTTTGGCCAAAAATAGCGTTGTGAGCTTGTAGATCGGCTATTTTTGGCAAAGAGTTATAGGTGTAGAGGGAAAAAAGAGCAGCAAAAGTTGATCTGAAACACAATTTTATACGATATAGAGGGGGTCCCCGCTTCATCGCTCTCTCAGCTAGGGGGTCCTTGGCCTGAAAACGTTGAAGACCCCTGCCCTACACAGTTGTTTGAACATTAGTGAGGCATCTGTAATTCTTTGCTGTTGACGCAGTGTGCCCCTGCATCCTTACAGTAAATCATTCCCCAGCAGCCAAGCGTACAGACACTAACACCAAGACACCATAGATTCGGGCTAATGACTGGCATCTCTGTTCCTATTCTGGTCACATTATTGAAGTTGAATTGTAACTAAGGTCCTCCTGAAAATGAGGACAGTTCTAAAGCCTGACATAACACGACACGTCCTTGCTTAGTGGAATTAGGCTGGTCTGAACCATGGGATATGTAAATGTAGACATGATGCTTGTAATGTTTTCACATGTACGTATTCAGTTTCAAACCCAAGTCTTTGTTGGGCAAAAGTGACAAGATAATGCATTGCTTTATGTGTTACACACCTGCATAGGGATGGGAGGCGATATGAAAATTTCATGTCATGATTATTGTGGGCACTTGTATCCCAGCATCCATACTCTGTGGGGAACATCAGCCAAAAAACAGATTTGGTGTAGATGGAAAAAAGTTGTCCAATACAGATCCAGCTCATAGTGAATTTCTTATTGAATTTGACTAGACATAGGATAAGGAGTATATCCAGGCTCTGATCCCTTACCCTTTCTTCCCCTGTCTTTTAACAGCATGTCACTGATGTGATGTTTGGTAAGCACACAGAAGTGGGCAGGGCCAAAGCTGAAACATTTTCAGTTGGAATACGCAGCGGTTGCTCTAGCGAAACGGTCACGTGACGGTTGCGAGTATAAATAAGCCAGGCAAAAAAAATAAGAGAAATCTTCCCCATGCAAGTGTAGACAATTGCCACTCTGTTAGGGCTGGGTTACCTGTACAAAATCAAATATCACAATCATTTGGACCAAATACCTCTATCGATATCGTGACGATAATATCATGTCTTTTTAAATTCTCAAAAATAGATTTACAGACGCACTCGTTGCGACTCGTTGAGCTTGTAGATGTGCTATTTTAAGTATAAAATACAACGTAAGTATAAAAAACAAGGAAAAGAACACATTTATGCCCTATCATGACCTAACGATACCCCAAATCCCAAACAATATCTAGTCTCATGATATTGCCCAGCCCTACTCTGTTGGTAAGCACACTGGAGTGGGCAGACCAAGAGGTTTTCATCTGCATCAGCCGGTGCCACATTAATGATAATAATAATAATAATAATACATTTTATTTGTATTGCACTTTATATTTGAAACAAACCTCAAAGTGCTACAGTACATAATAAAACAAGATAGAAAACCATTTGCAGAAATCAAAAAGTAAAAACAAGTTTAAAAACACATTTAAAAAGGAGAGGCATTATATGCCATATCGCTAGCATATGGTACACGACAGTTTTTACATGATTATTTTCAAAGACAATTTGTAGGTTTGTATGTCTAACTTTTGTTTTTCTTTTCTGTTTCTGTTGTGTCAGCTGTCCAAAGGTGCCCCTGGTGGCCCCACCCCCCCCTTGCCCACAGCCATAGCCCCCTCCCCCCATACCCCCTGCCCTGTTAGGAACACACAAAAAAAACATCCCCCCAACCTGTCATCCTTGCCCTCCCTCCCTCCCCATCTTTCATTCATCCTTGGTTGGCGGTAGCGGCTCCCCACCACCTCTGCCAAGCTGTCGGACATGTCAGGACCCGTGCCGAGCCGGGCCCGCGTGTACACCGAGGTCAACACACACCGGCCCAGGGAGTACTGGGACTACGAGTCCCATGTGGTTGAATGGGGGTATGTACCGTACATCAGTGCTTCTCAAACTTTATCATGTCAAGGACCTCCAATATTATTTGCATTTGGCTTCAGACAGTCCACTCAGTGAGGGGGCGGAGTCTACGGTCTGGAGCCAGGCTACTGCGGAAGCCTGTTAAAGTTGCCACTTTAACCATAAAATATGGTTAAAGTGGTTAAAATGATTGTGACGCTATATTAACTAATTTTGCTGGGGACCCCCTGGTACCCCCAAAAGGACCCCTGGAGAACCAATGCAGTACATAGTAGATGCCTCTCAAACACAGTTACGCTAGTTTTTTTTTGTCTGACTGAGGTTCCTTTTTGTGTACAGAAATCAGGATGACTTTCAATTGGTTAGGAAGCTGGGGCGTGGCAAATACAGTGAGGTCTTTGAAGCGATCAACATTACCAACAACGAGAAGGTGGTGGTGAAGATACTCAAGGTAATTACTACACAGTGAGATAGGTCTTAAAGGAACACTTTACCTTTCTTCTACCATATCTCCATGCTGTACGTTTGTCATTCTCACTAATGCTCACTATAGGACAGTACCATTTCTCTCTAATTGAGCTGTGTCTAAGAGGCAGACTATGGCTACCATTTTAGCATGCAAAAGTTCAAGGAATTCCTGCCAATTATGCAATCAGCAGGTACATTTTCAAGTAGTGGTGTACGATATACAAGAGAGATTGTATAGATCGCGTCTGTGCACATTCTATGTGTTAATAATAATTCAACATCGGTCTATGGAACTGGTTTGGATATTCCAAAATCGACACGGTGCAAACTAAGGTTATTTGCAAGGTTTTGCAACAACAATGTTTGAACGTCACTCACGTTACTATAACTTTACTAGGGTGAAACAGCAAGGGGTCCCCACATAAATAGTGCAACAGAACAGCTGTAGCACATTTGAGAAAGCAAGTAAGCAATCGCTGGCAAGATGCGTTTGTATGGTAAACAAAACCGTTGAAATTGAGTGCTCAAAATTGTTGATCAGCAGTACTCCTAAAGTTACAATGCTCACTCGCAAATATCTATTATAGATATGTATCTGTCTGTATGTGAACATATATACTGTATATATATATATATATATATATATATACAGTGTATATAAATGTATAATAATCACATTATTAATCATATGAATATAATGAATCATCATATATCTTTATTAGTAATCATAACGAACATGAAAAAGGAATCGTGATAAGATCGTGGACTCTTGATTCTGGCAGAAAACCATATTGTCAAGCGGTCCACAGTCAACCTGTGAGACACACAGTGAAGTAGACAGAAATGGCACCAGCTTGGAGTGAGCTTAAATGAGGACAGATATTGTGCATGTTATTTGTATAGCACTTTGCATAATATCACATGGAATGAAAACGACATAAAAGTAAAAATAAATGAAAAAGGTTGGAATTCCTTTCCAACCTTTCCTTTCCTTTGGTGTTCCTTTAATTTGAGGAGGCTTGGTTACCTCCGACTTGTCAAACTAATTGTTTCTTGTCACCACATCAGCCAGTGAAGAAAAAGAAAATCAAGCGTGAGATCAAGATTTTGGAGAATCTGCGTGGAGGACCCAACATCATCTCCCTGATTGATATAGTTAAAGACCCTGTAGTAAGTATACTTGATCAATAACACAAATGATTGATGCTTCGTGTACATGATTGGAAATTACTGCTCAGATTTCACTTTGTCAGGGACTGTATTTCAAGCATACATCTTTTTTGTTTTTCGTGTTAAGATGGCTGGTACTTTCTAATGACATTAAATATCCTTCAAATTGCTTGATCTTTTCAAATAACTACTATACCAATAGCATGGGGAGCGCAACAACTGTGCAAGCTTATGGGTTTCACTTAAGCTTTGGAAATATGTGTATGTAAGTACCTAAAGCTGTAGCTAGCTGCTAGTTAAATACCAGTGTCTCCTGTGTACAAAGTTGTCTGCTTGTAGATACTAAGCTCCCTTATTGAAAAATATTTGCATTGTGATTTAGTGCAATAGACCTTTTATTTATTCAGTGGCTATTTCAGTGAAACATTACTTTGGCCAGCTGTAGTGGGCAGTAGGAATCCCTTGAAATTAGATGACTATACTTGTCATGTAAAACCCGTTTTCTCTTTCAGTCTCGAACGCCCGCCCTGGTCTTTGAGCATGTTAACAACACAGACTTCAAGGTAGGACCCACATGTTTTTTTTGTTTTTTTTTAACTTTCTTTTTATTTTATTTTTCTTAGAGCAAGTTAGGTCATGTTGGGCATCACATATACATTAAATGAGTACATTTCTGGTATAGTTAACACTCTTATGTTAAGGGCTATTCAGTCCAGATGAAATGAGAGGGATCCTTATTTGAAGTAACTTCAGTCCTTTTGTTGAGAGATCTCAGTTTGTTTGTCTTTACTGTTAAAGTCCATGGTAGTTTGTCGGTAGATATTCCAATGTTTCACTCCTGATTTTTGAGGACCCACATGTTTTAAAACCATTAATGCAGTAATAGAATCATAGGTGTTACCCAAACCAACTGAAACCTCCTTTCTTGGCATACGCTGTTTTACACAACGTGTATGTGATGTCAAGTCAAGTATCCTTTAGTATAATGTATAATCTGTACATTGAAACTATACAAACTACAAACGTTATGGCACATTGTGAAAAAGTGGAAAAGTGGAAAATGCTGTCCGTCTACTGTTGAACACATTTTTTTAATAGTTCATATGGCTGTAGAAATGCTAATACCATTTGTTTTACCATTTTCTAGCAACTGTATCAGACCCTGACCGACTATGACATCCGATTCTACATGTATGAGATTCTCAAGGTGAGGCTGTATTATAAGACTTGGATATCTGAAGCGTTGGTTGTTTTTGATTTGTTTTCTCTTTTCAAGACCTTTCGATACCCTTGAATACATTTAAACGCCTGCTTCGAAATGTTGAGAAAAAGCAGTCTTGGGAGAGTGTGTTAACGGGGACCATTTTGATTTGTTTTCTGTAGGCCCTGGATTACTGCCACAGCATGGGAATCATGCATAGGGACGTAAAGCCACATAATGTGATGATCGATCATGAACACCGCAAGGTGAGGTTCTACGAGCAGTACTTGAGTGACAAGCATTTTCTGTAATTCTTCTTGTGCAGCAATGGCCAAGACTCAAAACGCATTCTCCAATAATGGGACGCATATAGTTGACCACACATAGCCTTTGGAAAAAATCTTTACTGACTTGCCAACATGTAGGTATTTTGCGTAGTAGGCCTGCATTTTCACATGCGGCTAGGATGTCTCCCTCTAAAGTACGCAAAATTAGAAGCCGACAACGTGACATTCACTCCGTTTATCTCTTTCTGTCACTCGCGCTCTCTCGTGCTGTGCTGTGTCCTGTATGCAGCTGTTGTTTGCTATCCATAGATGCTGTCCCATTAGTGGGACGGATAGCAGCTTGTACCGAGCGATAGCAGCTTGTACTACCGAGCTACCATCCCATAGCAGGACGGATAGCTTCCCCTCTATTGGCTACTTTCTCGCAGAGGCGCACCGTTTACTTTAATGGAGGTAGAACGGTGCACGCGATGCATAATTCTTTTCTACAACAGCTGTTAAACCAAGTACATGATACACGTGTCTTCGATGCGATTACTTATTAAAACCACCTGCAAATCTACTGTACACAGCAGCAACTAATTGTAGGCTAATCAACAGATCTAATATGGATCACCTGCGGCACCGCCACCCGAAAAGAAAAGGCGCGTGCATGCGCCTCTGAACTTTCTTGAAAGTTTAGACAGATGTGTTTTGTATGTCGGTCATCAAGGATCCGCAGGTAATAATTGAACATCAATTGATATACATTTTCAGAGTAATGTCTATGTATTGGCTGGCAAGTGTTGTAAATTTATGGGGATAAAATTAAAACAAATACTAGCTGCACTATTTTATTCGGGTATATCTCTATAATTATAAAGTGCTCAATCATGCTTTCCATCATGTTGTACGCGAAAGCGTGCGAGTGTGGTACTCAAAACATTTTCCTAATGTTGGCAGGTCTGTCTGGTCTTAGAATTTTATCTTTTCAGTCTTCTCATTTAACATTTGCATTAGCTAAAGATGGTCATTGTGTGACATCCTATGGAGCTTGAGCAATTGTTTGAATGAAACGTAGTGACAGTGTCTGTTTGTTGAAGCTAACTACTTATGTTTGTGCAGCTACGCCTTATTGACTGGGGTCTGGCCGAGTTCTACCACCCAGGGCAGGAATACAACGTCAGAGTGGCGTCCCGTTACTTCAAAGGCCCAGAGCTCTTGGTGGACTATCAGGTATGAACACTGCTCATCAAGCACCACCAGTGGCTCTTGTGCTTTGTTACAGCTATCTTTTGAAGTCTGTTATTTATTAAATATGGATTCTGTAACGGTGTAATAGAGACTTGGACTGTGCATTTATTTCAGATGTATGACTACAGTCTTGACATGTGGAGCTTGGGCTGCATGCTTGCTAGCATGATCTTTAGGAAGGAGCCTTTCTTCCACGGTCACGACAACTATGACCAGGTAAAAATGCTGTCTCCAAAATCACAGGTGTAGGCAACAGAATCTAGCACTTGACATGTTACTGTGCTTTGTTGACATACAGAACTGGCATAATTAATATAATGGAAACAAAACATATTTAGTTCTCTGGTACCTTCAGACCGGCAAGTTAAAAAAAACTATGAAAAACAAAGGGCCCCTTTATTGTAAATACTGTATTTCCTCCTGTAGTTGGTGAGAATAGCCAAGGTACTTGGGACCGAAGATCTGTATGACTACATCGACAAGTACAACATTGAACTAGAACCTCGCTTCAACGACATCCTAGGAAGGTGGGTGTTTGTTTGTTTTTATTCATAATGCTGCATGCCTTCTAGATGTCAATGATGTAAATAATGATTTGTCATATCTGGGGGTAATTGTTGCTGCTTCTGATTTTGGGATGCATTCTGAGATCTCGGAGTCCTTCGCCCCTGTGTTTCTAATGCTGTCCCGCTTCTGCCCACCCTAGACATTCTCGTAAGAGGTGGGAGCGATTTGTTCACAGTGAGAACCAGCACCTGGTTAGCCCAGAGGCTCTGGACTTCCTGGACAAGCTGCTGCGTTATGACCACCAGGCCCGACTGACCGCCCGTGAGGCCATGGATCACCCTTACTTCTGTAAGCCAGGAGACTGCAAGTGCCTTTACATGTATCACAATGGCGATGCTATGAAAACAGAAAGATTTATATGGTTCTAATAGATGCTATTTGACGTTTTTTCTTGTTGTTCCCACAGTCCCCATTGTGAAAGATCAGGCTCGCATGTCGGGGTCGGCGAACTTGCCCAGTGGGAATACAGCTGTTAGCACAGCCAACATGATTACTGGTGAGTACACACACGCACACGTAGTGGCCCTGCTCCACATCCCAGATGGAAGTCGCAGATTATTATTTCCCCTTGCTAGTGAGGGCGTGGGGTTTGGTCCGGGTCGGTTAAACCCATTTTGGTCATTTTGGATGTAAAAGAGCAGCCCAGCCTCTAGGGGCCACTAGAGGGGCTTTTAGATATTTGGTCTTATGTATTAAACTGCGTACTTGGGAATCACTTAACTTACTTTGGGGTCTTTTGAAATAAAGTAATATTGGATCCTCATCAACAAAGTTTTCATGGTATGTGCTCGTCAAATTAAATGATATGGTTAACTCATTCACTGCCAGATTTATGTGTTTGCCCACCAACAGCAATTTTAGTTAAAAAAAAAAACTTTCAACAGGTCACAAGAAATGTATATTCATTATGATCGCATGTCCGATCATTTATAAACACACAGGGTATGTTTGTGTGTCGCCCAGACAACAAACATTCCAACCGGCTCGGTTGGAACCGGCTCGGTTCTCATGCAGCCCCATGTGAATACACCATTTCTCGCCAAAGATGCACGCTTCTCTTTCTCTTCTCGCCACAGAAAATGTACATCCTTAATGATTGCGTGTCCGACTGTTTGTAAACACACAGGGTACGTGTGTGTCGCCTAGAGAAAAAATATTGCATCCGCGACATTTCCTTCTCCTGTAGCAGCACTTTCAAAACGGCGCGACTCGCGGAATACGGCGGGGAAAAAAGTCACCTCGAGAAAGAGACGTTCTAATGAAAAAGTTAAACAGGGAGCGGACGGGAACGGAAATCTTCGAATGAAATTATTTCAGTATCCGGGTGAGTTACAGTGAAAGTCGTCACTGCGGGTGATAAAGAACAGTGCGATCTTTTATAAAAAATAATAATAATAAAAAAGCTTTATTACGTCTGTGGCAAAATTGGTAATTGGATAAAAATGATTTTTACGTCCGTGTACGAAAGTGTCGCACCTCAGCTGGGTGAAGCTGAAAACTGAATATCCCCCGTGGGATGAAATAGGTCTTGAGAAGAAAATGGAGTGAGTCTGCACCTGTCAACATCAACCTACCTTAGAGAGAGATCTGTGAAAGACTCATAAGTTAGTAACTAACATGTTCTCTGAATCATCTTGTTTGCTTCTTCCAGGCATCTCTGCCTTGCCAGCGTCTACTGCCCTGGGCCCCCTCACAGGCTCACCCGTCCTCTCTGCTGCCACCAATGCCCTGAGCACACCTGTGCCCGCTGCCGCACCTCAGTGATGGCAAAACACTCCTCTTTTCATCTCCCCACCTCCACCTTCAGCCAGGGGAGAAGCCAACAGGTGCCACTCTGCCAGTCCTCACCACCTCGAACTGTCTCAGTCTGACTACTTAATTTCCACAGGTGCAGGAACGTCAACCTCCTGGGGCGGGGAGTGTTGCCTGAAACGTGTTTCTGTTCCTTTTTTCTCTTTGAATGAACTTGGTAACATGACCTGAAATGAATGTTCTGTGTAATTAACATTTACAGGTTATTCCTTTAAAAAAATGTCCTACAAGCTGTAGTGATAAACAGAATGAGTGTGTGTATGTTCGACCTGAGGAAGAGTCTCGTCCACCACTGGTGCAAGGTCTAACACCCAGTCTCATATTTTAGTTTGACATTACAGACACTGGTCAAAAAAGATACTCGGTCGAAGGCAAAAAGTAAGATCTTAGTCATTTGGACCAAAAGGAGCACATTCTGTATAGTTTACTATTGTAATGTCATCAACACAAGACCTGGCACGAACTCCTTAAGCAATTTCCATATTTGAACCAGTCTAAGACACCTTACGGAAGACTCAACCTCCACAGCATTTTGGAAGTGTTTGGTGCTGTTCTGTGCTCCAGGTGTATGTGAATACTGAAGCCCTCACTTAACATTCATCACGACACTTCAACACTTCCGCCTGAATATTTTTGTCTTGCCTTTCTACCAAACCAGATAAACCAGTTGTCTTTTGATATGCGACTCCCCAGTTCAGTTTTCTGGATTTTCTTTTTGTACTGAAATGCTTTGGACTGCTAGATATGGTTCTTCTTTTTTTTTTTTAAATGGTTTGAAGATAATACTGATACTGTTGTAATCTGATCTCACAAGCTGTCCATTCAGGTTCTTTTGAAATGGTTTCTCAAACGTGCTGCTTTCCAGTTCCTCGAACTGCTTCAAGTTGCTTTCCTTGAACTGCTTCAAGACATAACCAAAGTTTACTCAATCACTTGGGAAGAGGAGACTGACCAAACTTGAGTTTTGTTTTTGTGGGGAAAAGTTCCATATGGAGATGCTGAAATGCAGGTTGACAATAATTGTTCAAGTATTAACATCACAATTTGCCGAAATAACCTGTATTCGACTGAAATGCAGTTGGCACTGGTGTAACTTTTTGTTTAAATGGAGTTTGATGGTTAAGTTGTGTTCATTCACAAATTGTCTATAATGGACACTGAAAGAAGCATTTAACTTGAAGGGTTGAATTGTTCCCAAACCTTTTAGTGCCAGAGAGTGACATTGTGACTTTTAGATCCTGCTGTACATATGTATCCTTTTTGTTTTTCATTTGAAATCTGAAAATGCAAAGAACACAATACATGTATACATTGACCAGATAATGGAGTTGTATGAGTCCCTACATCACTGTATATATTTTTATGTCCTTATGTAGAAGACCTAGTATTTGAAAATATTTGTGTAAATAAACACGTGTTTTATTTATCAAGTACATTTTGACTGCTTTTTCTAGGCCATGGTTTGGTTGATCTGGGCCAGAAGAGTCGACTACATATTTATGATAGCTATGAACATCACTTGCTATAAAAAACATTAAAATAGGCCAATAACTGTAAAATCTACACCTCCATCTCGTTTAATCAAAAGATTAGAATTAACACAGTTCATATTATGTAAAGGGCGACTGACCCTCCATAAACCTCTGCAAGGCTCAGAAAAATAAAACGTACATATTGTGAAATGAAATCTACCTTTTAGAAATAACAGCGTAAGGTTGGAGTAAGCAGCATGAACTCTATTTAACCAACAGAGTAGGCAATCCATTTAAGAGTGCAAAGAAAAGTCCTACAAAGCAAACGGAGCATTGTGGCATGCTCATGCTTATACACCCTCCAATTATATACGTACATAATCCTAATGGAATTACAACACAGTCTATTTAAAAGACTGACGCTTACTTTTAAATGCTGAGCATCTCCCTGCTACCACAAATGACAGATCAGTCAACAGCCTCCTCCCGTAGTAGTAGCTGTAAGGTATACTTTGTCTTGTCAGCTGAACAAGTCACTCCATGTAGGTTCATATGTATTAAGTTCTTAATACCTGTATAGCTCTAGGTTCTGACCTGAGGGGTTCATATGTCCATGTAATAGCTTGTATCTTTTTAGGCTTTGCCTCATGGCGGTTTGTGAGGTCAGTCAAGTTGTTCTGGAGCCAAATACAAAGACGTAATAACCCATTTAGAAAAAACTTCACATTTTTATTCAAAAAATAAAATATGTTATATATACACACAAACAAAAAAATGTACAGATGCTGTCCCAGATTTAAAGGCATAACGTATATGTTCACCCGATCTATTTTAATGGGCTAAGTGTTTTTCATCTCAATGCAAGTGTCCTGACTAAGCTAGGATAGCAGGTACACATCAAATCTAACATCTGTACTATTGCATCTGCTTTAAATATCCTTTCTGACGTGCAAATAATGATGCCAATTTATACGAGATGCCATGATCAGAACCATGGCATTTCAATGCCATGGTTCTGATCCGATAGTGCCAGGCCTTCATCATTACAGACAGCTGTAATGTAGTTACTCCCTTCAAAGCAAGTAGCAGAGTTTTAAATCATGATTAAGCCATCAGTGTGTAAGACAACACAAATGAAATGCACTGTGTAAAACCTCCCATGTATTCCAGTGCAGTACATTTAAATACTGAAATGACAGCATGGCTACCTTAGCCCTGAGCTGTTTGCCTAACTGTGTACTCTCTGGTACTTGACAGATGTGATTTTCCTGCTTATGAAACCACAGCATTCCTCACTGGAGTGTATCCTGCAAACAGAAACACATGATGCGTCAGAGGATGGCTTGAACAACCACATTTCTGTGGTAGCAGATTGAAATGTTATGTCTCACCTATTTAAACTGAGTTCCCTGTCTATTTCCTCCAGAGACTTGCCCTTGGTCTCTGGCAGCAGGAAATAAAAGAACACGATGGCAACCAAACCTGTCAGCCCATACAATAGGAAGGTACCTGACAGGCCAATGGAATCTGTCAAGAAAAACAAAGTTGACGTGATTTGACCTGTCACTGTTTGAAGTTATCAGTTGATTCTGCAATGTAACAAATAGTGGTGGCACTGGTTCGGGAGGTAGAGTGAGCATCTGGGAAGTGGTTAGATTCCTGGCATCTCCTGGCTTCATGTCAAGTGCGCTTAAAGTGCTTTGTATGAAGGCACTATAGAAATGCAGACCATTTGGTTCAAATCAAAGTTCAGTTTATTTGTAATATACAGCGAAAGATCCTGGCACAACATTGGTGCAAAAAGAATGGGAGAAAAAAGACAATTATGGTATGAGAACAGAAAAAGGTCATAATCTACTCACCAATGACATTCAAGAAAGAGAATGTGACTATGAGGTTAGCAGCCCAGTTAAAGCAGTTGATAAACGCAAATGCTCTTCCCCTCACACCAGCAGGAAATATCTCACTCAGCACAAGCCAGGTCACTGGTGAAAGAAAAAGATAAAGTGATGCATTTTAAGTCCAGTCATTCACTGAGAAAAATGAGTGCAATAAACAGTTGTAACCACTTGTAAATAGACCATGTGTTATCTATATAAAACCATTTATATTCATGAGATTTTTTAAGGCACAATACACACTTGGTCCAAATCCAATGGAGAAGGCGCTGACAACAGCCATCATACAGATGAGAATTATCCAGTTTACTACTCGGCCATGGCCATCTGGCGGAAGAGCCACAGGGTCAGTGCTGGTAGCTCCAATTTGATTAATGCCATTGTCCGTTACCGCCCTTAATTCTGTCTCATAAAAGAGTAGATGACTCTCATTGTCAAATACAGTCCGATTGTCAAGAACCAAATGTGGCATGATAGTTGCGTTTCCGATTAAGTCCTGAGAATCACAGGGTTTCTCTGCGCTGAGCACTGAGCGTCCGCTAAGAAGTCCAATGGTTATTAAGCATACCGACATCACAGAGCATCCGCCAAGGAGCAGAGGTCTCCTGCCCACCCGGTCAGCTAACGTCATGCTGATCACAGTGGCAATCACTTTCACTGCCCCCAGGCCCACAGACGCCAATACCGCTGAGGCACCGCTGTGGAATCCCACGGACTGAAAGATGGTGCAGGCATAGAAAAGAACATTCGGCTGCCCTGTGAACTGCTGAAACATAACCAGTCCAAGCCCAATAACAGTTCGAGTCCTCATGTTGTCTCTACGTTGTAAGAGGTACATAATGTTGTACTCTTTATTTTTGTCAAGTCTGTTGGCACTGGGCTCCGTATCGTCCAAGTCTTGATTTCCATTTGGGCTCATTAAGCCTCTCTCAGTCTGACCACCATCCCTGTGGCTGGAGGTTTCATTTCTGGATGGAAGAAACAATATAGACACAAACTGAACCAAAGTAGGTACTATGGCTAATCCAAACATACACTTCCAGCCTCCCTTTGTATCAGAGAGGACATAGTTCATTGCATAAGCTGCGAGGATGCCCACAGTGATTCCAGCTTCATACAGAGTTACTAACAAGCCCCTGCGCTTGGCAGTGACCATCTCAGATACAAAGATACAGCAGGCCATGGAGGATATGCACATAGCGAACCCCACAATGATACGGCCCACCACCAGCGTCAGGTAAGAGCTTCTGAGCAGCAGCAAGCTTCCAGCCAAGATCAACACATTACTGAGGAGAATGGAGTTCCTTCTGCCATGCTGGTCGATCAAGCAGCCACCCACCACAGAAGCCAGTAAGGCTCCCACCAGCAAGGCACTGACCACAGCCTCCTGCTGGACACAAGAGAGCCTGAACTCAGCCTGGAGCTGGAGCAGTGCGCCCGAGATGATGCCCAGTTCATAGCCGAATACAATGCCACCTTGTGTGGACACCACACTGGCGAGTAACAGGACAGAGCAACCTAGGGAAGAGGATAGGATTTGAAGTTTAAAAGAAGAAAAAATATATATTTTTTAATACATAACATGGTTTTGCTTAATTATTTTAGGGCAATCTTATCTAAATGAATGCTTGTTTCACCTTTGCAAATGTCTACCACTTTTTATTCCCCAGACCTAGGTATATGTCTTTGATGTGCAGATTTCTACAACATGCTAACAAGACTGGCAACTCTACAAACCCTACAGAACACCAGCATTACCCTCCAGAAAAGTGTTCATATATTTTCTATTACCAAAGTATATGGTTCACAAACTTCACATCAAACATTAACTGCGGATGGTAATGATTGACCAGTTTGATTTGCATAAACATGGTACAGTTGTGTCTGACTCAAGTGCCAAATATCGGCCCTCAATCAGGACTTCATGACAGAAATAGGAAAATCATTCATAGGATTTTAAAACGCATTTTAAGACAACTTACCCAGCATTATAGTCCCTCTTCCAACAATTCACATCTCAAATGAGCATGGACATCCAATAAGGGTTCTTACCAAACAGTCCCTGTAAAACAAATTAACAGGATAAAACATATAGTCCCATCTGCATGATATGCCCGGTGTTGTGTCCTGCTGTCTCTCAGATCAAACTAGGCAGCACAAGAGCTCATTGCAGCCCCTAGTAGCCATGACAACTCTCTTGTTGATTGCCATGATTTCATTAGGGAGACCACTTCAGATCGGCTCAACAAAACCCACTGCCTTGTGTAGCAGTTCATGGAAATACACAGCTGGTCATCATGTGATGATGGGAATGTGACTCCAAAATATAGCAGTTCCATCTTCAGCAGGATTAATATAGTGGTGTGGATTACAACCACATGGTCTTGAGTTTCAGTCTATTGGCTGTAGCTTTTGTGACTTGCAGGCAATACAAAGGCATAGCCATAGGTTAGATACTCAATTAATATTACAACAGAAAAAATAAGAGCACTTGCTGGAATTAATACACATTTGGCTATTTAGACCATTCAGTAAATGTGTGTACCACTCAGAACATCCTCCATATCTGCTCCACAATCAAGAATGAGAGAGAGAAACTTAGATCTAAGGGATTTTATGGATATAAAATTAGCCCACTCTTTCTTAAGATCTAATACCTAATGTGAAAATAATTTGGCCTACATTTGCTCAATTGTTGTGATTGTTAGGATAGGATGTGTGCAACCTTTGTGGCTTTTGGGTCATGTTTTGCGACTTGGTTTATGGTGTCCTATAAACATAATCTACTATAGTAGATTTATTTGTACAATTCATTCCTCAACCGGTGGAAGAAAACGTAGCCTACATATGAATTTTCCCCAACCTTTCTTTTTTTAACTGTCCGAATAGTCAAAAATAAGTGTATCTGCACACAGAAGGCAGAAAAGTCACGAGTCACGACTTTAAACCTAAAATCCCGTTATCTAAGTGACTCGAACAGCAGACAGAACACGAAAACAAGCGGAACAAAAACGTGAAACGAGAGAAAACCATGGAGAAATGTATTTATTTTTCTCCATCGTGGTATTATTGGGTCTCAGGTCAATTAACTCCAATGAAAACCATATTTGCATGTTGCACGACTTTGAGACGGATTTGACAATGTATGCCTGTGTAAAGTAAACTCACCATACATCCTGCCGTGTGATGAAGAAAGATGCTCTTACATGAACAACTCGTTGCGTCAGGAAGTTGGAAGCTACGTGGCAAAGAGCGTCTCAAATTGCAGTAAAGTTTTCCAAGCGTTGACGCCAGAGGCCGACAACTTTCCCACAGTCACATTCCTGAAGCTCAAGACATCCCTATGAACTAAATTAACCTAACCTGATAACACTTTTTCACGCAGCCATATTAACATAAATAGTTGTGTTATGTATTGTTACTTCCTTAAGGTTCTAGTACCAGTGATAGTAACGACTGTTTGACCTGAGTAGAAGGAAACCTTAATTGAAGGTGTTATCAATCTGGGCAATATTCTTTTTCATCACATAATATTTACATAGGACTTAGATAAGTTAGATTTTTCACATACATTTCTTACTTCTAAGATAAATGGGGGGCCAAAATATATCATTTTAAAAAATGAATATATGTTTATTTGTGGATAGATAGCCTGTCATGGACATAAACAAGAAGTTGAAGGGTAAATTATGCTCACACTGGCACCCCAAATCAGATTTTTGGCCAATCCAAATAAAAAGTCTGAAAAGCAAAAGAACACATGGAAACGAATCCGTGTACCTGTCTGATAATGATGTACAGTGCATGTTCAAAAAAGAATAGGCTACTTTACATTATTTCCGACTATTTTCCAAAGCATTCCTTATTTTGCTACATTTTGGGGGGAAAAATGCCAAATCAACATTGCATGCCCACAATGTTTAGGTTCCCACTCATGAAATAAATAAATAGTAGTAGGCCTAGGCAACACTTAGTGCAGCACATTATTTACTATTTAAGAAACCATTTGCGTGCAACACCCCCCCCCCCTTTCTTGCTTCTTATTTTTGTGCTTTCTACCATATGTTGTTCATTCTAAAATCCCCTTGTCGGTTGGCAGAAGGTGGACATTCACAAATGCATCACTATTAATGCACTGATGTCAGACACAACAGAAATGTTGCCTAACAGTTTTGCGCATAAGTGGCCCCTGGGGGGCATCATATCTGGAGTTCAGTGTTAGCCATGCCCAAATATGGAGTCCAGGCCAAACTATAACCTCAGTAGTACTATGATTCATAGTAGGCTACTGACATCATAGTCTATGTCGTCATATTGTTGATATCAGAGTAGGGCTATACGTTATTCCATAAACGGGGATAAGGAGGTGTATCTACAGCTATTATATTTATGTAGGCCTACAATCGACAATCCGACCATATTCAACTCAGTTGGTTCTGATAACCGGATCTCCATATACGCCCATATACGCCCATATATGGGCATATATCGGTCGGCTAGGCGGTGTGAGGTAGATGTGATGTAATTTTGATCCGTGTGATGCGGGTCTATTTGCAAAATACAACCTGTTTTGCACTGACGTGTAATTCTCCTCCACAACAGTGAGTGGCAGTAATCGCAGCAATTAGCGGCCGGCCGGGGTAGAGTACCACCAACAAAGACAAACAGACACAAACATGGCCCAGGAGGAGAAATGTGATCTTTTTCAGGGGAAGTTTCCCGAGTTTCGTAGTCAAATAGACTTGTTAAAACAAGGCGCTGAAGCGCGTGTGTACCAGGCCACGTTTCTGGGCAAGCCGACTATCGTGAAAGAAAGGTTCCGGAAAAAATACCGACACGCCGTCCTCGACGAGAAGCTGACCCACCGTAGGACTGTGCAGGAGGTGCGTTCCATACTGAGGTGCCGAAAAGCAGGTAAACTGTCCCTATTTCATACTTAGTCTGTGCAGTTATACGCAGTATATACGTATTCTTGCATCAATTAAAATGTATTTCATTTGTTCGTAAATCCATGTTGCTTTGGGGAGATTATACCCTAAAAACTAGCCCTGTGACTGTCATGCCATGACAGTCATGGCGCTACTTACATTTACAACCAGCACATCTACATAATATAAAGTGCTGACCCCCGGCCACCGATGTTTCAAGGTAAAGCGCCTGGGTCTAGGTAGCCGTATCTTCCGTATTGTTCAATAAAAAGCTTTTTAATCCGATCGCCGGCCATTTTCTCCGAATTTTCTCCATATGTTTTCAACCACGCGCCTCATCGGTTGGGAGGTGCATTGCACCCTGATACTCTATTTAAAAAAAATAGAAAATGCCCCGCGATCGTATTAAAAAGCTTTTTATTGAACAATACGAAAGATACGGGTACTTAGACCCATGCGCTTTAACTTGTAACATCTGTGGCCGGGGGGGGTCAGCATTTTTTATTTGAAATCTTAACGTTTATGTGATGTACCGGTTGTAAATGTAACATTTTCAAAAAATAGGAACAAGTAGCACCATGACGCTTGTGACAGACGAGCGTCATGTGAACCATGGCTATACCCAAACTACCTCTATGGCTGATATTCCATGCTACATGTACACTCGCTTCACTATTCTTCCCGTTATAACTTAACTCACACGTCTCAATCTGTGTTCCCATGATACATAATTATTACGGTATTGCTGCCGTGAATGTAATCCCGTTGTGTAAAGAGAAGGTGGACAGATGGAGACATTTCACTAAATAATAGAGCCTTACACACAGCACAACAAATTAGAATGCCACTGAGATGAATCCCCCCCAAAAATGCATAAGTGTTCTATGGCTGCTGCACATGGAATGGAATATCAACCATTCCAGAGCTAAAAGGGCTGCTTAACATCTTTACATTTCTCTTAATCTCCAGGTATTCCTGTACCAGTTGTCTACTTTGTGGACTACACCACACACAGCATCTTCTTGGAGGAAATAGTGGGGTCCATTACTGTCAGAGACCACATCGTTTCCACCCAGCAACAGTCCCAGTCCCAACCAGAGCAGGACCTGGAGCAGTTGGCGAAGAGGATTGGCCAGGTCCTGGCCAAAATGCACGATGAGGATGTCATCCATGGAGACCTCACCACCTCCAACATGCTGCTGAGGAGCAGCAGTGTGGAGGAGACCCAAGTGATTGACCTGGTGCTCATAGACTTTGGCCTGAGTTACATCTCTGCCCTGCCGGAGGACAAGGGGGTAGATTTATATGTGCTAGAGAAGGCCTTTCTAAGCACCCATCCCAACACTGAGACACTGTTTGAGAAGCTACTGAAGAGCTACACGGCCTCATCCAAGAAGTCTCAAGCTGTCATCAAAAAACTTGATGAGGTCAGGTTGAGAGGAAGGAAAAGGTCCATGGTGGGCTGAGAACATGCACTGAAGTCTGCATTGTTCTCACATAGGGATAAGCCATTGTTGGCATTACATTTACGAAACTCTTTTTGTGTACATGAAAGATATAAGGTTATTGGCTGTGAGACAGCCAGTGTAACAAATCAAATTACTTTAAAAAAAAAAACGTTTTAGTAAAAAGAAATACATAGGCCATGCGTTTGATAGGTCTACTGTATAGTATATGAATTGTAATTATTGTGACTGATCAATGGGATTTTTGTTTTGATTATGATACTTTTACTATTAAGAATTGAATCGGGTAATCCCCATTATATTTCTTCCTTACTTTTTTTTCAGTATTTTGATTATGATTATGACTATTATTACTACTATTGTATGCTTTATTATATCTATCATGTAAAGCCTCAACCACATTGTGTAAAATGCTGAATCTCTTAACTCTGGGAAAAAAGGAAGAATAAATGAATAACCATTGTCATTATTGATTGTGTCCGTTATATTTGTTCACAAATGGAATAGCACATGATATGAGGCATAATGGGATACATTTGAAATAAATGTAATAAATTGAAATAGAATTTATTTTAACAGATATGTTGGTATTTACTTTGAGCTTAGTTTGCATGTATGTACGTGATATCCTATTCTCTTTGAGTGTTGAATCACGTGATGTTTTATTATGAGCCTGAAGTTGTGTGGAATGACTCAGTCAGTTGGTTGACACTACAGGCGTGTCAAAGTTTACTTTCACAATCTTTGCAACATGCACTGAAAAGCTGATACCAGAATTCCAATGGAACAACGGAAAACCATAATTATAATAGAAATAATAGCTGTTGTTTTGCACTTAAAAGGTAAGAATAACAAAAAAATGTATTCAATCATAAGCTTTGAGACCATTTTGTTTGCGAGGACTGATGAGCAAAGGTCAGCTCCGTTGCCGTACAGTATTTGGCCTCATTAGTTACATGCTGATGAAATTTGAAAAGAAAGAAAAATGCAGGTTAGCTTGCATCTGCCTTCATAGTAATATCAAGGTTTAAATAAAATATTCCCTGTATATGAAATCCTGTTAAACATGCCATTCAAATGTATGCAATGCCTATTGCACAGCACTACAGAATAATCAATTTGTATTTGGTATTGTTATACTGTAGGTTCTCCGGTTGAGACTATGGGGACAATAAGTGTCTTAACAGGGACAGATGTGACTCTAAGCTGCCTTTTTGACAAATTGTCCAAGCTTGTGAAGTTGAGCACTCTGACAGTTGAATGGAACATGGTCGATAAGCACTCAGACAAGCATAACGTGTACACTTTTTTGGATGAGAATACACAAGTGAACTGCAAAGGCTGTCTGGTGGACAAAATGGGACTGCTACAAAGCAACGCATCTCTCCAGCTGCGTAATGTGACTGTGGGGGATGAAGGTATTTACACCTGCAGAATCATTACACCGGTGGTCTACACAGAAACCATTCAGCTGGAAGTGTTGGGTAAACCATTTTTTCTTACTATCTACTTTTGTCAGCAAGCCCATAGTGCTGTGTACAATTAGTTTCATCTTTGAGTTCACCGAGTCTTGAAAAGTGATCCCAGATTAGCTCTTGTCCTGACTAACATGAAGGAATGATAAATTAAACAATTTTGTACAGCATACTAAAATATTTCATTGGCTGAAAAAAGTAGTATAACAAAGAGACTACAGGACAGATTGTACTTTGTACTGTAGTGAGAGTGTGCTCTTTGTGTGTGTGTTTTTTTAAATAGCAGTACAGTATGTTAAATATTTATATAGCTCTTGCTTTTTACTCAGGATAGACAGCACTGTTTATGTTCACAGCCCGACCTTCAGTGTCACTCCCAGAAAAAGCAGTAGTGACAATGGGAGAGGAAAAGACTCTATTGTGTGATGTCACAGATTTTTACCCAGAGAAACTTGAAGTGACATGGCAGATCCAGAAAGGCTCTCTGACGGTCCCTGCAGGCAGAAACTCAAGCTCCCATGTCTGCACAGAAATGGCCATTCTTAACCCAGATGGCACCTACAGCATTCGCAGTAGCATCACTGTGCATTCTTCTGTAGTGGAGGCCACAGAAACCCACATCTTCTGCCAAATCAAACACACAACCTACAGGGAGCTTTACAGCAAAGGTGTTATGCTGACAGTACAAGGTTTGGTTTCATAATATTGTTCTCAACGACTTACAGTGAATTGCAATAGTCATCATCTTTATCATGTTGTTATGCTATCACCTTTCTCCTGCAGCTTCTAGGGAGCCGGGTTACAATGCTGTTACACTGATAGCCGTTTCCAGTGTCATTAGTTTGCTGATGGTTCTCTCTGTTATCGGTGGGACACGGCTTCTCTGTACAGGTATGTGTCAACTTCATGACGATGCATCAACTACATACAGTACGTAATGGTACATAACACTAAACCCACACTGTAACAGTATGTATTTTTGGTCCATTTGGTTACATATGTACATTCTCAGAGTTACAAATGGATAAATTAACAGTGATTTTACTGTGTATACATACATTGCAGGTGTGCTTGTATAATGTGTGCTCACAGGCAGTCATGCTTGCCTCCATAGGTCCACCCTGCGTCTCTGACATCATCACACCCAGCATCATCTACACTAAGGTGCCAATCGAGCTTAAATGTACCATTAGAGGCGTTCGACTGAGAGAGCTCAAAGTGAAGTGGTACAAAGTGGCAGCCAATGCAGACTTGATCCAGGTCCCAAACAACCAGTCAGAATCAGATCCTTTATTGGTCAGTGAGGATCTGAGTGACCTGGCGATCCTTCAGTCAGAGAGTAGACATGATCATGTGTCCGTCCTGACTGTCTGTCTGACTGTCAGTGATGATCAAACTACATACCGGTGTGTGGTGAAACACAGGGCCAAAAACATCACTAGAGAAATCACTGTCAATACAAAAGGTAAAACAGATTCAACATTTCCACAGTCAGTGTCAATTAACTGAACATTGTTTGGTATGAAGGGAGTGGTCATAAGCCACATGTAAGTGGGAGTGGTCATAAGCCAAGTATTGTTAACGTGCTGTACATTTACTGTGCATTTGACAAAAGAAATTGAGATTTAATTTGATTTCATTCATACTCTACTCCAGTGGCCCCGGAGTTTCTACAGATCTCCAGCATGCCGCAAATCCCTAAGGTGGAGAGGCTGCTGGTACTGTGCTCTCGGGTGGAGAAATTTTATCCCGGGGACATTCGCCTGGAGTGGTCCAGGAATGACGGGGAGCAGGTTTGCACCGTCATTAACTTTGGACCTTTCTCAGACCATGAGGGCCTCTTCAGTGTGTGGAGTGAGATCCAGATGGTTATGGCTAGAGAGGACGAGATGGCTGTCTACAGTTGTCGTGTGTACCATTCCAGTTTCCCCGAACCAGGATACAAAGATTCTTGGTATCATATCAATACCCAAGGTATTTTCCTGCTATTTCAGATAGCAGGAATTTGACCATTAGCTAGATACTACTGTACTTATGTTATTCAGGTAAACAAGGTATGCTGTTTAATTACTTGTAGACAGTAGGGCTGTACAATAAACAGATGTTTTAAAAAAAAAGACAGTAGGGCTGTTATTTACAGATTCCAGGTCTGATATCTACTTGCTATACTAGTTACGTTTTTGCAAATGTATCTTGTTTTCTTACCACTCTAATTCCTTGAACATTTACTCAGTTGATGGTGATGATTCACGGTAATCACAACAACGTTGTACTTTGTACAGTAAGTCTGCTAAATGCCTAAATTGTAATAACTTGTACGTTTTGTATGAGCAAAGCGTCACCAGAGAATGAACATAATATAATATGTGGTCAAACCAGTTTCAGTGAATCTACTATTTCTAATATAGTTGGCATCTACGATGTGGCTCACATCTGTTTTCAACAGGAACCCCTCCAAATGTGATGTTTGTCAACTGCGAGCCCTCGTGCCCTCTTCTGGGTGAAGAGTGCACACTCAACCTCTGCATCAAAGACTTCTGTCCCGAAGATGTTTCCATTACTTGGTCCAAGAATGGAGAGAATCTCACAAGTGCCTTCAATACGCCTCCCAGTCTCAATATCAATGGCCTGTATACCATGTGGAGCTTCCTGAAGTTGACCCCGAGCAGGGAAGACCAGGGCTCTCAGTTCAGCTGCCAGGTGGTCCACAGTGCCCAGAAGGAAGCTGAGGAGAGGACTTTCACACTGACACATCTAGACATGATAACCACTGGATTGGGATAATAGGATGGTTATGAACTGACACATTGCTTATATAGGGCGCGTTCGGAAATTGCGCACCGGAGCGCACTCGCCTATTAGTTTGTATTGGCCAGTGCGCTCAGTGCTGTATTTCCGAACGCACCTATAGTTAGAAAATGTATACTGTTTTGCTTGGTTTTATACAGTACATTACTTACTTAAATTAAATTGTAATGGAGAATGTAAATGTTTTGTACAGTATGTTGATAAATAGTGTTAGCTAGTTGTAACATAGGTAGCCATGTTATACTTAACAGAGTAATATCTATCTTATATACAATATTATGTTCAACTGATACAGGTAACACATGGACAGCAAATGCATCCATTGTAAAACAAAGTGAAATCAAGACGAAAACTTAAAATTATATCAAAATGATTTATTTACTTAGAAAGTAGTATTCCATCAATGTTTCTAAAGCGCTAGGATGCTATGTAAAATGGAGAACCTTTTTATGACCGGAGTAATTACTGGATTTCTATATAACTTACAAGGCATTTGGTCATTACTGTTGTGTTCCAATTAATTGCACACTTACTGTAAGTGTTCAAATACATTTCTGTATTTATTTAGAATGGTTTAATGCTTTTGGAGATACCTTTTTGGTTAAAATAAATGTAGTTGTAATGTACAGAACCGTTTGCATATAAAGTATTCTCTAAATATATATATATTTCTTTATCTCACAATTAATTACATATTTTGGCTTTAGTATATTGATTTGTATGCTACTTATTTCAGTCACTATGTTAGGATGTATTTTATATTCTGACAATTACATATTAAAGACAAATAATAGAAAATCAAATATTTGGCAGAGGCTTAAGTTGATTTTGAATCATTGTCATGTCAGGAATGTAGTTTCAAACAAAAACTGGTTTACCACATTCATATATTTAACACTGCCCTCAATTCAACACATCACAAAAATAATTTACGGATACTGTATAAGGCATTGGAAGGCATAGCAGCAAACTATCAAGACACTATTACAACAAATAAATTAAACTTAAATAATACAATAAAGAGATACTTTGAAATAATGGAATTGTCAAAGATGTGTGAAAGCCCACTTCACAGAGCCTCATAGACTTATGTACACATTTTGTAATATAAACCACAAAGCATGACTCTAAATTAAGCTATTTGTGACAAAGCAAGTGCATGACTGGAGAGTTAAATATAATTGCAATAGTACTGTGCTCTGGTGGAGTAAGCAAATAACTGTAGGTTGTTGAGAGTAATTAATGGTAACAAAAATGATCATATTTCACTTTGGACATTCATATAATATCAACATAAAATATTATAGCTGGAATGTATTTGTACCAAGGAGGGTTGTTTCTGCTTTCAACACTGGATGTCTATTAAATGCTATATCTATGGGTGAAATTACTACACATAATTTATACTTATTTATAAGACAGTGTCAAGCACTGAACATAGCTGATGTACAAGCTGACAGCGCATTGCATCTGCAACATATAGGGAACTTGTAGATCAGCTATTTTCAGCCATGACACTGTCATACGGTATACACGGTGTCATACAAAGTATATATCGGGCATTATTACATCACAAATGTCACCACCAACCAATCAATATCTACAACATTCAAAAAAAGTCAATTTTAACATTGAAATATAGGCAATATGGTCATGGTTTATGTGAAGTAAAGAACCAGGTCTGTGTGGACTGGGACAGACTGGTGGCTGAGCGCTGTTCAGCTGAAATCACGGTTGGTGAGAAGCATGGGGGCCACCAGAGTCCAGATGTACAGGGCCAAACATACCCAGCTGGATGTGATCTTTACCCACACTGCTGGCCACTTACTGGAAATGGCACTGTAGTCTGCGTCAGGGCTGTCAAGCACCAAACCAGATAGAGATTAGAAAAGTGATTATTTTTACAATTAAAATTAAGATTCGGCCAAAAACAACTTTCAATAATGGAAATTGTAAATTGCGGAGATTGTAAAAACTGAAAATACTCTCAGGTTTTGTTCCTTTGCAGGACTGGCATTCATGACATCTTCTTCAGACCAGGCCCATTGAAAGAGAGACTTACACTTGCTCTTTGATCTTGCTGCGATATGAACACGTGGTTCATGTATCGCATATGTATGTGCTTCATCAACACCCATTATGAGGACTCAATGTTTGGAACTATACAGTAGTGTTTGGAACTATTGGTCAGTCACCCAATGACAAGTGTTAATTCTGCATTCTTCTTGTTCTTGTTGTTATCTCAGAGCACACCTAAACAAATTACAAATCAACTGTAAGTTGTTTTTGGTAATAAATGATTGAATATTGAATATTATATGAATATTCTTTGTTTACAGCGTAAATATATGGAAGTGTAATAGCTCTCTTTCTCAATAGCTATTTTTCAGACCAAAGAAGATGTCATGTGCCTTGTGCAGACTGAAGGCATCATGTGACTTCTTAAGACTATAAGACGTCATGTGATTTTGAAGAAATGGAATAAAGCAGTTGTTCTCAAAGTGGGGTCTGAGGACCTCCAGGGGTCCTTGAGAGGGTTCCACGGGGTCCCCAGGTAAAGTTAGTTAGTATACCATCAAAATCAGTTTGAAAGATCGACTGCCAGAATGAATGGGGCAAGAGCAGATGCAGTGTTCATTTGGACTAAAGCTATTAAGATAATTCAGCCTCTTATTTAATTCAATTAAAAAATATGTTTGAAATTAAAATCATATCTCTATTTAATTTCTATATATATATTATTGCTTCTGTCTTGACTATACTGTAATGTACTTGTCATGTAATTGTCTTTTTTGGTATTTTCCCCTCGTTTTGTCAGTTTATTCTGTTACTGGTGATTATTCATTTTAGAACTTATTGTCCTTTTACTTTTTCTTATCTGAATATAATAATAACAATAATAATAATAATAATAATAATAATTATTATTATTATTATTACTATTATTTAATGGATGTTGATCCCTACTTATGGCTTTATATGTGCTTGTGGTATACATGTTTATGGTAATATACAAAACATATATGTATTGGATACAACATTTAAAAAGATTGGATACAAAAAAGTTTAACCACTTTAACCCTATTTTAGAACTATAGCAGATCTACAATCTCACAATGAATCCTGCGACGGGTTGTGAGCTTGTAGATTGACTATTTTCGACAATTTTCTTTTCAGATGGGGGTCTGCGGCCAAATACATACATTTGGGGGTCCTGGAATAAAGCCTGAGAGTAAGATGTATTACATTCTCTGCTGGTCATGTGAGTGCTGTCACATTTGTACCTATGGTTGAGCATCCCATCTATCTCCCTTTTGTTTGTTGTTAGGCAAACCTAAACTCTAGTCTTAACAATATTCTTTTACGGCATGGCACTGAAAGAGGGTAGCTGTCTATAAGAGGGTCTGTTTGTGTTTGTATCTGTCTTTTCTGTCCGACTGTCCGGAGTTAATCTCACAAACCGCTTGACAGATCAGTGAAAAAAGTTATTTTGCACACACAGTACCTTTAAGTACCTAAACCTACAACTGTTTGACACTATAACTTCAGTATCTACTAGCAAGAGTTAAGTGCAGTCATGCACAAGGCGTGCATCTTCTGCTAGCCTCTTTCAGAGTCAAGCTGTCAACACTCCGTTATTAGACCCCATCTTGTTTAATAGAAAATAGGCCAAACCCTCACTGTCTAAAGTCTGCTTTTGATGGGAAAGAATATACCAACCTGTACCAGTTGGTGAGAGTCATCATGATGTAGAGAGAGGCCAGGAACAACATGAAATGGAAGAAGGAGTAACTATACTGGACCATGTCCCTCTCATTGTCCTCCACCCGCCTGGGCCCCCGATCATCTTCACATAAGTCTGTGCTACTGCAGCTGCTCTCTGCCAGGCTGGCTGAGTCTTTGGAGGCCATGGTCAGCTTATTCACCTGGCTGGTGTTGGATGAACGGATGCTGCAGCAGAAGATTGAACACGTCCAGTTAGAAACTGTTCATTGCAACAGTATGTAAAACACTTCAAATTAGTCATGTGAAAAAAGTATTTATTCATTAACCCATTGAGACCTGAAGCCGATTCTACATGTCTCCTAAATCTCAACAGTTTTCTGAAAAACGTATGTTTCTATATCAGTGGTGCTCAATCTTTTTCATGTCAAGGACCCCCAAAATTATATGTATTTGGCCGCGGACCCCCATCAAAATATTTTGTTCCAGGGACCCCCAGAAGCAAAGATTTGAGTTAAAAATGTTCGCTTTAAAAATATATTATGTTCAAAGATTTGCACACATTTTCATGATTTTTCAAAAATAGCAGATATACAAGCTCGTAGCGCGGCACGGCGCGCTATGAGCTTGTAGATCTGCTATTTTTGAATAGCCTAAAGTGTGAAATAATGCTTTTTAGCTCAAATCTAAAAATGACACAGTTCCAGGTATTAATGGGTTAAGAGATTAAATCCCTTCCACCAGATTATGTCAGGTTGAAGAGAATCCTATGTAATAGGATTCTATTTATAATCACAGTTGTCAGTTGTGGTGAATGCAGAAAATCAAGTATTGACATATTGGTTTAATACCGGATTCCAAATTCAAGGACCATTAGGCCAACTTGCATCTACCTTTCCAAATAATTTTGTGTTCATGTATTACTAATCCATCCCATCCAATCGGAGTGGTCCTACCTGGAGTACAGGATGCAGAGCACAAAAATGGCCAGCCCCACAATGCTCTGGGCATCCCACCATGGGATATGCGGGGACGTCATGATCGGCTCCTCTGTACCGATGATCACCACGGCTGTCTGGTTTTCAATCTCCAAAGGGGCCAGTGTAGGGACAGCAATCTGATGGATGATACTTAGCAGGTTGGGGTTGCATTTCCGATCTGGAGTGGAGTGGTTGGATAGAGGAGGGTAGTTGAAGTTTTCTTTTTTTGTGCTTTGTCAACTTTTGTATATATATATTACTGTGAGCAAAACTTATTTTCCAGGTCTTTATAATTAAATATTTTTCCAGATTATGCAGACCTGCACAAGCACCCTGTTTATTCTTTGATAGTATAACGTTCTAAAGAACCCCTTTGATTAATTACATGATAGTTAACACACAGAGCTAAACAAAAGGAAAACGTATGTAATTATAAAAATGGAATGCAGCATTTCACTTCACTGCATTGTGAGGGATGGTTGGCTACTCGACCAGCGACGACCACCATTCCAGCACTGCAATTTACAATCATGCATTCATTCATTCACATATTTAGTCCACCACAGTTTTAATTTCCATGTGTGACAGGCTAAAATGTTTCTCTTTCCATGTTCTCTTGTTTAAAGTCTTATATAATACAAATATACCAACACTTTTATGACCCTGTCTATTCATCGTATTCTCATGATGCATTGTGCCATACAATATGATGCAATGCCACAGCTCACTGCTCATACTATTGGGCTACAATCTCCTGCTGTTTAAGTCAAAGATGAATATCGATCGAATACTAGGCATGAAATACGGTAGTATCTCCTTTCACAGAGATCAGAGATTTCCGTTCAAACAGAGCTTAAAGTTTCTCACCAGGCTCATTGGTCATAGCAGACCAGGTCAGATACATGGTGTACAGGGTGATGATGGAGGACTGCAACAGACCTGATCGTGGCTGAGATTCCTACACATGCAGGGAAACAAACAAAATATTTGAATTCTATTTAGGAAAACATTAGAGGCATTCTCACCACAATCTAGCATTCTAAACCTTCTGAAAATGTTTCAGTACATCATAACTTCATATTGCATGGTATACTGTAACTGTAATTTCTGACAAAATAACAAGATCGTGATCATTTGTCTACATCATGCAGCCCTACTAAACATCAACACTTTAATCAACCACTTCAAATAAAGCAATTCAATAAAAAAGACATTTGAATTCACAAAGAAATCAATAACATTTCACTAGCAGTTTCTATGCAGTACCTGTACTTTAGGCATTATGGAGATTACAGAGGCCCCGATGCATAGCAGCATATTGAAGCTGATGAAGAACTTATTGATGAGGCAGCCCTCAGGCTGAGTGTAGAAGACGAACAACAGCACAATGGTAACAAACGATGCAACGTAGCCGAGGACTGTCACTGCCATCAATGCTACAAACAGAGGACAGAGACAGGTAAACATTTTGCAAAGAAATTCATATTGGTTTCATATCTACAGTATACACCTGTTCAATACCAGCAGGCTCAGTATCAGAGAGAAAGTCTAAAATAACAATCTGCAAATCCATCGATTGGGGTTTGTTTTGGTGATATTTCCATTTTTTAAAGCAGTGGTTCTCAAATGTTTCATGTCAAGGACCCCCAAACTGATATGTATGAGGCTGCGGACCCCCATACATGATTTGTGTTAAAAACTTTCACAAACATTCCACATTTTTCACATTTCTTTCAAGACTTCAAGACAAATTGCAGATCTACAAGCTTACAACATGTTGTAGATCGGCTGTTTTCAAATAGCCATTGTATATAGGGTTAAATAGATAGTACGGTAATATTAACACTTTTTTTCTGGGGAACCCCGTCAAGGTCCCCTGAGGGTCCCCGGACCCAACTTTGAGACCACTGATTTAAATTTTCAGTTTTTATTGTCACTTCCACAATACACACTTACAGGGGAGCAAAATACCTTTCTCCACAACTCATGGTGCTTGTCACATTTAAAAACAATAGACATTGTAAAAAGAGTCAAAGCCATCTAAACAAAATCCATCTAACACACAAAAGTAGAGAGAGGTCAGTCACTCACCCAGTTTCTTAAACAGTTTCTTAAACATGTCAATTTATTGCGAGGATATGTGACAATCTCACTTAATACGTGCCACTGCGTTCTATGTGTCGAGAGCTCAGTCTCTAGGCTTTGGCCAAACGGCACATGATGCATATGGAAGTATTATGTATGCTAGGGTTCATATGGTTAAGTTCAGTTTTCTGTCCATTTCTTCTCTGACCATTTCTCTGGTGAGAGAAACTGTGGGTGACTGACCTGCGTACCAGCCTCTGGCATTTTCATTTTCCATCCTCTCTACCCAAGATTCATTCCATGAATGGGCGAAGTCCACCAGCAACACCAGCTGGATCAGAATGAAGCAGAATGCCCCAGAAGTACCCACCGCAAACCATGCTGCAAACACACACACGCACACGCACACGCACACGCACACACACACACACACACACACACACACACACACACACACACACACACACACACACAGGTAAGGAAACAGAATACATCTAAAGAATTATTTATCATGTAGAATGAAACCACTATGAAAGCAAATGTTTTGTTCAATTGATCAGGTATTCATTCAGTCACTCAGAAGTGCCATGTTTGCCTGACGCTGTAAGAAAAGAAAAAACATGATATATCTACACGCACACACGCACGCACGCATTATATATAGTATACCTAGTATCTAGTTGAAAAGGGAATTGTATTAATTGGTCACAAAAAAAAAGAAGAAAAGAAAAGAAAAATGCAAATCTTACTGTGAGTGAAAGGCCCCTCAGGAATATAAAAGGCACCAACAGTCACTGCCACCATGACAGCAATCTTAATGAACCAAAACCTGGTGAAAGAGACATAATGAATACTAATTATTATTATTATTACTAATCAGTGATTATTATCTGTGAGTGTTTAAAAGACCCTGAGCTTTAGAGTTCAAATACTTCTCACCTCGAAAAAAAAAGAGAACAACCCTCCCATTCCCACTGTCAACGTATCCATGTTTGTGAAGAATACACAGAATGTATTGTACTCCTACTAAACTGTCCTTATCTATTCCCTAGGGAGGAAACCTCCTTGTGAGTTGGTTTAATGTTCTCTTCACAAGGTCTATGTGTTGGGTCACCAACAATACAATACAGTCATCTGTTCCACTTCCAAGTGACATGAATTTAGTTTGAACTCTTTTCTATAAACTCTGTCTATATAAGCTTCTGTATATACAGTACTGTATATGCAGATGCCAGGTAGCTAGAGTGGTGGTTTTTATTTGATCAGTGATTGACCCATGCAGAATGTCAGTTTCTTTGCAGAACATTGTGAAAATTATTATCAAATGTCAAGTCACGAAATAATCGTCCACAGAAATATTTCACATGCATGCTGAATCAGCTTACAATGCTCAAACCCTATAGTGATTAGATAGCTCCAAGATTTCTGGTGTCATAAATACAGTACATGAGTTGACTTACATGAGTTGACTTACGCACGCACGCACACGCACACACACACACACACACACACACACACACACACACACACACACACACACACACACACACACACACACACACACACACACACACACACAAGCACATGATCCTTGTTGCACTCATAAAGGTTAGGCCCGGCACAAGCCAATGTGCTGTAGCGCCCCGGGCAAAATAAGTCAGAAATGCGGTGCCGGTTTGATTGAGAACTGTAGGGTTATAATGTCGTCACTAGGGATGGCCAAATGGAGACATTCTATTAACCGGTTACCGTTAGGCCTTAACGATTATTATTATTATTGTTATTTTTTAAGGGCCAAAATACATTTTATTTCAAAGGGCCATGTCTACACAGTTTGTTTTGTGTCTCCAGCAGAGTTTCTAGTTGCGAACGCGGAAGGAAGCCGCGCCTCCGACCAAGTGGAGCATACTATGACACTCGGCTCGGCTTGTGTGTCTGTCTGTGTGCAGTATGTGTGCAGCCGCGCCCCCATGTCACTCACGCTCTCATTGGCTGCCCCCATGTGAGTCACGCTCTCATTGCCTGCATGCACTACAGTGTGGCTGAAATTCGCCTGTGCCCCTGGGTGACAAATTACACTCCTCTGAGAAAAATATAGCAGCGACAGTCAAAAATAGCACATCTACAAGCATCTACACGAGTTCATCTATTGGGATATCTAAGAATTCCATGTCATTTGTGCATATTTCAGGCCGGATGGCAAGTAATTGCTCATTCCTTTCTATTCTTCTTATTGTTATTTTCGAGCTGCGTTCGCTTCCAGCGTTCGCGCGTCTTACTTGTGTCTCTATCTCTCTCTGGAAGAGGTTGCACATGAACTCTGCAGCCGCACTGAGGCGCTCCAACACAAACAATACCAATACAAAGACGAGGAAGAAGAAGAATAAAGTGGAAGTTACGTGTGGTTGCAGGTGTAGACTTGTCCAAAAAACAATTAAAAACATTTTTGGCCCTTTTTTTTATTTTAATGATTAATCGTTAGTCGTTAGTATTAATCGGTTGCCGATTTCTTAACGGTTAATGGTCAACCGTTGGCCATCCCTAGTCATCACCGTCCACATACATCGAAATTGACAAATTATGGCAAATGGGCAGGTTTAGTCAGGCTCTGAGTAGACTCTGTATGGTGAAATGATACAAATAGGGCTCTCCGTTCAACGTTGTGCAGATACAAACACACCATGCATATCACCCTCTGAACATCAACTAAAGTTCTACTTAACACGAAAAGCAAGGCAAAGCTATGTGTTCTATCTGTCCTCTCCTCCATTATGCACACTGGGGATAGCGTCACACACACACACACACACACACACACACACACACACACACACACACACACACACACACACACACACACACACACACACACACACACACACACACACACACACACACGCACACACACACGTGGTGGCTTTGTCGTATTTCTTCCTGGCTCCTGTCTGTTGGGTAACTTGTAGCTTGGTGGCGTCATAGCGAGTGCAATAATAAAAAACATCTATTTCACCTGTGGTTGCACGGCGCCCTGTGGCGCCCCTAGGGACTTGGCGCCCAGGGCAATTGCCCTGTTTGCCCAGCGCATGCACCGCCACTGATAAAGGTGGAAACTAAGCAATTGAGGTGACTTATTTTAATTATTTTACCATTGTGTCACAAAGACAAACACAATATTTTGTTTGCAGTTGTTGAATTGCTTACCCATTATGGAAGGCAGCACGCGGGTCCTTAGTGTTTTTGACGTTGATCATGGCAATGGCAAATGCCAAGAAGCACATGCTCATGCCAAAGCACACCCGGTACACAGCTTTGTAACCCACAATCATCTCACAGTTGACATCAACTTGGAGACCAGGGATGGAGGAGCCTGCTCCGTCTTCACAGAAACCTGGAATCTATGGTGTATCACAGATACAACTTATCAAAGATAAGGCTAATTCTACAAATCCAAATGACATTTTAAAATAAATCATTTTTGTCAAGTGACACAGTGACGTGACAAAAGTATAAATATAAATTAAGCCTATTCAATTAGTCACCATGGTGAAGCTAAGCAGCCTCCTCAGTGGAAGGGATTGGGAGAATGGATTGTCTTAATGCCACTGGTTACACAGTATGCGTCTTTGTGAATTAGCCTTTGATTTAAATCAACACACAGCTCTTTTCCTGATTATTCAGAACTATAGTATCAATTGCTATTTCAAAAAGCGCTTTATAAATAAAGTGTATTATTATTATTATTATTATTATTATTATTATTATTATTATTATTATTATTATTATTATTATTATTATTATCATTATTAATTGAACATTGTACCTCAAGTGAAGATAGTTCTATTCATCTTCACAGTGTACACAAACGTTATACGTAGATCAAAATCTCGTTACATCTCCACTAATGCATGTAAACAAGCTGTCAACCAGCGGTGTGCTGCGTTTCATCATACCCTTTTGAGCTGCTGCTCCACTCCTGGTGACAGCATGATGCAGGCTACGATGGTCCCTAGCAACAACATGAAGGCATAGATGACTCGTGTCACCGTGGAGTTTCGGCTGTTGGGACAACATTTGCACAACAGGCATGTGGCACCACTGCAAAGACACGGCACCTAGGAAACACAGAGATGGGACGGAGAAAGGTTGAGCACCAGAAAGGTTATACTCAAGTCGTTAACATAAATCTTCAGCCATTTGAAAATGTAAAAAAATTTGAAAAAGTTACCCTTTATAACAAAATAAGGTATTCACCTATTTGTAAAATAATGATGCTTGTAAATGGATAATGTTGTGTGATGCCCCACTCCCTTATATGGAGTATGGGAGTGTGCTCTACTAATGCTGTGTCTTCTAGGTGAACAGGGTGTGGCAGTCAATGTACTAATGGCTCATTGGAGGGCACCTGGGCCCGGTGCCTCCAGGAGGCTATAAAAGCCAGCCCATGAGCAGTTCAGGTTGACATCCAGAGGAGAGAGGAGTGCGGCGAGTGCCGTCCTATTCAGCTGCTACCCATGCTGTTGGTCTGTTCTAGTTGATTATTCTTTTCGTACACACACACACACCCTGCACTACACCATGTTTCACTCATCCACACCTACACTACTGATTTACTGACTCCACACCTCATTCCTTTATTGCTATGATTTCCCTGTATGTTCAGTTATCTCTCAGTTGTTGGTTAGTTTATTAGAAAATAAATACTTTTGTTAAACTTTCCGTTGCCCTTTATAACAAAATAAGGTATTCACCTATTTGTAAAATAATGATGCTTGTAAATGGATAATGTTGGGTGGAAACGTCATATGTCCAAAACTGTTACTTTTCTGCATTCAAATGAAAAAAATAGCAAAAGTAGCAGATCCACAAGCTCAAAACGCATCGCTTTGCGCCGCATTTCGAGCTTGTGGATCTGCTACTTTAATGCTTTTGTGTGATGCTGTAGTATGATGAAGTAGCACATCAACCTATTATATTATAATATTGTTTAGCCTACTCTTGTATAAAATTATGAAAAAGGTCTCCAGACTCCAGTCTTCTACTTCGTCTACTGGATACTATACTTACAGACTGGAGCCTCTCTAGGAGTATATTTTGCAGCGAATGACTTAGATGAATTCAGCTGATGGCTATGAAGTGTATTATCTAAGGGATCCTTAGATCATTATAAATTCTTGCATGACAACAGAAAGTCAGCAGGATTGAGGGAAAGTCCCATTAGAGATGACGCACTGAAGACTGGAATAAGTTTCACTTTTAAATTCAAGCACATCCATTTACCCCAAAGGCCTGATTACCAGCTCACTGTAATGCCGTATAAAGCCATGTGCAGTAACTAAGAAACTGTCAAACTGATAAATGTGTCTTTAAAGTGTTTCAACAGGCCAGTTAAAACTATCAGTTTATACAGTAATTGGGATTTTGCACTAATTGTACATGTATTCATGAAGTAAATAAAAAATCCTGACAGCTGATATGGCCTTTGACAAAAATTAATAACTCTAATTCAACCCAAAAATATTGCTACTGTACTTATGCTTTGTAGGGCCGTGTACAGTACAGTCCCCTACAATCCACATACGGTAATTCTGGCCTCTCTCCTGCAATTCACCTGTAAGACAACTGCCTTGATTAGAATGTGGGACAGCCTGGAAGATTGTAAACAAGTTAATACCACAGCCAGACGCTCAACGCCAGCTTAGGTGAGGTCAGCTTACAACAGAGCAGGCAGGAAACCAGACGCTGTTAATGTGCCAGATACCAACCATCTATACAGGTGTACATCATGACCGACCACTAGTGCTCGGCCCTGCCTCGGTCAAGCAGCTATAGCTTCACATCAGGGAAGATGTGCATTGGTCATAGGCTTGTTAATTGAAATACAAGTGCTGAGTAATGTTGAGTATTTGGTGTTTATTTTCTTTCATCTGTATTTTCTCCTTGTTCTGTTTTATGCTTGTGTACTTAAATTGCTGAAACCCATTAAGCCCACAGCAAACTGGTGTAAAATCTAGCAGCACATTCCTTCCTTACCAAGTGCTGTTGTGAGCCTTGAGCCTTGACCGCATTTCATCAACTTGGACAGAGACAATAAATGTTATACAGGTTCACTTATCTCTGTGCTGCCACAAGCTGGCCTTAGTCCATTAATGACTACATGGCTCTTGTACTTTACCCATTTATAATACATGCAAATAGTATTACAATTTAGTGATTGAATGACAACTGACTACTTTCCAAGTGTCTACTTTTAACCTATATTAAAATTGCCTCTATCTATAATTTTCATAATGTTCCAAAACAGTATTTGCTGTTTCTGTTGGTTTGCGTGATAGTCTGAACATGGCGTGTTTTGTTATGACAACAAGGAAACAAAGCACAGTTAATCACGTATAAGCTGATAACCAGCATGGTTTGATTACCCCTTTGCTGTTGATAATATGATGTTCTCGGCCTGTGTCTGTAATGTAGCAGCATGATTATGTGAGGCTAGAAATGTAGCCTAAGGTTAGGTATATGTGGTGGACTGAAGCCCTCCCATGCATACTTACTGATCCAGATGTTTTAAGGCATGTAGACAAATAAAGTTAATTGTCTTGGAAGTATGGGGGAAAGGGAGATTTACCACCCCAGGATTCATTCTACAGTATGTGATGTTCATTGAGTGATCCGAGCTCATGAGTGATCCGAGCTCATAAAGAACTAAACTAGTTCAATCAATGTTACTACTATCCTACATATTTTATACGATGTCATATATTTCGTTCTTATTACATCTAACAACGAATAACGTATTATTATTATTATTATATAATCAATTGTATAGCAGTGCCTCGGTCAAAATACAGTCAAGTAGCTTCAGGCTACAAAAGAAAACTGAGCCTTATGCATGACATAACAAAGCAAGCAAGCAATAGGCTTAATAATGTAATGCGAATGTATTTCTCTTAAATATTATCGCATAGTAGACAAACGACCTATATTCAGACCATACAGATACATTCATTGTAACACAATTAGTAGGTTGTAGTTGTGATTGATACAGTTTTAAGACTAACATGACGTTACCTGTTGCTTTACTGCGCAGTGCGTACATCACACAACCCGATGTTCCAGTCTAAAACTATTTGCACATAATACAAAACATTATTCTGTATAATAATAATTATCAATAATGATTAATTCATAATTATTATTATTCTTTCACATTTGGATGAGCAATAACTTACCCAACTTGCGATAGAAAAGGCCCCCAAAACAGCTCCCATAATTGTCCAGTTTCGGAGCCACAAGCACCAAATCCCAGTTTTTTACCGTAACGATGGTCGCTCTGCTCTGTCTGTCCCTCCAGGTTGGATACAATGTTTCAACTATCAAACAGCTGAATAACTTGAAGGCTGATTCTCCATAGTCAACACTCACTGTACAACATACAGTAACTGTAACGTTGTGTGACTTGACTACTGACTACAGCGCGTTCGTCTGAAATCTGTGGTGCGCAATCTAGACTACGTCATGTACAACGACGTCATTACGTAGAGCTCAACGCAGCCATAAATGGTTGGATGAATTATCATCGATAATAAATAACTTGTTAACATTTCTTGTATAAAGTGAATCTATTCAAGCCACTGTTTTAACCATTTATGGTAACAAATACTTTATGTTACTGCGGTCACGCTGCAGTATGTTACTGCAGTTTTATGTTGGGTCGACTCCAACGTACTACTACTTGTAAATAAAGCATTTCAAATCACTATGGCAAATAAAATGAGAGCAAATAACAGTGCCTTAGTACTGCATTTTGCAAATCTAGTGTATAAAGCTTAACCCCTGACAGGCATAAATATTTTTTCAACATTATGGTAAAAAGTGGTGACAGTAGATTAAACAATGATCAACAAGGCATTTAATGTAGCGACCATAGGGTTGCAACCAGCTGATGCTATAGCGCCCCTATGTGACCATTAAAGACAATTACATACTGAAAGAGGTCAGGGTAAAGAATACTCAGTTTCTCTGTCCACATTAAAAATTAGAAAAACAAGAAAACGGCCCATTATCTATGTTTTAGTTTTAAACCTAAAATGAAAATACAGAAAACGGGCCTATTTTTTGTTTTTCTAATGATACTGATACATGATACTGACATGATACTGACCATGATACTGACATGATACTGACCATGATACTGATACATGATAGTGATGATACTGACACATGATATTGACATGATATTGACATGATACTGACCATGATACTGACCATGATACTGACATGTTACTGATGATGTCAGCAGTGGTGGACCCAATACTTGAGTAAAAGTACAGATACTAATGGTCAAATTTACTATATGTGTGTAGTTTGTCTTCGGTAAACACAGTAAGAATTTGAAAATGTATATATTTTTATGTCTGTTTGTGCGTTTTTCATAACATGGACTTATTTTTTTTTAACCCTTGTGTTTATTTAGCATTTTCAGCACGTTAGACAGGGGAAGAACATAATATCATCATATCATATCATCACATCATTCTTTTTTTTTTTTTTTCCCGAAAAGGACATCCTTTCATCATATAATTTTTTGGTCCCCCCACCACCCCCCTCCCCCCATTACTGGTTAGAGTCCATACAACACAAAGCAAAGTACAAAAGTAAACAGACATGTACAAAAATGGACATGGACTTCAGATCAGGCCATGGGGTGTCATACTGATTCAGCTGCTGATCAGACTCAGCTTGTTCTTCTCCTGCTGACGCCATTACCCTGTTTTGTTTTGAGTTGAAACAAGAACTCAAAAATGTGGTGGATATATGGATAGGTTTGCCTGGATGACGTATTTCCGCTTTTATGTAGATCAGGGGTCTTCAAAAAAGATTCGGGCCAAGGACCCCTTAACTGATAGAGAGAAGCAGAGACCCCATACTGTATACGTTATTGTTATTTTTTAGAATGCTTTCCATTCTGTCATACAGAAACATACCTGTGACCTGTGTAGCCATGTAACCTGTGTAGCATGCAGTGCCTCCATCAGGTGCACACATAGGAGCCAACCAGTGCTCGAGCACCTCTGCCTGTTTGCTTTCATAGGAGAAATTGCCCTTCTCTTATTTTAATATCGGTCTTGCTGAACCACAGTTGCTCTCCACCCTGCTCTCATCTTAAAACAAGTCTTAAAACGTTTTAGTTGAGCATGGCAGTCTCCATGTTTCTTATTAAAACCAGAGTATAAAAGGCACAAAAATAGCAAATTAAGTTGTCAGCACTCGCTATGCAACACTTTTAAAAACATGCAGCAGCAGACATATGTGGGTGTGAAGTGTGGTTTACATTATGGGACATTATACAAGTAACACTCAAAAGTGCAGTGAACTTGCTACAGTAGGTTCTGTTGACAGGCTTTTTATTAGGGCTTATCTATGAATCATTATCATTCATATTTGTACTTATATGATTGTATGTACACTTTTACTAGACTGGGTCTATATCGTTTAACTTATCTGTTGCCTAAATTGCTACTGTCCTCCACACATAAGGGGTTGGGGGGATAGTTGGGTAGTCTTTCTCACAATTTATATTTGCTAATAGTATGTTGGATTCATGCATATTTTCAGACATTTAAAACAAAAAGTATCAGAAAACAAAAAGGGTGGCCCCCCTGCAGTGACTCCGAGGACCGCCTAGGGGTCACTGACCTCCTGTTGAATACCCATGATGTAGATCCCAGTGCAGAGTGTGTACTGTCCTTCTTTGAAAAACACACCGACTCCACATCGGAAGTTCGGGCTGTGATCTGTTACTTAGATTATATATGTGAAAAAAAAAAAAAAAAACGTGTTGGCAACATAGAGGACACCCCCCCCCCCTTTTTATTTTTAGGTTTAATTTGTTAAGTTAGTATTATTAAATACCACTAGTAGTATCACCATTATAATTTAATAGGTATTCGTATTAAGATATATTGCATTAATTGATGTGTAATTACCTATTTACTTTTATTTATAGTTATTACTTTCTGATTACTGCATTTTATTGCTTTAACACTGGGTGTATAGATAGAAAAAAGAAAATGTTTGCAAGAAGATAAAGAATGAAATGTAATATGAAATGTAAACATGAATAAATCTTGCAATAAAAGTATATATATAAAAAAAAAGAAAAACACAGCATGTGGCTAATTGCATTTTAGGGAAGAAGAGAAAAAAAGAACAGCCAACCTAAAAGTAACTAGTACACTCACAGCCTTCCTAGAAATATATACTTGAATAAAAGTAAAATATTTGTCTTGGAAATGTGCTTGAGTGAAAGTAAAAAGTATCAAACTGTTACTGTTTCTGTCCACCACTGTTAAACAACATCTAGTATGAACAAAATAATTACGAAACAAGCTGTTGCCCTCTTGTAACAGTACAGCTGCATTGCACTTCTCAATGGGCCACTGCTCAATAGGCCACTGGTCTTTACATCCAGACAAGTCAGTGGACATGGAATCAGGAGGATTGATGCCTCTGTAATACCTCAGGACAACTTTGTCTTCTTGTCACTGGCTTCCTGGTATGTCCACAGTGATAACATCTCTGGCCTGCCGGTGAACCCTTTTTTACCAAGAACGAGAGAAAGAGAGAGAGAGAAAAAACTGAACTGAAACTGATCTTGCCATCTCATAAGCCTCTGTAAACTGCATACAGCTTGACTTCTATTACAGCTGTCACTCAAAGTAATAGCCTGTGCAGTTCATACGTCATAGTAATGTCAACATTATGTCACTGTACTCACGTTGCTTTTATTCCAGTCTTGAGCAATACTTGTTTTGTCCTTCTTTAATTTGGCTGCTAATGGCGAGAGGTAGGAGGAGTGCAGTTCCCTTTTGACTCCTGTATCTTGGGTATTGGCACTGGCAACTCTCCCATGCCCTCTAAGGGCCCCTGTGTTGGGGCTGTAGAAGAGGACAGCAGGAGCTGATTGAGGCCCCCTGACTGAGGATGCAATGGAGGAGGAGAAGGGGGCTGTTTGGGGTCTTGATCTTTGCTTGCCTAGCTTCTTGTTCATGGCAAATGCAAACGTCCTCCTGTCTTCGCTCAATTGGCGCAGACGGCTTAACTTCTCCTGCTCCAACGCCCGGAGTGTCTGCAACGTAAGGTTGGATTGATGAATACTTTATTAAACAGTTGCAACTAGTACAGTGGTACGATATTATAATGATTGCTAAAAGGTTAACAGTGTGGTCCAGTGTATTCAATTAATCGAGACATTTAATGACATACAATAATATACAATAATAAACAAGATATCATCAACACTAGTAGCAATAAACGTTATTGCACTGGAAACAGTTGGGGAGAGGTCAGAGATCAGTTAAGTCTGATTTGCTGGAGAAGCCTTTAGATTCAGTATCACATTTTGACTAGTGCCTGCATCTTCCGAAGAACATGTGTGCTGCACTTCTGTCTGGTTCTGGTTGGTGTGCAAAGTGGTTGTGTTCTCTTCTTAGACCAGTGTGGGCTAACAATATCTGACTGAAGGATCTGAAGAGATCTTGACAAACATTATAGGGGGCTGTAAATGAGTGACCTGGCCTTTCTGTTGCCATGGGTACCATTCAAGTCCCTATTACAGAGACATCACGTTTGCCTAATGTTTTACCAGCCTGGCATCAAGGTACAAAGTAGTGGGGATGAAAATAGAGGACACAATGGTGTGAGGACTGTAACTTCAGAAACATACTGGTAGGACAAATGGATTCCTGAAGGTTGGCAACTGAAAACAATGAAAAAAATGCAAAAGTTTTGAAATCAAGAGAACTTTTCAGTCAGTATTTTGGACTTAAAGGCTGATTTATACATGGTTGAACCGACGACGCACCCTGAAAATAGTCAATCTACAACTACCAGCTCACAAAGCGTCTTATTGCAATGCTTTGTGAACACACACACACACACACACACACACACACACACACACACACACACACACACACACACACACACACACACACACACACACACACACACACACACACACACACACACACACACACACACACTTTCACTTCTGTGACTTCAATGGTTAAATGTCACATTATATTCCGTTTAAATTAGTAGTTAATAGCTATTTGATTAGATGACACAGGATAGTTGACAGAATCCATTCATAAAAAGCAGCTTATCTGGCCCATATGATTAGTTAAGGAAAAAATGATGTAAATTTAGTCAGTGTTTCCACAAAGCCATACAATAAAATATATTACAGCACCTTGTCTTTCTCAATTAAAACACAGTTTAAATGAAACATTATCTCTACCTTCATTAGTCGTTTCTGTTCCTTTGTGAAATTATTGACAGTCTGAGAGGCAGTCATCAAATCCGAGGCACAAAAAGAGTAAAACGGATCATTTTGATAAAGAAACGAGAGGGATAGGTTTGTGTCCATTTTGTGAATGGATAAGAAGCTTAGAGTTCTAACTAACTCTGATAAGAAATGCATGTGTACCCATAAGGTCCTAGAGGTGCCACTGATGGAGGGGCGGGTTTACCTTTGGTCCAACCCTCCAAACAGATCTCAGGTTTCTATGGCTCTCTCGACTCTCTCTCTCTCTCTCTCTCTCTCTCTCTCTGTCTGTCTGTCTGTCTGTCTGTCTGTCTGTCTGTCTGTCTGTCTGTCTGTCTGTCTGTCTGTCTGTCTGTCTGTCTGTCTGTCTGTCTGTCTGTCTGTCTGTCTCTCCCTCTCTCTATTCAAAGGGGCTTTATTGGCATTAGAAACAAAGTATGTTTACATTGCCAAAGCAAGTTTGAAATAAAAACAATCAATTCTAGAAAAGTGTGCTCCTCGGAGGGGCACGGGTCTCTGCCAGGCCGGGTTGCCTACTTTAATCTGGCACAAGTGACCGGGCCCTATATGTGAGAATTCAAGGAATCCAGGGAAAACATATTTTTGTTGTTACAGTTCAATAGTTAGTTAGTGGCTAAAACGTTAAGTGGTATGTTGTAGCGCCACCATGTGGCCGATGTGAAGAATTTGGGGTGGAGGTTCTTGTGCACCATAGGAAGCACAAGTGCTTGTGGCCTTTTGTGCAAAATGGGCCCCTCCTGCAAAGTTTGGAAGGCAATCATAGCCAATTGGAATGGAATATGAGAAATGTGATACACCTTTATCACTACAGGTGTACCGATTTGGGTGAGGTTTGGACAACATCGGTAGGAGTAGCAAAAAAAATTGTATGGTGGCGCTATAACAGTGCCACCATACAACGATGGGAAACATTTGGGGCAGAGGTTCTGCTCTGGCCTCCATGGAGTGTATGTGCACAGTTTCACGCCGATCGGTCCAATGGTGCAGGAATAACTGCTCACTGTACGGACGGTCACACTCGGACACAGGGGCGAAAACATACAGTAGTCTACGGCCATGGCCTTCGGCCTGGCAGAGACAACTAAGAAATGTATACTATGCACATTTGAAATATATAGGCCTAAGGAAATGTGCAAACAGAGCTGTGTAACATTGCAACTCTGCAATTAAATGTAGCCTACTATGTAGATTTGTTTCAACTTAAAATATACAAAGAAATAATAATAATAATAGTCTTTATGGCTGTTGTATTCCACAGCTCACAAATCTTTCTGCTGTGTTTTCACATTGCCATACCCTTGTTATTCGGAGGAAAGGAAGGGAAGTTTGCACACTGTAGCTCCCAGTAGAAAATGTATTTAGTTACAAACAATGTTTGGACGACTGTGGGTCTTCATCAGGTCTGAGACCTGATGAAGACAAAGTGTGCGAACTTCCCTTCCTTTCCTCCTAAGCACGTATTGTTGTTCAGCACCTGAAAAGTTTTTGTTGGGATGTGCGTGCTTCCCTCTGGACTTGTTTTGTTATTAGTCATGTTTGTTCAACTCTCTTTGTGTGTTTGTAATCTATTAGTCTCTCTCTCTTTCTCTCTCTCTCTCTCTCTCTCTCTCTCTCTGCAAAACAAATTATACAAATAGTTGGTAGGTGCACGTTTAGATTATGTGATTTATGATTTGTGTTACGATAAAAGGATCCTATTAGGAGGCTTTCTAAAGTTTCAGGATCAATGACTGTACTGTCAAAAATTGGATCTGTCATCTTGTGGGAAAGCAATATCACTGCACGCTATAAGTGTGAATTTATTAAGTTATCTTAATTATTGTATCAAGATCTTTTCTTAACAGATATCCTTTACAGGAAAATTATTTCACTGAAATGCATTTGTCATCAGCATCCTGTTTGGATTGGCTCCCACACACTATTGATAAACTCAGGAGAGTGTTAGAGAATACTCCTTTGTAAGAATTCAACAAGCTCTGCCATGTGCATGAGTTTAACAAAATATTAATCGACCATTCAAGCATTTAAACCCTTCACCATAACATCCTATTGACCACAAAACGCAGATGCAGGCCAAGAATCTGTTTAGATTAAATATCCATCCTTGTATTTAATTTCATATCCTTGAGGTTTATTTTGCCAAACTTGTGCTTACACACCAATACAATGTTCTTTACAGGTCCACAATGGAAAGAAGCGCCTAGGCTTTTTGTGTCATCCTTTTAACAATGATTGTAAAATCGTACCTCTGTACTATTTGCAAACTGTTAATAAAGTATTCAATCAATCAATATAGGTTTAGTTGTGTCAATATGTAAAAACAGAGAGGGGGATAAATGCTTCAAGCGTCCTGTGTGGCAAGAACAGCAAGTTTCAAAGCTGCCTCCTGGCCCACGACACTTTTGTTATTGTAACAGCAGATGTGCTTTAGCAGCATTTGGCTTTTACATTCCCTTCTTGTTGTATCACTGCAAAAGAACACATCCAAAGTTGAGGAAAATCTATTTTCAGAACCCGGGGAAGAGAGTGGTAGTCTGTTTTTGGTGGACAGAAAATACCTCTTCGTCTTAATAATAAAGAATTTGAAAGAGAAATGCATCGCCATCTATCATGTGAAACAAAATAATGTGTGAATCAAATTAAATGTATCATGAACAACAAATAATTTCTTGGCATCTTTATGGAAACTTGTAATATTAGTTATACAGTAGCTACTCTGGACTGAACAAGACTTGTAGAAACCTGCCAGACTTAAGTCAGTGGAGAGGTGCATGATTAATACAAATCCTTTCTTCATGATTGTGCCATCATTGGTTCCCCCTGGTTAAGAAGGTGTGTGTATTTGGACCACTCAAACAAAAGTCAAGGATTTTCACAGTCAAATATTCCTTACGACACACTCAGTGCAGTGTGCAAAGCTGGTACGTGCTTTATAAAGCCTACATCAGAGTAGAATACCTACTGGTTAGAAGGGGGCTCAAACATTTGACCAAGAACCCTACTAATTAATTTACAAATATGGAAGAGGCTAATGTAAAGCGGGAGGCAGGAACTTCATATGACTTTGGGTTCTTCCAAGCTCATATGATTCAGATAAGTCAAGGCTCTATCATGAAATCGAATGTTTACTTAATAATGATGAGAAACTATCTAATTGGACTTCTACAGTCAATTAGAATGTCTGTCTATATGCACAGATGCATACTTGACAATAAAGGACCTCAATGGACTTTTTTTTGTCATTAGGGTGTTACAAAACACATAAATCAGCACCAATAGACATGAACTCAACCTTGACCCATTTTCCTGTAATACACTAAAAGCCCGCTCTGTGTATGCATGGGCTTTTGGTTCCAATGGCCACAAGAAAGGCTTTGCCGGAGCCTGAGCCAAGGGCACAGTGTAGTGAAGGAAATAGTGGAGCAACAGGAGTGTGGAATTACAACTATTTTTGATTCCTGTCCAATAAGTATTTACATTGCAGTCCACCATCTGTGACATCAGAAGCTAGACTTTTCTAAACAAATGGAAGGAGGCTGGCACATTGCTAAGATCAGATTTAATAGCATCACCACCCTCCTGAGGAGATCAACAGTGGAGGAGAGAGGAAGAGAGAACTAACTGGCAATAATGGACAGTGTGGACTCCGTGCTACTTGGCTCCTTGCTCCTTTGTATCATCACTCAGGTGAGGGCTGGCAACGTTGATGTTTCCTCAATTTAGCAATTCTCAATTATTTTGGCATATCAATTATTTTGGCATATCAGTATTCTCAAACCTTTTAATCATTTCTGTATCAGAAATTATTGAATGTTACTATATCAGCAAGATTTCTGCATTAACACCACTGTCAGATCAATATACAGGCCTCTATGGTCCTGCTATGATGGGAGTTATTTGCAGAGTAAAATGGCATACTGTTGTCAGAGCTAACACTCAGACATTCTGTGACTTGACTTGTTTGTACAAGACTACTAGGGTTGAGCGGTGCTGGTTTGTTTCATAAGATAATTCATAGTAAGTGCCTGGAGCTTGAGAGTCTGACAGTTTGCTGGCTTCTGTGAATATGCCTACAGTAGGGGTATTAATAATTCTACTATTTGGACACATTCAACATAAACACACCATACTGTGGCTTAGGTGTGATCACACATTATAATTTGGAAACGACTATCAGTGGGTGGGTGGACCTTGTTTTATTCCACCTTAAACGGTTAACCCTCTGCAACATCTCCAAAATCTCCAAGGTTAGTCTTGAAAGGCAAGTCAACATATACGAAAATGTGATCAGCTATAATGCACATTTGTAATGATGGTTTCTCTAGCTGGACTACAAGGTGTTAGAGTAGATGGCCTGTCATATGTCTGCTATTTATTTATTAGGGGGCCAAGTGCGTAGTGAGTGGGCACCCTTTTGTATTTGTTAGTTTTATTCTTCTTCTGCCGCTACAGCCAGAACCGTGCAGGTGTTTTTATTTTGACAGAACTTGGAATTATGGTAGAGGGTCATGTAAAACTACAGAGAAATGAAACTCACAACCATTGGCCAAAGGGTGGCACCATAGCAATCAATTGAAAATGCAAAATTGAACAGGTATAACTCATGCCCTGAAACTGTGCACACACACTCCCTGGATTTTTCATATTCCATCCTGATTGGCTAAAAATGGCTTCCAAAGTTTGCAGGAATGCTACGTTTTGAACAAAATGCCTCAAATTATGAACACAGCTTGCAATTTCCGTGACATTTTGCACACACATTCTCAGTAGGCAGAGGAAGAAATGGCACTTGAAAAGTTTCAAATCAGCCACATGGTGGCGCTACAACAGGCCGATTTGTGTTTTTACCTATAACTGCACCATCTGTGCACAACTTTGTATGCGCACTCCCTAAAGGAAAAACCTTTGCCCTTCATTTTTCACATCTGCCTTTTATAGCGCCACCAGGAGGCCGACTTATATAAAACACATTTTTGGATATTACTCCTTCAGATTTTATCCAAATTTCACGCAAATCGGTACACATGATCTCTATAGTCATGTGATTGTTATTTTCCATATTCCATCCTCATTGGCTAAAATTGACATCTAAAGTTTGCAGGAGTGGCCCGTTTTGAACAAAATGTTGCAAATCATGAACGCAGCGTCCGATTGCGGTGAAACTTTGCACGCACATTCGCACTATGTTGAGGAACAAATGCCACCCTTTCAACATTGCCCTATTATAGCGCCAGAGGCCGATTATTATAATTGTTTTTATATTTCTCAAATGTTGTCCAAACATCACGCAAATCAGTACAAATTATCTCTTTAGTCAAGTGATCAAGACAGATCCGACCGATCCGCCTGATTTTTCACATTCCAGCCTGATTGGCGAATTCCGAACATTGCTGGACCACACTAATCTACCTGACCTGGCGGAGACCTGTGCTCCGAGGAGCAATTTTTCTAGTTATTACTATTTTACAGGGGCCATGCCCAACAGAGCTGTTGGGCCAGAGTTAGCTATATATAGCAAATTTGCATCTCCGGTCCCATAGTAACAAACTATAGTGTTTCTCAACGGGGCGGTACAGACCCCCAGGGGGCGTGCAGAGAAGTTTGGGGGGTGCTGAGGTGCTCTGTGGGGGGCACCTGCACACTACGTGTGTAGTTGCACGTTTTGTATTGGGATGATGATGGAAGATTGGTCAGATTTGTAAGTATTGAATGGGGTTTGTAGGAAGGAAGCATGTCTGGAAAGGCTACAAGAGCATATCATGATCAGTATCATGTAAGTATCATGTCTGTACCATGATACTGACATGATACTGGCCATTTTGTAAAAATAGACCCCTCCCATATACAGTGGAAGCCAATTATAGTTAAGCAGTATGGAATATAAAACAAATCTGTATGATACATGTGTATCACATGATTCCAGAGATGATGTGTAGGGATTTGTGTGAGTAGTAAAGACACAAAAGTGTGTTTTGAAGATAATGCTAAATCTTGTTAAGTGGAAATGGGTGTGGAATATGGGGAGTTGTGTCATGAGCCAATTTTCAATTGTATGACTTCTTTGGCCTAATGATAGCATGTGCAAGATGTTTGGCACTGATCAGTATAGCAGTGTGTGAAATTAGCTCCGGACAGACACTTAACACTAAGACACTAATAACACTTAGCCAGGAAACAATAAACCGTGTGAATTGTGAAAACATTAGATGTACGGTTCCCAAACAATAAAGGCTAATTTGCTAAAGATGAAGAAAAATCAGTTTGCTGTGATTTGCGGTCTCTTTCAACATTGATCAATAACTGACTTCCTGTTCTCAGACTTGTCATGCTTATCTCTAACTTCCCTTTTTCAATGTTCAATATGATTAGCACAGTGCTACTGCAAGATAAAATGTGTCTCAACATCCAGACTGTCTTAGCAATGCAAAATATTTTGATGGCTGAAGATCTTGTTTCAAACAGGATTCCCAAATGTGATTTGATTTAGTCTGATCACATCATTAGATAAAGAAAAACATGAAAGCCATGTATCCTAAAAATATACAGAACTATACGCTACAACAAGTTCATATTGAAACATCTGACCATGTTTCAGGTGTGCTGCCAATCTTGTAGCTGGCCGTGCCAGTGCCCACAACCTGCACCCCGCTGCCCTCCCGCAGTCCCCCTGGTCCTGGATGGGTGTCACTGCTGCCAGGTGTGTGCTGGACAGGAGGGTGAAGCCTGCACTGACAGGATGCCATGTGACAGCCAGAGAGGGTTGCAGTGTGACTACAGCGCCAGCTATCCCGGAGGTCCAGGAGAATGTGTGGGTGAGGGCAGACATTTATTTCCCGTGGAGCTGTTGTAGGTTAGATCCAGCAGTGTTCGAAAATTATTTCTGCTTGATATTCTTGCTGAATAAATGCAGTAAAGGTTTGACCTAACATCTGGATGGAGTTATGACATTTTCCTACTGTACCATTCATCCTATAGGATATCATAACATAGAAAAGATAAGAAAACTGTGGGGCAAAATTCCCCTTTAATAAGACATGGATGTTGCAAATTTGCTCAGTGAGCAGTTTTTATGTCTAAACAGAATCATGATGTGTTGTAATCAGAAATTGACGTCACGTAACATGACACATCAGAGGAAGTGACTTTCTTTAACATATTTCTTCATTTCCACTATCCTTGCATTGTTTTGTCTCTCCATGCATACTCAGTGGGAGGGACTAAGACAAAAGGAAAAGACACAAGTAAGGGAAACAAGATTTAATTTCTAGACCTGCGATAAAGAATGTTTTTGTCATGTTTTCTTGGGAAGCACATTCTCTCAAGTTCATGAGACCAGAGAACATATCTTTCTAGTTTGAGATGGGCTTGTACTTGAGGTCTACTATAGAAATTACGAGACAGCATTACAGTTTCGCCAGCAGTGCCCTGTATTTTACATCATCAACTAGGGAACCAATGAAGGCGTTCCACTGGGTATAACTGTACAGCACTTAGAACACAGTCAATGATTGGCCCTGTTACATTGCAATTCATGGAAATCAATGTGTGTACAAGGTAACCAATTTTGTATTGCAAAAGCAGAAACATTGTCTTGCAATAAAGACTGGATTCAAGCCTACTACTTTCAGCAAGACTTTTCAAATCAATCTGCAACAATAACATGACTATGATCACAAAAGTAAATGCAATACATTAGATTACCTAAGGAAGTTTCAGGCTCTAAAAGTAGATTTTTATGCCGTTCTTAAATTACCTGAATCCAATGGCTTCCTCAAAAATTAAACAAACCACGGTGCTTTGGATGTCAAGTATACTGAGTATTGTAGTCAATGGGCTAAGCTTGCTAGATCACAACTAAGTATGGTCCTTTAATATCAAGTTAAGTAAAGTCTGTATAGACACTCCATGAAATCACCTCCTCTGCTCTTAACCAAGGGGCAAGCTTTGGATATTTACGATGAGGCCAACACGGAAGCTTATGAATGGCCAGAGTGGCGCTGTTTTACCCTGCGCCGACCTGCGGTGTCAGAAAGAATTTATTTTAACGCAAGTGAATGGGTTTTTTGACAAACTTTAGACTAGATTGTCTTACCGTAATAAAAATTGTCATAAATTCTATATGCTTCCAGTCGCTAGTTTAAAGTGTCCTTTCAATCATCATGATTTTGCTAAATTATGGTCCCATTTATTTTAAAATTGACGATAAAGTAGGCTATTCTCTAGGAGGGGCGGGATGATTTGATTGACAAGCTACACAACCAATAGCATTCATTCCCCGCCCCCGCTCTTGATTGACAAGCTACCCAACCAATAATGGTCTGGTCGCATTCTGCAGGATATGACGCGATATGACGCGATATTGAAAGATGGCGGACCTACAGTCTTGGAACAATCGGCTTCATTTTCGGTCTGTAGAAAGCACGGGAGTGGCTTTGTCCATCTCATTTATACAGTCTATGCTCTTAACCCATTAAGACATGAGGCCGATTCTAAAAATGTCTTCTAATCCTAACCTTTTTCTGAAACACTTAAGTTGCTATATCAGTGGTGCTTGAACTCTTTCATGTCAAGGAGCCCCAAAATTATATGTATTTGGCCGCGGACCCCCATCTCAAAATATTTTGTTCCAGGGACCCCCAGAAGCATTTGTTTTTGCAGATTTACAAGCTCGAAGTGACGCGCTGAGAGTTTGTATATCTGCTATTTTTGAATAGCCAACGCTGAAATCCAAAATGACACGGATGCTTTCCCTAGTTTTAACGGGTTAATGCACGTGAGACATTAAGCTTAGAATATTTTGGAGAATTGCTCATGAGCTACTTTTCTACACATGTCTCACCTCGCCCTGGATTTGGCACCGTGGGCATTGCGTATGACTCTCACCCACTTAGATGAAAACATTTCCTCTCCACTCCCTTTTCCTGCGGTCAGGTCAGAATGCACTGGGTTGTGAACTGAACGGAATGAGACTTGAGGAGGGCCAGACATTCCGGCCTTCATGTGCCCAGCTGTGCCACTGCCTGGGTGGCGGAGTGACCTGTTTGCCCCTGTGCACCGATGACCTCCAGATGCCGCCTGCCAACTGCCCCAAGCCCCACCTCGTGCGCCTGTCAGGACAGTGCTGTAAGGAGTGGATCTGCGATGGCTTGGACAACAGTATCTACCCAGACCCTTTGGGAGGTGAATGTGTGAATGTGTATCTAGGTCTAATGGCAAGTAAGAAGAAACATATAACTTTAACAATGACGCTTGTAACAAGTAATAATGTTGATACAACTACACCAATGATGAGGGTTACTAGTGGCACACTCTTTACATGATAGGAGCCAATGGGGAGTGTTAAAGTGTCAAATATGAGCATTTTGAATAGATTTACTGCATGTTTGACAGGAATTTTGAATATTTTCAGCTATTTCCTATGAATGCCTGCTGTTATATATACACCAAACCCCTCTTTAAACAGAAAAACACTGGATCTCCAGTTTTTCACCACGGGGCTGACCTTAACTTTGATCTTTCAAGTTCACCAAAGGTCAAAGATTTTGTTTGCCAAATGAAACACCATATGACTTCTTATCTGTCTATAATCATAAACATGTCTCTATCTTTAACAATTTTCAATTTTTAATAGAAAATATGTCATTTTAACAGATGAGATGACATTGACTTTCAATTGGCTATTTTCGGTGCACGACATGATGGGCAACCAACTATGACTCAGGAAACTATAACTCAGGATATTAGGCAGACGGCTAACATTGTTTTTCTTTTCCAGTGGAGAGGCCAGCAGAAAGAGTGGAGAGGGGTGGACTGTCCAGCCAGTCTCAGAGCATCATATCCAATTGTATCGAGCAGACCACAGACTGGAGCCCCTGCTCCCACAGCTGTGGGCCAGGTGTCTCCACCCGCAGCTCAAACAAGAACTGGGCCTGCCGTCTGAGGACTGAAACCAGGCTGTGCCAGGTCAGGCCATGCCAAGTCCTGTCAAAGCAGACTCACCAGAAGACTCACCAGCAACCGGTTAGTGGGAAGATGAGTATATAGCTGAGTATACCCGAGTTACTGTGAAACAGTTATTACACCATTATGGTGCTATTAATCAAGGATCTGTGAAGCAAGGCATTACTCACAGCCAAACCTGAAATTATTCTTTTTTTAATGCATCACAGGGATCAGGCATGTGCGAAAGCAGCTACAAATTGTCCACCTCCGTTCGCCTGGAGCACCAGGGCTGCTGGAGCACACGAGCCTTCCGTCCCAGGTTCTGTGCCCCGGCTTGTCCCAAGGGCCACTGCTGCAGGCCTTACCACACTCGGACAGTGCGTGTGGCGTTCCACTGTCCCCAGGGCAGGCTCACCCATCACCAGGTCATGATGATAGAGTCCTGCTCCTGCAGCAGCTACAACTGTCCCCAGAAACGAGTGATCTGGAGGTCCTCATCCTGGTTGTAAAATGGACATCCAGGTTGAAGACAGGTGGGCAAGTCCTGTCAGCCAGGAAAGTGGACAATAAAACAAGACAAAAGGGGTTTAGTCAGTATGATGATACAGAATTAAAGGTTTAGTGCTTCAGGCACTCTTTGTCTGGTAATGTTGCTAAACTCGAATAACAATAACTACTTCTGTGTGTGTGTGTGCGTGCGTGCGTGCGTGCGTGCGTGCGTGCGTGCGTGTGCGTGCGTGCGTGCGTGCGTTCGTGCGTGCGTGCGTGCGTGCGTGCGTGCGTGTGTGAGTGTGTGTGTATGAGAGAGAGAGAGAGAGAGAGAGAGAGAGAGAGAGAGAGAGAGAGAGAGAGAGAGAGAGAGAGAGAGAGAGAGAGAGAGAGAGAGAGAGAGAGAGAGAGAGAGCTATGAATTTGATACTGCTGTCAGATAGCAATAAAGGTCTCTTTGAGGGTAAATGATTTGCGTTGGTTAAAATAATTGTTAAATAGCTCTATATTCTGATAGTACTCATTGCTATAGAGTGTTTGTTCAGTATTAGGAGTCTCCTTGTCTCTCCACCTCTTTATTAAACAGAAAATGCATTTTCGTTTCAGTTTCAGTTTCATTTCCAATTTTATCCAACCAGGACAGAGAACTCAATCAGGATATAGATTAAACAAGTGAAATTGGAAGTGATGACACTAAGAAATGAGCATGCAAAATTTGAACTGGAACACTATACAAATTAAGCTTAAAAATGGGTACTTTCTCCTGATTGGCTTAGATTTTGACACCTACCGAAAAATGTATTTTCTGTTTATTAAAGAGCTGGAGAGACGGGGAGACTCCTGTTACTGAACAAACACTCTATAGCAATGATTACTACCAGAATATAGTATTTTTAACCTTTTAACAAAATACTTTTTGTTTTAACCAAAAAATATCACTTACCCTACCTTAAGCAAAAAATGACAACAATTCATAATAAATAATTTATATAGCATAGTGTTCTTTTGTGGCTGTATAGTTCTGTTGACTGTTGAATACATTCTTCTGTCCGTTTTAGTATACTATATTAATAATCCCTATTCAATTGCATGTTCAATACAATAGTAAGGAAATAATAAAGTAAAATGGAAAATGAAAATGTTGTCTGCATTTTCACAACTGCTTATTAACTTTTATTATAATAAGGATTATATTACACTTTTATTACAATCAGTAGGCCTATAGGACGTGGGCGGGTAACAGTTAAACTTTTGGTTTCATATGCAGGATGTTTTTTCTGATAAGGAACAAGCAGAGAGAGAGAGAGAGAGAGAGAGAGAGAGAGAGAGAGAGAGAGAGAGAGAGAGAGATCAGAGGCAGAGTGTATGTGCGCGCCGCGCATGTGGTTGATACTTTCTGTCAAGTGTTCAGTCTAGACTATATCGACGAGTAAAAACGGAAGAAAATGTCAGAGAACGGCAGCCTATGGAGAGAGAACGTGACTGCATGTGAAAAAATCAATCTGACTTTTACGCACAAGTTTTTACCCGCGGTGTTTGTGCTGGTTTTCCTGGTCGGGACGATCTCCAACATCTGGGGGCTGAAGTGCGTGTGTAAGCGATGGGAGAAGATGGGAAACATCAACATTTTCATGCTCAACCTCGGAATAGCAGACTTGTTGTACCTGTTTACGTTACCATTCTTGGTCTCCTATTACGCGCTGGACCAAGAATGGATCTTCGGAGTGACGTTCTGCAAAGTGACCAGGTTCTGCTTTAACCTCAATCTCTACGGCAGCATCGGCTTCCTGACCTGCATCAGCATCTACAGGTAGGGTGGCGTCACGATTACACATTTAAAGGTATAGGGTAAGTGCAGTGGTGGAAAAAGTACTCAGATATTTTACTGAAGTAAAAGTATCAATACTGAGTATAGAAATACTCTGTTTCAAGTAAAAGTAAGGTATTCAAAATGTACTTGAGTAAAAGTACAAAAGTAGGCTATTGGTATAAAAATGTACTTAAAGTAGGCTATCAAAAGTAAATGTACTCATTGTGCAGAATGTCCCATTTCACAAGTTCAAAAATGCATACACATCTTTTCAAAATAGCAGATCTACAAGCTCACAATGCATCACATTGCAACTCATTGTGAGCTTGTAGATCGGCTATTTTCAAATAGCAGAAATATATATAGGGCTGAAGTGGTTAATGTATGTTTTATGATAATCTAAATCTGCAAAGTTACTAGTAACTGGAGAAAAAGTACAACATTTGCCACTGAGATGTAGTGGAGTAAGTAAAAGTATTGAAAATGGGAAATACTCCAGTAAAGTAAAAATTATATTTTATTAAAACAGAAATTGCTATAGAGTTTTTGTTCAGTAACAAGAGTCTCCCTGTCTCTCCAACTCTTTGATAAACAGAAAATACATTTTCAGGTAGGTGAAAAGATTTCAGCCAATCAGGAGAGAATACCCATTTATCAGCTTAATTTTTAATAGTGTTCCAGTTCCAATTTTGTCTGCTCATTTCTTTGTGTCATCAGTCCCAATTTCACTTGTTTAATCTGTATCCTGTCTGAGTTCTCTATCCTGATTGGATAAAATTGGTATCCTGACCTGAAAATGCGTTTTCTGTTCAATAAAGAGCTGGAGAGACATGGAGACTCCTGTTACTGAACAAACACCCTATAGCAATGAGTAATATCAGAATATACAGCTATTTAACACTTACTTTAACCAAAGAAAATCACTTACCCTACCTTTAAGTTGATGATTAATTGTCACTCAAATAATTGCGATTAATGATTTAATTGTGTGTTTGGCATTGAACATTGGAACACATGAATGCAAATTTTATTTCTGTTTGCCTTTAAGGCTTCATAATCAAAAATTGCACAGGGCAGATATGAAAAATAACTTAAAAATACGACTTCACCCATTTTCAACCTATCTTCATATTACTGGTCCTCACTAATGCTGATTATAATATGGTAACATTTTTGTCAACTCGGTCTGTGTCTCAGAGGAGAGCTGTGGACAGTTCAGAAACCTGCCTACCAGTGACATCATCAATGTGGAATCCAAGCTAATAGAACTGCAGGCTTTCTATTTCTGGAAAGTTAGCGTACTATAATGGAAGTAATTGTTCTCGCGTTAATAAAAATCAAAAAACTTGTTCCAGAAAAAAAATGATGTCACTGGTAGGCGGGTTTCTGAACTGTCCACAGCCCTCCTATTTTTTACCATTTCATCATGAGCATTAGTGAGGACCAATTACAGTATATGAAGAAAGGTTGAAAATTGGGTGAAGTCGTCCTTTAAACATATAAAGAAATGATTGACATATTTAATGACTTTATAGGCCTACATGTAAAAATAGCAGAAATAGCTGATCTACAAGCTTACAACATGATGGGTTGTAAGCTTGTAGATCAGCTTGTAGATCTGCTATTTCTGCTTTGAAAATGTGTGAAGATTTTTCAACATGGAAAAGATTATGACGATTAGGCTATGCAAAAATAATTGCGATTATCTCAAATAATTGCGTTTAGACGATTATTATGTAATAATTGTGACAGGCCTATATCTACAGGTACCTGGGCATCATTCACCCGATGACAACCAGGGGGAAGATCACCAGTCTGCACTCTATGGCAATCAGTGCCCTTGTCTGGTTCCTAGTATTCATCCAGATACTCCCAGATATGTTTTTTGACAAGGCTCCAAAAAATTCTTCAGCTGCATGCTTCGATACCACAGTAGACCAGCAGATCAAGTACTACCTGCCGTACAGCGTTGGATGGACAATAACTGGATTCGTCATCCCATTGCTTATTATTTTAGCTTGCTATGGGCATATTATACTAGCCCTGGCCACACAGGACAAATACAACACTTCAGACAATAACGCCTATCTGAAACAACGGTGTTTAAAACTCGCTGTCCTTTTGACGGTATTATTCTCCATTTGCTTTATTCCTTATCACCTGTTCAAGAATCTAAATTTAAAGACGAGGATTTTGAAACTTGATGGGAAGTGCAATGCCGCTTTTGATGACATCTACATTGCTCATCAGATCGGACGCGGCCTGGTCAGTCTGAACAGCGCAATTAATCCGTTGATTTATTTAGTAGGAAATGATGATTTCCTTCTGCGCTGTCAGAGGGCCAGCAGACAGGCCAGACGATCCATTGCTGGATGGACAAGTGCGGTCCTCTACCGCAAAGCAATGGAGGCCGAGCTTTCACCTGGCCTCCACACCACCTTGAATACTGAACTGGTCTTCTAGCCCAACATTTGCGTCATCTTCAAGGTTTGTTTGTTGGCTGGCTTTCCCCTGAAGGAAACATACTGCCATGACTATAACCTGATGTAATCTTTTGCACTTCATGTTCATTATCCTATATATCAAATTGTCAAAGATGTGTTTTAAAACAGCAGGCACTTGGCTGCTTGCATGTGATGTTAAAGCATAACAGTGACAGGGGAGACCAATTGCAATTGCAGGCAACATCTCAAATTGCACCAATCAGAAACAAGACATGAAACTCTACCAATACCACGTTTTGAGGTATGAAGTATTTCTTTCATCTACAGTATTCCAAATGCGTTCTTAACCTTGAATGTCTTATACATTTTAATATGTCTGCTTTTGATATCTTTGTCTCTGTTAGCTTTGGTGTTTATAGCCATCAGGGTAACTTTGTGTCATTGATAGTATGATTGGGGGGCAATTGTAATGATGTCAGGGTCAATGTGTTAAATTGACTCCAACACCATCAATGAAAATGTGCCATAACTGAGACTGCATGCTGTCACTTCAGAAAATGATAAGAATCAGAGAATGGAGAAGTGCTGCCATTTTGTCAGTTATCAGTTGCTGCCCCCCCCCCTCCCCCCCTTTGTAAATACATGTTTTATAGTTGTTGTTTTTTCCTGTTGGGCAAAGGTTGGGAGCATGTTGGCATTTCTATGTATTATTAAACTAAGACAAATAGTTGGTCAAATGGTTTGTGACAGCTACACTGACTTTTTGATGTTGATGAGGGGAAACCCTTTTTGTGCAGTTTCTGTTGCTTATTAATTATAAATAAAGTGTATTATTTTTTATAAATGTGTATGATTATTGGTGATATTAATGATGGTGGTATTACATTGTTTTAACTAGGCTATATAGGCCTATTCTTGGGAGTTAGATTTTTAGACTTGCAGTGGTGTGTTCTAGGTTTTTCATTCCCTTCCCTGACATGCGCGTGGTCATGGGTATAGGCCAGCGAATTTTAAATGGATGAAATGGTTAGTAGAGGGCTACGCTTGGCTATGAAAATGTTCTGCAGGTCACACTACGTATATAGCGTAACACGGTAGAACACACCACTGGGTCCTTGGTGTGAAGGTATTAGTCTAGGCCTTATGTTGATACAATTGCCGCCATGCTGTTACAATGGCCCCTGCTCATGTGGTAGGCCTAGAGATTTACTAGCACTCAACTGTTTCAATCAATATTGTGTGACTATAACATTTTATGTTTTTGAGTGATGACATCAAACGACAATTGCAGCCCCCCCCCCCCCCCCCCAAACTTGCGTCACTGGTTAAAATAAATAAATACATCTATTATTATATTTTATTTTATTTTTCTATCCAAAAATAGCAGATTTAAGCTCACAACATGACTTGTATGTTGTGAGCTGAGATCGCCTTAGTTTTTGAAACATTAAAAATAAATTAAAATACATATAGGGCATACTGTAAATGGTTAAATAATTGTAATATTTATAACTTTGATATATACTATGAGCCCTAAGAAATATGAGTAAACTATAAAATAAAAAGAAAAAAAAAAAAGTGGGCAAACTATATTGTGTTTAGCCTCCATGAATTATATAAAAAAGTCCTGAAAGACTTTTAACTGAAAAATTAGTATTTAAATCAAGGTAGTCCTTACTTCTTAGTTTTTCCCTGTACTGTTGCATTCCAATCTACTAGTTTACTGCATGTTTTTCAGACAAGGCAGTAAGGGAGCTGAGTTACCTCACCTACAACTGCAGAACATGACCTGGTATTTGACCTCATGGATATATTTCATGCTTGTACATGCATGCACAGCAGACAAGGCCACTCGACAATCAAATGCAGTATCTGAACTAAAGGAGAGGACAATCATACAGTCAAAACCTGAATATCGCATGGCCATGAAAGCTGATTCAACTCATGATGTGAGCCATTTTTACAACATCCATAATATGTCATTTTGGCACTGTGTTACACACAGCTCTAGTAGGCTAGGCTTGCAGAAACAAGCCAAATGTGGTCGAACTTCACTTGTAAATAAAAACATGTAGAAACATGTGCTTTGGCGGTTGGCATTTCTGATGATAGGCTTGAATTCTTTACCGAATTGCAGCCACCTGTAAGTGCTCTTTTAGAGCGGTTTTGAAGGAGAGTAAGGATTCACACTTTTTCATGACTGTCGGTAGGGCATTCCACATTTTGCTGGCATAGCAGTAGAAAAAATGTAACCCCTTGTTTGAGCCAAATCTGTGTTGAACGTGATTTGTGGAGCTCCCTCTGGTGTCGTATTTTGTAGTTTCGTAGTTTGACAGGTACATGGGTGTATTTGTGTTTGAGGTGTAGTGTATCTTGTAGACCAGCAAAGGTGAGAGCAGGGGAATGACAGCAAACAGTCTGGCCGGTCAGGACCGAACCAGGGACACACTGAAGAAGGCATTTTGCACCCATGTGGTATGCACCCTAACCATTTGGCTATTGGGTCGCCCACTGTATTTTATTATGAGATTTTCTTTCATTTCATTGGATATTGGTTCCTACATTTTGATTAAAAATGTATATTCAGAATTGAAAGTTATGTCCTTTAATTATTTGACAGTTGACATTTCTGTCTCTTCTGCCAACTTCACACACATTTGACAGAATTCCTCTAAAGGCCAACACCACCTTCTGATTTCCTGTGCTTCTTAGCAAAGAAATATTTGTTGGAAAGCATGTTTAGAGCTCAAGAATACAAAAAACAATGATTCACTATTGATTCAATGCCCAATTGGTGCTTTTTGTGTGAAACCACGACAAATGGCAGCAAACCACATTATTTGAATATGTCAATTTCACTGAAGTGTCTTGGTGACAGATACATAGGAAAAGAACCCTAGAGCTCAATACAAAAAAAAAGAATCCACACATCTGTACTTAAACAGCTGCAACCTTTCAGCCACAAGACCTCCATCAGGCAACAATTCATGCCTGATGGTGTATGATTCTGTTCTGTACATTTTTGCACAAAGCATAATTTCCCAACTAACCATGGTAGGAATTATATTTCACAACTTAAGGGGCATGACACCTGGTCTAAACCATTTGACTGTATTTAGATTATCACCGTTTCCCAAACAGTGGGTCGGGACCCATGTTTGGGTCGCGGACCAATTTTTATGGGTCATGAGTAAATGTCTCCTTTTTTTCGTTTCCTACATAAAACAAATATATACACATTTCAAAAGAAGTTTCCGTTTAAGAAGTAGTGATATTGCAGATCCACAAGCTCAGCAGTAGTTCTGCCATTGTCACTAGTTTGGGTCCTGGGCAAACTTGTCTTGAGCTAGAAAGTTTGGGAACCACTGTCTTAGGTTGTCAAAGTCACTAATCTAGCAGCACGTTTAGTTAGTCTCAATTAATAATGTAATTTCTATTTAAAGAAAACTTGATGACGAATGATGCAAGTTAGGAATGCATGCCCCAACCAGTTATGTGATACCCACTGAATTACATGTAGGCCTATCGACATGTTACTACTCCCATTACCATAGAAAGTCTAGACACCTGCCATTTCACTAGTAAGAGACCACACCTCTACTTAAGTTTAACAATTTATTGATACGTAATGAGATGAATGTGGAATGGGATGAGGAACCCAAGGTAGAGCGAGAGTCAGGGTGGGAGTGTAGTCTCAGCATCTGACGGCCATCGTTGCTCTACTCGGGGAGTGGTCGGTCGTCTCTGCTCCATCACTGCCACCCTGGATTCCTAGTGAAATGGAGACAGAAGGAAGAAGGGCGAGAATCGAGGAGAAAGGAGGCGGTTGGGGTGGAGGATAAACAAGTCAGCAGAGAGACTTGCGTTGAACATTCATATGGGTTCCACAGCATAAGAGAAAGAGAAAGGTCGCCAGGTCGTTCTTCACGAGAAACACTTTTATGGAAAAGTGCCAAGTTTCTGAGAACTGAAACAATACCTTAAGCTTGACTCTGATAGATGTTGAGCCAAACTATTCACAGGACCTGGGTGTTGCACTTCACAGCTTTGCTTCAACATGGCATGCTTTTCCTGGGAAAGACCTGTCATCTATACGAACAACTGCAGAGAAAACCCCCACCCAGCTCAATTCTTATAAATGATAACAATGCGACAGGATGTTATGGCGGGTCAGTGGACTTTCAGCTGATCAATCTAGATTTCAAATAATGACCGAAATGAACCCGGGTCATATCCTTTACAGTACTGTGTGGCTCTTACACTATTATCAATGTGTCCTGCAATGGACAACAGGATATCCAGGCTCATTAGGATGAACGAGTCATTACATCTGCAGCAAGGCTTGCTCTGGTTTAGGAAACAAACTAGCACTGCTGTAAACAGGAATACTTTTCACAATGAGCATACAGCACTGCATGAAAACTTGTTTTGGTATGACATCTTCGCACAACTATCTTTTGCATGAACATTTTCTCAGTGCATACTACACCAACATAGCCAATACACTCAATATCCTGACTTGCATCATAGTACAGGCTACTATTATTATGCACGCAGTGAAGAGGAACCACCTATAGTACATCGATCGTCATCATTGGTTATCTTTACCACATCCTTTTAGCGAAGAGAAATCAGCTACGTCATCAGCTACGTCTTTCCTTTTAGTTTGTGGTAATTCGTTTTAGATAATTCGTCATGCACATGCCCTTCTCTGGTGCTGAGACAAACTGTGTGAACCACACAAGTATCCAAATAATAAAGTAGGGCTCACAGCCCTTGTGTGACGCTCCAGAGTTTTTATTTAGGCAACTTTGTCAGTAGGATAGTTCATCTACAGTAGGCCTACGTGGCTTTATTTTTTCTTTGCAACATCTTTTTGCACAATGCAAATTTGTTTTGTACTGTACTTGCATCAATGAAGATATTTTCACATCCTCTCTTGCTGAACGTCACCCACCCACCTTCTTTTAAAAAATAATTTAGAGTAGCCAATTATTTTTTACCCCCCAATTTAGTCGTTATGCCACACACATTTCTGTGTTGTCACTGCTGTCGTATCCTACTGACTCACCTGCCAGTGAGGAGCCCCCACCAGGAGGACGTAGAGCCTTCATCCTACTCCTCCCGCCCAACACTCCCCGCTGACAGGTGCCGCCACAGCCCGTAGGAGTATATGCAATGACCGATATCACCCTCCCTGCCCAGCTTCCCTCCCCTGAACACAGACCAATTGTGTTCGTGTGTAGACGCTCGACAAAGCCGGATGCACCGTGGTGGATTTGAACTCACAACCTCTGTGGTGGTGGGCAGGGACTTTACCACTGCGCCACCCGAGCGCCTTCGTTCACCCACCTTCTGATAGCATCATAACCTGGCTATATTGCACAGGTTATGATGCTATCACATCCTCCGTGGTGGTGGAACCCACAACCACTGTGCCATCATAACCTGGCTAGACATTGCACATGACCAACTTTCACACTGTTGTGCAATTTTCCACCCATCCAAATCTCTGACCTTACATAGCTTTGTTGCACGCAAGCCACTTTCAACACAAATGGTTGCCATCTTGAGGCTGAGGTGATGGATGAGGAGAGGACGACCTCAATGGTGGCTCTGTAGAACTTTGTCAGTATTGGGGGAGACATATCAATTCATTCCTCTGAGCTTTTCATTTAAATACATTGACGCCAACAACAAAACATTTAAGTTGGCCTAAATTCGGTGCATTGTACATATTATATGCATGCAGGGCATGCAAAATCCCTCTCACTGGAGGCCTCCCCACGCACATCAGGTGGTACCAGAGGTCACAGCACACCCTTGTACATTTAATCAGAAACAGAATTGGAAAATACATCTTATACACCAGCTTTTCCAATGATACATTTAATCAGAATTCTTGGCAGCCATTTCAATTTCTGGAATTATTTCCATAGTTTTTTGTTTTTGTCACCCTTTCTCTGTTCTCTCACAGCATCTTATCCCCAGGAACCTCCCCATGTGCGCCTTTGTCCAACTTTCTTTTGCTGATATTGTCCTGTACCTTTTTAACTGAGGCTGACAGTGAGCACCTCCCCGTCCTCAGTGCTGTCATGGACACATTTAATTACGGTATGCACTGCTAGTTATTGGTGGTATACAATGATGCAGATGCAATATAGTTACTAATCTCAAACGTTGTAGGCACCTCTGAGGGGTACCTGACCAAAATATTGTAACATAGACAAATCCACAGAGCGCTTCCCTGGCGCAATCATAACTGCGGTTTCAGAATGCACACTGCAGCAGGAGTTTGACACCACAGCGCTCTGTGGATTTGTCTATAGGCTGTACTTTCTGGTGGTTTGGATTTTGGTCCTGAGACCAAACATTGCCGAGCTGAGTTGTTCCACTAATTTACTTAGAGTTCTGAACGAAACATATTACACAGTTGTCCATCATTTAAATTGGACTAACAATATATCAAAACAGTACACTATATCATATAAAATGAAATTGGTAGCCTAGTAAAGTCACAAAATCAGGTGGAAGCTGTGATTCGGGTAAGAAGGATAATATTTATACTGTAACTTGAAGTCTGTTTTTGATGGATGCTAGTTTTTTCAATATATTGATATATTTTGTTTAGCTGCATGTTATGTTATTTGGATAGACATATACTGTACTGTTTGCTTGACCACTAATGCTAATAATGTTATTTAGACTGTTTAGACAGATGATAGATTTGCTGTTTATTTCCTATCCCAATTATTTTCTAGCTTTCTAGTTTTTTTGCACTTTATGCACGTGACCATTTACCCTGTCATTTGTTGACTAGGATTAATTTAGTTTACTATGACCTTGAGATGAGTCACACTTTTAAATTGCTCTAGATGAGAGTGTCTGTTAATTGGCTAATAGGGTTGAAAGTTGTGGTGAAACCATTCGATGACTGTAATGTTCATGTATTAATGCAATATATTAAGGAACATTTTGAGCAACTCTTCCTCAGGTGGCTGAGCATGTCAAGGCTGTGCATGTTCAGACTGTAAGAACAATCCATCAACAACTACATAGAGTGTAATGTTACAGTAGAAGGTTGCAGTGCATAAAACCCTCACTACAAAGGTGAATGCACATTTGAGAGTTTGAGTGGTGCAAACACCATAAGCACTGGTCTACAGAGATGTGAAAACAATGGTCAGATGAGTCATCCTTCACCACATTCTAAACTAGAAATGAGGACGCAGTCATATTAATACCAGGTTGCTCTCTCCAGCGTCTCCGCACCGAACCAAATGGACCCTGAGTAGTTGATCAGTCACTTCCTAGACCAGGCTGCAAGCAAGCAACCTGGTAAAAAGTAGATTAGTTCATGTGTGGCATCCACCAAGAGAAAATGCCTCAATGGCTCTGTTGTGGAGAGGGCGTTTTTTTGGCATGGTTTAGGTCCATTTGTTATTGCATATCTATTTTCAGTTATTTTCAGTTATCAACTTTATTCTATGAGGTAACATCACTTTCCTAATAAGGAAAGTTGAATTCCTCTTCAAGGATGAGAATGACCCCTTCTACAGGGCATGAGGTGTCACTGAATGGTTTGCTGAGTATGAAAATGAAGGGAATAATATTATGCTATGGTCTTCACTCTTCACAGTCACCAAATCTTAACCCAATTGATACCTATATGGAAGATTTTGGACTGACATGTTAGAGACAGTACCACCACCGTCATCAAAACGCTTAAAAAGATAATATCTTTTGTTAGAATGGTGTTCCAGAGACCTATACAATCTATGCCAAAGTCCACTGAAGCGGTTCTGGTAGCTCGTGGTGGCCCAACACCTTGCTAAGACACTTATTTTTCACTTATTCTTCCTGTATCCTGTCTATACAGTGTGTGTGTGTGTGTGTGTGTGTGTGTGTGTGTGTGTGTGTGTGTGTGTGTGTGTGTGTGTGTGTGTGTGTGTGTGTGTGTGTGTGTGTGTGTGTGTGTGTGTGTGTGTGTGTACTTTTTTACTACTATTTCTATTGTTATTTTATTGATATATATTGTTTCAATTTTAGTTGTTTCAATGTCAATATGAGCCCAAGAAATCTATTGTATAATGTGATTGTAACAATAACAAATCTTGATCTTGTCCTTGATTTGATCATTCAAATATGTTACCACTGGGAGGCACTGTTGAATGTTTCTGGTAGGCCTATAATAAACAGAATACCTTTATTGATCCCGCAGGCACCAGAGACAGCGCAGCAGTAAGAGGGTGGAGACCACTGTTCTACATGGTGAGGACTGTTTCTTCTGGCTGCCAGGGCCATTGCAGCGAGGTCATCTGAGGCACTTTCTTCTGCTGGTATTTCAAGGTGTTTCCGCGTACCCTAGAGCAGGGGTTCTCAACCTATGGGGGTCATAGGATCATGATGATTTTTGGGGGGGTCCCCAGATAACAGTAAAGTGAAAATGTAAGATCTTTTGATATCTAACACCTAAAAAATAATAATATTAAAAAAAATTAAATGAAATGAAAAAATCACACCCTGTGTGAAGGTAGCGGCGCCTTTGATATATTTTGTCATCGATATGTGTTTATAATGTGTTTATAGCCATGTGTCACGTGAAGCTTGACCAATCACTTTGTTGATGGGTCTGACCAATCAGAGCGTTGACGGGTCTGACCAATCAGAGCGAACACGGACAAAGTCAGGTATAGAGCAGGATCGGCTAGCGCCGCTAAAAATCACACCCAGTGTGAAGTGGGCGGTGTGGTCACAGCGGTCATCACAGTGAAGTGATTCACTTAAAAAAAAAAAAAGTTTTTTTTTAAGTGCATAGTCCTATTTATAGGGCTATGCACATGTGTCATGTGTTTCTAGCCAATCACAGTCCTGAATAGAGTCATGGTGGCCAAGGGTGCAGGGTTAGGGGGGTACACTGGTGGCCAATCACAGCGCAGGGTTGGGGGGGTGCAAATTCCAAACCTCACATATAGGGGCGGTTGCACCGCCCAAAAAGACATCACTGCATCAAAAGTAATTAACAAACTATACTATAAAAGCTGGTCAAACATTGGCCAAATTGTCAAATAATATAAGAAAGAGGCAAACAAATGAAAATAGCTGATCTACAAGCTCACAGCGCCTTGCATTGGGAGGCGCTGTAATTAATAATAAAAATCACGTGGATGCACCTGGGACGTATCACCAGTGTTGTAGCCCGGGGTCGACGGGTGTTTTGGGTCTCGCAACATACACCCTCGCCCAGGTGACCCAGCCGAGGTTGATCAAGCCCCGACTTACGTCCCAGTAGCTACCCACAGTCAGTCCTCTTGGGAAAGACAGGGCCCCTCAGTCCCCTTCACCAGAACTACTCTGCCGGGACTGGGGGAGGCTCTGGCACGTGGAGGGACTAGGCTCTGTGGATGGCGTCCTGTCCAGGCCCCTCCTTTGTCTCACCAGGTCCAGGACCTGAGCGTTGCACCAGACTCCCCCGCTCCAAACATTTCACTCCGGCGTGATGGTGTCTTGGGCCGTGGTGGTACTGTGGGCGTGTGGGGTGGTACTGTGGGGGTGTGGGTACATTGGGCCTGTCTGTGTCTTCCGTGAGCTGGGGCTGGGGCATCAACCCATACTGCTCCCGGGTGCCGTCTACATTCCGGCTGTCAACCGATCTACAAGCTGTGAGCTTGTAGATCTAGCGCTATTTTCACAATATTTATCTGTGGAACCGAGTCAAACTAAAAGTATGCCTCAACTCCTGCAATTCCAAGTGCTAGTCAAATCAAATCAAATCAGTCAGGGTAGCTTGCCAGTTCAAATATGATTATTTTGGGGGGTCGCGACCTGATAAGGTTGAGAACCACTGCCCCTTCAGAAAGTTCAGAAACCTGTCTACCAGTGACATCATCGATGGGGAATCCAAGCTTATACAAACTACAGGCTTTCTATTCCTGGAAAGTTAGCATGCTATAATGGAAGCCATTGTTCTCGCATTAATAAAAATCTAAATAAAATAAAAATATTGAAGAAGAAAAAAAACCTTCCTAACGATGATGTCACTGGTAGACAGGTTTCTGAAGTGTCCACAGCCCTCCTATGAGACACAGACTGAGTAGAAGAAATGACACCATTTTATCAGGCGCATTAGTGAGGATCTATTATATGAAGACAGGTTGAAAATGGGTGAAGTCGTCCTTTAATTTGGGGGTCCTTGATTTGAGAACCACAGGTTTAAATATTTGTATTATTTTTTTGAAAACAATCCCAAAAAAGCAACTCCACATTAGAAACAAGCCCAAAAAATGCAACTACTAATAATTACAAGCAACTTTACAGTAAAATGCCCAAAGTCGCTTATAAAAAGCGAACATGGCAACGCTGCTCTCTGACTGTGCAACGGCAAATCAATCAGCCAATGGGGATCAAGCGAGGAAGAGCGAGCACGTGAATGGCCACGCTGGAGAGACGGAACCGTTCACACAGGCAATGATGGGGGTGAGCATAGTCGGTGCTGATAATGACACAGGGCAAAATAGCAAATAAATAATAGGTTTCTGCGTTGCGAGGACTCAGCAGGCCAAATCAGGTCCACTATAAATAGAATAAATACGTTTGTGAAATGATGAGCCTTAATGGACACATCCCAAATATATATTTGTGCTCATAACGTTAATGTTTTTAGACTAAAAAGACTTAAAAAATCCTTACAGTTTGTCATAACGCACGAATTTGCATTGGATGTGCAGCGATGTATGTAGGTAAATTGCTTCAGATTGGGTTTTGATTGATTGATGTACTTTATTTAGTAAGACATGAGAACAACAGTACATGGAAGTACAAATTCACAATACAAGGTCTACTAAACTGGAAGACTCATTAAGCACTGAGCTTGTTTAAGATGAGATCCCCATGCACACAAATCATGATGACATATAAGAGACAGACAGATGGTTTAACCCCATAGACTTTCAAATGTAGGTTTAACTATAGGTTCAAACCTTAACCTACTAACCTCTATCTGTCTAACACCCCCATGTGTTTTGGTGAGTGGTACAGTCCAGCCCCAAGTTGTTCAGTCTGGGTACAAACACACTTGTCCGTTTGCTGGCGGAAAACGGGTCGCTACGAAACGGAAGCCCTTGTTCCGGATCCGGCCATTTCTGTCTGTTACTCAATGAAAAGCGGAACACGGATGTGCTTTTTCCGGACCAGATCGCGTCCGTTTTATCCGTTTTTTTTTAACACGGGAGTGGATGGGACTTCCGGCCGTTCGTTCGGTTGCAAACGGACAAAAACTGACATGTGTGTTTGTACCCACAGTCTTCCTGTTCCTGTCGTGTTGCCATGTCCGCTTATGATAAGCGACTTTGAGCTTATTTTTCTGTAAAGTTGCTGGTAACATATTGTTAATTCTGGCTTGCGTTTTTTTGCGCTTGTTTGAAGTGTAGTTACTTATTTGGACTCGTTTCCTAATGTTGTTTAAACAACAAGAACCAGTGGTTCTTAAACATTTTCATGTCAAGGATCCCCAAAGTAATATGTATTTGTACACCCAACCTTCTGAAAATATGTTGTGCCAGAGACCCCCTTACAAGATTTTTCTTTGAAAATAGCAGATCTACAAGCTCACAACGCGTCGCATTGCAATTTGCTATTTTCATATTGTACATATTTCTTGTTTTTCATACCAGTAACCTGTAAACTGATTGTATGACGTTCTGCATGGTAGTGTATATTTGTGTGTCTTCTTAAATGTCATCATGATTTGAGTGCACGGGGATCTCATTTTAAATAAGCCTAGTGCTTTTATGAACGATCCAGTTTAGAGGACCTTGTATTGTGAATTGTGCTTCCATGTACTTTTACCACGTCTTTCTAAATCAATTAATCAATCAATCAATCATAAAGGCAATAGGGTTAAAAGTGTGGTCGCTTCTTGTTGGGCTTGTTTTCATAGACCTGGTTGCTTATTTCTCTCACACAATCTGGCAACACTGTCCTGTTCCTGTATGTAGTGCACTAGTGTTCACAGTACGAGGTTGAATAACTAAACATTGCGCGCAATTCAACAGGGTGATTTCTTGGGGGTCACACACACACAGCCACACGGTCACTGCGTCGTCGTTGTCAATGAAACAGTGTGACATGTCCCCATGTCTGGGCTGGCTGTGTGAAGATAAAACACCAGTAGTACCATGGATCGTGCAACAGCGGGTGACAACAACATGCGGACACTGCGGTGTCTCACCAGGAGCATGAGACGATCCAGCGAACAGAGTGGAGGAGCACCAGACGCGGTGGTGGGCACGCCGAAACGGGGAAAGGCCAACGTCCTGAGGTCTCTGAGCGTCGGGAACAACGCGGCCACGGAGGACAATGTCATGGAGGAATCGGACGATGCCATCGGATTTAACAACGGGAGTTCTTCGGGAGAGCGAAGGGCCACCGCGCCCCGGTACAGCATAGTGCGCGAGGTCGGCCGGGGAAGCTACGGCGTGGTGTACGAGGCGGTGGCCCGCAGGTCGGGGGCGAAAGTGGCGATCAAGAAGCTGAAGTGCGACGCTCCGGAGAACGTGGAGCTGGCCCTGCAGGAGTTCTGGGCCCTGGCCAGTCTGGAGAAACGACACCAGAACGTCGTACAGCTGGAGGAGTGCGTGTTGCAGCGGAACGGCATGGCTCAGAAGATGAGTCACGGGAACAAGCATTCCAGACAGTATTTGCGGTTGGTGGAGACGTCTTTGAAAGGTATAACTTAACATTTCTGACATTCTGAGTTCTGACTGTTAAATTATGTGGCTGTCAGTGTTGCCATGTCCGCTTATTTTATGCGACTACGGGCTTGTTTGTCTGTAACGTTGCTTGTAAATATTGGTCGTTGCGTTTTCTTTTGGCTTGTTTCTAAAGTGTGGTTGCTTTTTTGGGCTTGTTTCCTTAATGTTGTTTAAACCAGTGGTTCTCAAACATTGTCATGTCAAGGACTCCCAAAATTGACATGTATTTGGGTCACACATTTGTACCAAGGACCCCCATACAAGATCTGTGTTTGAAATGTCTAAAAAACGTTTATTTCTCAAGATCTTTCTTTGAAAATAGCAGATCTACAAGCCCACACCGCGTCGCATCGTGACGCGCTGTGAGCTTGTAGATCGGCTATTTTCAAATATCCAATGTATAGGTTTAAAGTGTTCATGTGGCCTATTAATAGTCAACTTCTTTTTGACTTGTTTTCATAGACCAGGTTGCTTATTTCTTTCGCAAACCCTGGCAACACTGCTTTCAGCCTTTTTTTTTTTGCCTTGTGAGAATGTCCCCGTCATGTATAATTGTTGTCACAGTCACTGGGAGCTCAAGTTTCACTGGGGGGATGTGTAGAATCGGTGGGGGGTAGGTAGTCTCCAAAATGGAGTCAGCCTGCTGTTAACCCCCCACCATTCTTATTCATAGTAGCACGGTTCAGTCACAATGCACTTTTAAGTTTCTCTTTAACCTGTTCTGGCACCTGTGATCATATCAGTAATGTGGAAGACAACACCTATCTCTGGTATAATACTAGCTCCATAAAGAACCTCTCACTCCGCTATACAGCTCCGAGATGAGCTGTATAGCGGAGTGAGAGGTTCTTTATGGAGCTAGTATAATACCGCCGATCAGGTTTTGTTTTGTCTTTTCAATCAGCATCCAGCCCAGATACACTATAGATGGAGATAGATAGAATATAGATGGAGATAGATAGAATATTGATGGTGAGATGGAGATAGATAGAATTTAGATGGAGATAGATAGACCCCACAAGGACATTTCAGTTGTCATCCAAGCAGCACTGTTGTAGGAAACACAGGAATCAGGACAGATACAAATAGGAGAAGAGGGATAAGCTTCAAGAGAGGGGAAAAAAAAGAATACATAGTTGTACAGGTTGTAAAAATAAGATACAAATTGCCAAAAGGAGATTTATAGTTAGATATAGGGAGGGATGTGTGTAGTGTAGTCAAAGTATCAATGAACGCCTCTTTGGTCTGCATTTTCTCCAGTGCTATTTGGAATGTGAGGTACCAACAATGCAATAAGTTAATCATCTTAGGAATAGGATAACAATTGCAACAAGTTTTGTTTACTTACAGTAATTCAATCAAGAGCTGTACTGTGTTGTAAAATGTGTGTGGTAAGGTAGGCTGTACGACAAAGTTATAATTAAGCTTCTTATAAATTGGCAAATGACTGCGTTTAAGTTCATTTCAAAGCAGTACATGCTACCATCTTTCGCTCCCAATGAAAACCAGGTATATTAGTCTTGTACCACAACTAGATGTAGTTTTGCTTCAGGACAATATGTTGTTTTGAGACATTAATCGATTGGTCTTTTGCAGGGGAAAGAGTGCTGAGTTGTGCAGATGACCCCTGCTACCTGTGGTTTGTTATGGAGTTCTGTGAAGGAGGTGACCTAAACCAGTTCATCTTATCTCGACGGCCCAACCCGACGACCAACAACAGCTTCATGGTTCAGCTCACCAGCGCTGTGGCATTCCTGCATGAAAACAAAGTTGTCCACCGGGATCTCAAGCCTGACAACATCCTCATCTCAGAGAAGTCAGGATCACCAGTCCTGAAGGTTGCAGATTTTGGCCTTAGTAAAGTTTGTGCCGGTTTCGGAAATGCCACCAAGGACCAAGAAGGTGAGGACAAGAACACAAATGTCAACGTTAACAAGTGCTGGTTGTCATCGGCGTGTGGATCAGACTTCTTCATGGCGCCGGAGGTGTGGGAGGGCCACTACACAGCCAAGGCAGACATCTTTGCCTTGGGCATCATTATCTGGGCCATGTTGGAGAGGATTACTTTCATTGATGCAGAGTCCAAACGGGAGCTGCTGGGTACATATGTGCGGCAAGGTGTCGAAATTGTGCCGGTAGGGGAGGCACTTCTAGAGAACCCAAAGATGGTACTGAACATCCCTCAGAAACGTCGGTCATCCATGTCTGACGGTGTGACTAGGCTCCTCCGTGACATGCTGGCGGCCAACCCTCAAGACCGACCAGATGCCTTTGAGCTGCGGGACAGAATGGACCAGGTTACGTGTGCTGCGTGATCTTTGCTCAACTCCAGGACTTTACAGGTACTCATCCTACTTGACATCATTTTGACATTTGCTGTTTGACCATGTTTTGCTGTCAGCCTGGCTAATCGATTTACTATACATAAGTGTTGTCTTTCAATGTCATTTTTTCTTAATCTGATGAGGAGGGATTCACCAGAAAAGGTTTGCTAATGATGAAGACTGTTCTGGTCTTTGTTTCAAGCTTATATTGAGTACATATTTATTTTATCTCCTTCTGTTTGCAGTTAGTATTGACAGTTCTGAAAGCGTGGCTTAGGTTTAGCCTCGTAGAAGCCTGAAGTGGGTTTAGTTTAGTCATTTGCCTCATATTTTTTTCACACCCTAAAATGTATAGAATGGACATTTATTTCCTTTCATAGAACCACTGTGCTTCGTTTCAAGCACAGAAGAGGGAGTATTCAATCCATTTGTTCGTTAAGATGTGTTTGTTATGATATCCATGCGATAAGCATTATCAGTTCTCTCAGAAAAGCAGGTGGCTATGAACACGGAAGTAGGACATTTATGACATAACTAATATTTCCACTTCATGACACAGAGGGAATCAAAACTCCATCTCCTCCCTCAGGGGGTACATTTTTGACCCATTTATGACTGTCTCAAAAATGTGAGCGGTAAAATGAAAACAACGGCTGTAAATGTTTTTTTTTTTGACAGCCTGTGTCAAATTGTACATGGAAGCGCATTCCCAATCGGCAACAGATCAGCAGTCTGATATGATCTCATTGTTTACCATGGGCTAGTAGAGTAACACATCTGTTGTCACACATCTGTTGTCATTTTAGACGATTCAACCTACATGTCACAATGATGCCTTTCCATTTCCAAGCATCATTACAACCCTCGACTTTGGATTAGTTTTTTCCTCATCCACGATCCCACATTGAGTTCCTGGAACTATGATGTGATTTATATCAATATTTTCTTTTCTCCTGATTTATCTGCTCTTAAACTGGCTGTTGTATTGGTTGTCAGACAGTGCTCTCAGAGCAAGCCAGGACACCCAGTCACACACTACGCAACTATAGCACAAGCCCTGCAGGATGAGTCCAATAACATGTCTGTTTTGAAGAAGTGGAGTGCATGATTACATGCCATTTTGCTCAGGAGAAAGTCTTTATTCTTTCTGTGCAAAGTTCACTGTGTTACATTATGCTGGCTTCCTACTTACATAAGGTGTGTCATGTCATTCCATTGTGTGGGGGATGGGGTAGACTTACCGTACATGAAAGGCCTTGTGGCAGAAAAGTATTGGCTGCAACGCTCCACATTTTACCAAGCTGGCCTTCATTCTGCCTCATTCTAACCTTCTTCTATCCATTCTGGAGGATTATCTAGTCTTTCTAACCACCAATGTTTTGTCTACTTTGTTTCCATTAACTTTAAGCACCCCTGAAACGATAGGATGCCTTTCTTTTCCTGGAAGTTTTGGTGCAGTATTTGAGGCATTTATTATTTGCATGGAATGAGAGTTTTCACAGCACAGATACGATACAAGTACATTATATAATCTTGTGAGTAGCACGACTCTTGTTTTGTTTGTGCAAGATAAAGGGCACGTGTAGCATTGAGCTACATCCAGTCCTGACTCCTGCCCGTACTTGCTTTGTTTGTTTTAGTGTAGCTACGTATATCCACTTTCTGCTCCGATTGCAGAGACTTAAGCCCAGTTCAGATTGCCCTGGGGCAGCATCCGACTTGTTTCTAATCGTATGATAATGGTACCGTCACACATTTTCATGCTGCATGCAATGGGTGTGCCAGTGTATGCTAGACAGGGCTCACTGCAGTGGATCCTGCTGCAAATGAGTCAGACATAATGGACTGCAGCAGAGTATGCCATCGCTGCACTGACTCAGCACATCTGCTGAAAGTTTACATACAGGCTGCTGAGAGAAGACTGAGGTTGAGCCAGCAAAATGTTGTTTTCATAGAGCATCCTACTGCCATCTATCCAGCCATTTGAATCCTGGTGTCAAATGAATATTTTTCTAGGGCAAACATCGCAGAAAATAGCAGATCTATGCACGTTGTGAGCTTGTAGATTGGCTATATTCAGACAAAATATTTGTTTTGGTGTAGACTAGAGGGAAGTGCTAGCACACCTAGTATAGAGCCCGGGGGGACCCCAGTCAGCTATATAGGGTTTAAGTGGTTGTTCAGAATGGCTAGTAATTCTCTCTATTTCACTCACTTCTCTCTCACAAAGAAAAAGATAGTACCATTACAGCAAAAACATACCATTTGATCTTTTTTTATAGCAGATACTGCATATATAAGTGAAGCTCAAGAAATGTGATACCATTAAAGTATTACAAAAATAATCCTGCACACTATAGTATAGAATCTAGGCTAGCTAATAGGTTCTGACCAGCCTCGAACTGGGAATGCCACTCCCATTGTAAGGATGTAAAGTCTCCCAATTATCCTGTAGTGTGAGCCTGGCTTAAGACAGTTTTTTAACACTGCTGCTGACCAGTATATCTTTGTTTGTGTTTCCCATAGACACGTCCTCTTTCCTGGAGCTGTTACATCTGTGAGGGACTGCATGTCCCGCAAAACCCAGAGCACCGCAAAACTCTTAAGCAACAAAAGGCTGTGCTACAGTGAGCATATATTTATGCTCTCTTTGTTTCTCATGTTTACGGTGGTGGGTTTATATCCAGTTGGATAAAGGGAATGTTGAACTTGTACTGAAAGGTTGTAACATAAATATTAATTGTTATCTACTGTTGTTATGAACATATTCTGCTGCTCAGTGGACAGTTTGTCTTAAGTGAATGTATTTCTTTTGTTGTTATAGTGGTTGTTGCCCATCTTTTTCAATCATAAGCATGGCCACTTGCACAGCGGTTTTAAAAAATGATTTAATTTTACGTTTTGGATAAGACAGAGTAATATGTGCTCTCCCAAATCAGACACTGTTGTTTTCACTTACCTTTTTTCTTTTTGCAACATTTAGTCTGTATCATCTTGCCCAACTCTCCATTTTGGAGAACTAATACCCCAAGTATTGAGTATTATCTACAGACGGTGATTTACCTCAAGGATTAAGCCTGATTTATACTTGGTTGCGCACCAGTATCGGTGCCAAAATTGTCGGATCTACAAGCTCACGATGCGCTGAAAAAGCACCTTTTCCTGTAGTAACTGATACTAGAAGTTGCTCATGTGATGTACATATAAAAGGACATCATGGAAAGTCCTTGTCGCCCATTAATCTTTCCCTTTCTTTATGCCCACCGTGCCTTAGAATCACCAATCAGTAGGTTGTTCAAATATTCCATGTTCAGTAAATGGTCTTGATCTTAATAGAATGTTTTTGTCTCCAACAAGTGGTTAATGTTTTCAGTATGTGGAGGGGTTAAAAATACATTTAGTCTTCAAGAGTGTTTTTCTATTAATGCCAATCTGGCTCATGTTGGAGGAGCATTGCTAGTTAAAAACAAATCCAAAGCAAATCCATGTTAGAATTTGTGCAACTTTCCAGTATTAGTATTATAACAAATCCCTACTACAGCAGTCTCAGGCCTACATGGACTGTAATTTTGTGTGATGTAAAAAAAACTGACTATATTTTTGTTGTTCTTTAATACTGAACATCTTGTCCATATGGAAAGGTTTGGAGCATAGAGAAGGTAAAACACGGAATATACTACCATTTCACATAAACTGTACAGAGATTTTGCCCCATAGCCAAATGTTGCAACATCTGTTGAAAATGAATGAGAATTGTATTGGGCAATCCTATAACATTTTGGCCAACCCGAGTATTTAATGTGATTGATTTTGAAATGGGATCTACAACGTTAAATGGCTTTGTATTATACTACCTCATGTCTTTATGCACATTATTTTGAATAGGCTTTTACTTTACTGAATCAATAGTTCCATGTTTTTTCCTCAGGCAAATTAATTTCTTAGATCTCTTTGGTGGAACAAAAATCATTGCCAATTAAAGGGTAGTTGCATTTTAGTTGATGATAGTATTGTTTGTTTTACTTTTACCAAATGTATTAAATGGACTGTGAAAATACTGTACTTTTAATGGTTTTTGATTAAGTTACAGTTGCTTGGAATGTTTATTGTGTGATCCATTGGATTGTGATCCATCATTATCCTCTTACCTCATACTTTCAGATGGCGCTGAAGTTAACCAAGTATGAAGTAAAATGAAAATGATGAAAAAGAAAATGTTCAATTGCAGGATGTCTTTGTTTACACGTTAGCACATGTTTACCCACTTTAATTGTCTCAACAAAGGGTCACAATTTGCATTGACTACTCTCTTGTATGTTTGTCCCCCAAAAGAACATACCTCATTGCTCTTCTGTGTTCCACTACTAGTGTGTAAATTATTGTGACCAATACAGTGGCCTCTTAGTGACATATAGGCCTTTAGAGGGCCAGAACAGCTACCACAAACCACCAACTGGACATGACTGAAATCCATCCTTATGGTGATCCCACTTCAGAAAGAATCACTGTCACATGAACCATTGATTTGAACTTCAATTTAGTTAATTATAAAAATAATAATTATCTATTCTAATCCTGTTTTTTTATTTAGAATCATGTGTTTTAAACTGATTGGAGTCTTAAGAGAAGACCCTAGAACAGTCTATAATATAGATGATTCTTGATGGTTGATTTTGGAACTGGCTACCCAGATATTCCTGCCTGCTGCATCTGTGCAACACTACTACATGCTGTATGTGTAGCACTAAACTCTGATGAATGGTAGGTTTCACTTGTTTTGCAGACAGCACTACTATGCAACGTTCCCTTACTAGGTAGTAGTTCCACACTGCAATTAACCATATACTGTACACACAGTGGCCAAATTGCTCTAGCGTCATACTCTGGTTGGGTGAGAGCAAAATTAGCATTGTGTGAATATGGTCGGAAAATAGATCTTGAATATACAGTAAATTATTTCCGTTTTTCTTTTAATCACTTATGTTGTTGAAGATTTCTGTTTCAATAAAGCGTGTATGATCATCATTTTGTGGTTTAAATATATATTTTTTTAGCACCACTGAGTCCAAAGAATATTGACAACCAACCATTAAGAGTTGATCACAGTCCTCTTACAAGGGGTTCCATGTACATCTCTTTAGTCAAAGATTGATGGGGCCCAATCTATTGGCTGATCTGTATAACAATAGAATGTCCATGATCTTACAGCTACATTTAACTGAATGACTGACAGTATATTTTAGTTAAGGAGGAATTGTCGAGCTATGCCATTTCCAATCCAGATATCGGGTAATAGAATTACCCCAAAACAAGAATGTCTCAAAGTTGCATTAATGAGAGACAAAACAAACTAACAAACAATTATGGTACAGCATAACTGGTTGATTAATTTAGTTTGCCACTGCCAGCAATGCTGTTGGGAAAAAAAAAGAAGACAGTTGAAAAAATAATTGAATTGATTGATTGATTGATGTACTTTATTTAGTAAGACATTGACAATTGACATGGCTCCCTTTGGGAGGCACTTGTCCATGAAAGTGGGAAGGAAAATTAAACCAGACAATGGTAATCTACTCCTCTGGGATAATAAAGAAAACCTTTACATTTCAACCCATAAACAGTGACATACAGTAAGTGCTTATGTACTACTTGAATGCAGACTCACTCCCAATCTTCTGCCGTAATCTGAAGACTCACCTATTCAGACTCCACCTTAGCTTGTAGCACTTGCCCTAGCCTTGACAACTTTGCCGGCTTATGCAAAGGCTAAAATGTAAATGTTTAGATAACATAATTTATGTAGACAGATTTAATTTATGACAGATGCCAGGGCATTTGTAGACCTGGCATCCTATAGTGTGTATAGTTTCAATGTGCAGATAATTGATTTTTTTATATTCTACTGTTTAGACTGATGATAGGTTCTTAATTGGTTTACCTATGATCCTAAATTACTATTTCTATGCATTTGATGTATTACCTCGTGTTATCCTTTCTTACTGTAAATCACTCTGGATTAAGAGCATCTGCTAAATGCCTAAATTGTAATAGTAAATTGGTAAACTCTTAAAAGTTTTGATAAATGCCTAAATACATAATACTAAACGGGACACATTTATTGAAATACATACATTGGCATGTTATTACATGAAGTGTTTGTAGTCCTCATTCTTATTGTCTCCGCCAGGAGACAATAAGTATGATGTTTTCGTTCTCGTCCTTCAGTGTGTCCACCAAGCTAACATTGGTCAAGCTTCACGTGACACGTGACAATATGTTGAAAGGGTGTGCTTTGATTGGCTAGCGAGACGCATGATGAAATAGAGCCCTATAAATAGGTGTGTCACTTCAAAAGATCATTTATATATTTTGAAGTGAAGTAAGACAGGATTAATCAGGAACAGTACTGGCGGAGACCTGTGCTCCGAGGAGCACATTTTCTAGTTAATACTTTTTTAGGTCTCTTGCACATTCTTCAGTGAAAGATTAGATAAAGGTGCAAGAGTCAGGTAAAAGTTGGAAAAATGGGTAGCACTTTACAATAATGACCCGTTATAAAGCATTTATAAACGTTTATAAGTAGTTTGTAGACTATTAACAAATCATTAACAACCTGTTTGTTGACATTCGTAAATGATTACTAAAACCTTTATAACTACAGTTACAAATCATTTGTAAAGTATTAGTAAGTAGTGAACTATTCATGAATAAGCCATTTATATACATCTGTAAAAGATTATTAAATCATTTGTAACGACCCATTCTAAAGCATTTATAAACGTTTATAAGCAGTTTGTTGACTATTAACAAATCATTAACAACCTGTTTATTGACATTTGTAAATGATTACTAAAACCTTTATAACTACGGTTACAAATCATCTATAAAGGTATTAGTAACTATTCATGAATAAGCCATGTATAATACATCTGTAAATGATTATTAAATCATTTGTAACTGATGTTACATAATATATACAAGCTATTGGTAGCTTGTTCATGTTTAACATATGCTTTGTTAAACATTCCTAAAGTATCTATAAATCCTTAGTACATTATTATGTGCCCTATAGTAAAGTGAAGACAGTTCATCATTTACAACTGTCTGTTAATGTGTTTGTTCATGTTTAACATGCTTTGTAAAACATTCCTAAAATATCTATAAATCCTTTGTACATGTTATTATGTGCCCTACAGTAAAGTGAAGACAGTTCATCATTTATGACTGTCTGTTAATGTGGACTTTCTCCTTACCTGTTGCAAACTACCTGGCTTTCATGAATGCAGACACCAAACAATTACTAGAATTATCATTCATGTTAAGCAAATGATGCGTAAGACATTCGTAAAGAGTATTTAAACCATTTGCAGACGTTATCATGAGCCTGAGCCTAGTTGCTTCTTTTGGGCTTGTTTTCATAGACCTGTCCGCTTGTTTCTTTTGCAAAATCTGGCAACACACTGATTACCTGCATTACACCTGCAGTAGCCTACTAGGGAGGAAGTGAACAGTGATGCAGTTGCAGACTGGACAGAAATATGTCTAATTCATGTTTTATTATGTGTTTTAACTGTCTTGTTGCAGGTGATCGAGGTAACATAAAATGGCTAATCTTACACACATGAAGTAGCATTATGACTAGGGGGTATTTTGATGGTGGCTGTTTGTATCCACAATGTTTGTTTTGATGTGTAGGCTAGTAATGTCCTCCATGCTTAGCAGTTTAGCTTAGCAGCTAAAGCTAACTTGCACTGGGAGGTGGTGACTGCAGAGGCTCCAAGCTGCCAAGCTGCCAAAGGAAAGCATCACAGTAAAGACACCAGTGGGATTTGAACTCATGGCCTCTGGATCATGTATACTGCGTCTCAACCCATTGAGCTAACAGATGGCTGACAAGTACAGCCTTCCTGGTAGTTTTCAGTTGATCTTCTGGAAGCCAGTCTGCAAAGGAAAGAATCATAGGAAAGACATCAATGGGATTTGAACTCATGGCCTCTGGATCATGAATACTGCGTCTCAACCCATTGAGCTAACAGATGGCTGACAAGTACAGCTTTCCTGGTAGTTTTCAGTTGATCTTCTGGAAGCCAGTCTGCAAAGGAAAGAATCATAGGAAAGACATCAATGGGATTTGAACTCATGGCCTCTGGATCATGAATACTGCGTCTCAACCCATTGAGCTAACAGATGGCTGACAAGTACAGCCTTCATGGTGCTTTGACTTGAACAACAAACAAGACAAATAACTTTTAAAAAATGTGTTACAGCATAAATATAAATCTTTTTCATGGGGGGGCCTGACACTACATCTTTTCACATTGGGGTCCACTGCCCAAATACATGTCAATTTGGGGGGTTGACAACAAAACGTTTCAGAACCGCAGATTCCAAGGAAACAGCTGTAGGTGAATGGATAGAGTCACTGACTAGTGGGCCGCAGGTAACAGGTTCCAAGGAAACAGCTGTAGGTGAATGGATAGAGTCACTGACTAGTGAGCCGCAGGTAACAGGTTCAAGCCTCAGCTACAGCAGCAAGTCAGGATGTCAAATCAAATAGGTATTATTAGGAGTGAAATGGTTGTGTTTCTTCACCCCAACTGCACATGACATCAGTTTACATGTACGTTATTTTCAGTGATGAAGACAAACCGCACAGACGTTCACTGTACTTTAGTACATTTTGTAAACTTATGACTCTGAGTAGAGTATAGCCTGACTTAAACAAATAACAACTTAGTATAGTCAGATTATTTTTTACACAACTTACATTTTGTAATCAAACTACCGAAACGAAAGTTGGTCACCACCGAAACGAAAGTTAAATCCGAAATAATCACTAAGTGTGGAGGCCAAAATCGTCCCCCCAAAAACCTGTTAGGAGTACGTTTCAGGCAATTTAGAGTTGATTGGTAGTACTTTGTAGTGACTTTTTTGGTCCCTAACACCACAAATGGTTTACTCTTTACGAATGTCTTACGCATCATTTGCTTAACATGAATGATAATTCTAGTAATTGTTTGGTGTCTGCATTCATGAAAGCCAGGTAGTTTGCAACAGGTAAGGAGAAAGTCCACATTAACAGACAGTCATAAATGATGAACTGTCTTCACTTTACTGTAGGGCACATAATAACATGTACAAAGGATTTATAGATATTTTAGGAATGTTTTACAAAGCATGTTAAACATGAACAAGCTACCAATAGCTTGTATATATTATGTAACATCAGTTACAAATGATTTAATAATCATTTACAGATGTATTATACATGGCTTATTCATGAATAGTTACTAATACCTTTATAGATGATTTGTAACCGTAGTTATAAAGGTTTTAGTAATCATTTACGAATGTCAATAAACAGGTTGTTAATGATTTGTTAATAGTCTACAAACTGCTTATAAACGTTTATAAATGCTTTAGAAAGGGTCGTTACAAATGATTTAATAATCTTTTACAGATGTATATAAATGGATTATTCATGAATAGTTCACTACTTACTAATACTTTACAAATGATTTGTAACTGTAGTTATAAAGGTTTTAGTAATCATTTACGAATGTCAACAAACAGGTTGTTAATGATTTGTTAATAGTCTACAAACTACTTATAAACGTTTATAAATGCTTTATAACGGGTCATTATTGTAAAGTGCTACCGAAAAATGTCCTAGTTGGTTTTGAACTGTGAACCTTCTGGTTACAAGCCCTGTATCTAAACAACTGCACCACAGTGGTTCTTACTCAATCTGTTCACTTGCGTGGTGGTAAAAGCCAAAGTTTGTACTTTTCCCCCTTCAAATGTCCATTGCCCTTGACAATGCATTGGGCGCTTAAAGTTAAATATTTCAAAAACTACAAATCATTTCAAAGTAAAACATCTCAAGGATGCATGCCCACAGTAAGGTGGAATTTTTGAACTGTGAATGGAGTTTGTAGGTGAAAGTATTTTTTTGAGGTCCCAAAATCTCCATCGACCTCCATTAAAATGTTCCCCCAAAAACCTGTTAGGAGCACGTTTCAGGCAATTTAAAGCTGATTGGTAGTGATTTTTTTGTGAATTCTTTTTTCCGTTTCGGTAGTGACGAAAAGTGACGAGTGACGAAAACAGAAAAAAAATTGTTCCCCCAAAAACCTGTTAGGAGCACGTTTCAGGCAATTTAAAGCTGATTGGTAGTGATTTTTTTGTGATTTTTTTTTTCCGTTTCGGTAGTGACGACTAGTGACGAAAACAGAAAAAAAATTGTTCCCCCAAAAACCTGTTAGGAGCACGTTTCAGGCAATTTAAAGCTGATCGGTAGTGATTTTTTTGTGAATTTTTTTCCCCGTTTCGGTAGTGACGAAAAGTGACGAGTGACGAAAACAGAAAAGAAATAGTTCCCCCAAAAACCTGTTAGGAGCACGTTTCAGGCAATTTAAAGCTGATTGGTAGTGATTTTTTTGTGAATTTTTTTTTCCGTTTCGGTAGTGACGAAAAGTGACGAGTGACGAAAACAGAAAAAAAAATGTTCCCCCAAAAACCTGTTAGGAGCACGTTTCAGGCAATTTAAAGCTGATTGGTAGTGATTTTTCTGTGAATTTTTTTTCCCGTTTCGGTAGTGACGAAAAGTGACGAGTGACGAAAACAGAAAAAAAAATGTTCCCCAAAAACCTGTTAGGAGCACGTTTCAGGCAATTTAAAGCTGATTGGTAGTGATTTTTTTGTGATTTTTTTTTTCCGTTTCGGTAGTGACGAAAAGTGACGAGTGACGAAAACAGAAAAAAAATTGTTCCCCCAAAAACCTGTTAGGAACACGTTTCAGGCAATTTAAAGCTGATCGGTAGTGATTTTTTTGTGATTTTCTTTTTCCGTTTCGGTAGTGACGAAAAGTGACGAGTGACGAAAACAGAAAAAAAATTGTTCCCCCAAAAACCTGTTAGGAGCACGTTCCAGGCAATTTAAAGCTGATTGGTAGTGATTTTTTTGTGATTTTTTTTTCCATTTCGGTAGTGACGAAAAGTGACGAGTGACGAAAACAGAAAAAAAAATGTTCCCCCAAAAACCTGTTAGGAGCACGTTTCAGGCAATTTAAAGCTGATTGGTAGTGATTTTTCTGTGAATTTTTTCCCCGTTTCGGTAGTGACGAAAACAGAAAAAAAATTGTTCCCCCAAAAACCTGTTAGGAGCACGTTTCAGGCAATTTAAAGCTGATTGGTAGTGATTTTTTTGTGAATTCTTTTTTCCGTTTCGGTAGTGACGAAAAGTGACGAGTGACGAAAACAGAAAAAAAATTGTCCCCCCAAAAACCTGTTAGGAGCACGTTTCAGGCAATTTAAAGCTGATTGGTAGTGATTTTTTTGTGATTTTCTTTTTTCGGTTTCGGTAGTGACGAAAAGTGACGAGTGACGAAAACAGAAAAAAAAATTGTTCCCCAAAAAACCTATTAGGAGCACGTTTCAGGCAATTTAAAGCTGATTGGTAGTGATTTTTTTGTGAATTTTTTTTCCCGTTTCGGTAGTGACGAAAAGTGACGAGTGACGAAAACAGAAAAAAATTGTTCCCCCAAAAACCTGTTAGGAGCACGTTTCAGGCAATTTAAAGCTGATTGGTAGTGATTTTTTTGTGATTTTTTTTCCCCGTTTCGGTAGTGACGACAAGTGACGAGTGACGAAAACAGAAAAAAAAATTGTTCCCCCCAAAACCTGTTAGGAGCACGTTTCAGGCAATTTAAAGCTGATTGGTTTCAGGCAATTTAAACCTGTTAGGAGCACGTTTCAGGCAATTTAAAGCTGATTGGTAGTGATTTTTTTGTGATTTTTTTTCCCCGTTTCGGTAGTGACGACTAGTGACGAGTGACGAAAACAGAAAAAAAAAATTGTTCCCCCAAAACCTGTTAGGAGCACGTTTCAGGCAATTTAAAGCTGATTGGTAGTGATTTTTCTGTGAATTTCTTTTCCCGTTTCGGTAGTGAAGAAAAGTGACAAAAACAGAAAAAAAAAATGTTCCCCCAAAAACCTGTTAGGAGCACGTTTCAGGCAATTTAAAGCTGATTGGTAGTGATTTTTTTGTGATTTTTTTTTTCCGTTTTGGTAGTGACGAAAAGTGACGAGTGACAAAAACAGAAAAAAAATTGTTCCCCCAAAAACCTGTTAGGAGCACGTTTCAGGCAATTTAAAGCTGATTGGTAGTGATTTTTTTGTGACTTTTTTTTTCCGTTTCGGTAGTGAAGAAAAGTGACGAGTGACGAAAACAGAAAAAAAATTGTTCCCCCAAAAACCTGTTAGGAGCACGTTTCAGGCAATTTAAAGCTGATTGGTGGTGATTTTTTTGTGATTTTTTTTTTTGGTTTCGGTAGTGACGAAAAGTGACGAGTGACGAAAACAGAAAAAAAAATGTTCCCCCAAAAACCTGTTAGGAGCACGTTTCAGGCAATTTAAAGCTGATTGGTAGTGATTTTTTAGTGAATTTTTTTCCCCGTTTCGGTAGTGACGACTAGTGACGAGTGACGAAAACAGAAAAAAAAATTGTTCCCCCCAAAACCTGTTAGGAGCACGTTTCAGGCAATTTAAAGCTGATTGGTAGTGATTTTTCTGTGAATTTCTTTTCCCGTTTCGGTAGTGAAGAAAAGTGACGAGTGACAAAAACAGAAAAAAAATTGTTCCCCCAAAAACCTGTTAGGAGCACGTTTCAGGCAATTTAAAGCTGATTGGTAGTGATTTTTTTGTGAATTTTTTTTCCCGTTTCGGTAGTGACGAAAAGTGACGAGTGACGAAAACAGAAAAAAAAATGTTCCCCCAAAAACCTGTTAGGAGCACGTTTCAGGCAATTTAAAGCTGATTGGTAGTGATTTTTTTGTGAATTTCTTTTCCCGTTTCGGTAGTGACGACTAGTGACGAGTGACGAAAGCAGAAAAAAAAAATGTTCCCCCCAAAACCTGTTAGGAGCACGTTTCAGGCAATTTAAAGCTGATTGGTAGTGATTTTTCTGTGAATTTCTTTTCCCGTTTCGGTAGTGAAGAAAAGTGACGAGTGACAAAAACAGAAAAAAAATGTTCCCCCAAGAACCTGTTAGGAGGACGTTTCAGGCAATTTAAAGCTGATTGGTAGTGATTTTTTTGTGATTTTTTTTTTCCGTTTTGGTAGTGACGAAAAGTGACGAGTGACAAAAACAGAAAAAAAATTGTTCCCCCAAAAACCTGTTAGGAGCACGTTTCAGGCAATTTAAAGCTGATTGGTAGTGATTTTTTTGTGACTTTTTTTTTCCGTTTCGGTAGTGACGAAAAGTGACGAGTGACGAAAACAGAAAAAAAATTGTTCCCCCTAAAACCTGTTAGGAGCACGTTTCAGGCAATTTAAAGCTGATTGGTAGTGATTTTTCTGTGAATTTTTTTTTCCGTTTCGGTAGTGACGAAAAGTGACGAGTGACGAAAACAGAAAAAAAATTGTTCCCCCAAAAACCTGTTAGGAGCACGTTTCAGGCAATTTAAAGCTGATCGGTAGTGATTTTTTTGTGATTTTCTTTTTCCGTTTCGGTAGTGACGAAAAGTGACGAGTGACGAAAACAGAAAAAAAATTGTTCCCCCAAAAACCTGTTAGGAGCACGTTCCAGGCAATTTAAAGCTGATTGGTAGTGATTTTTTTGTGAATTTTTTTTTCCATTTCGGTAGTGACGAAAAGTGACGAGTGACGAAAACAGAAAAAAAATTGTTCCCCCAAAAACCTGTTAGGAGCACGTTTCAGGCAATTTAAAGCTGATTGGTGGTGATTTTTTTGTGATTTTTTTTTTTCGTTTCGGTAGTGACGAAAAGTGACGAGTGACGAAAACAGAAAAAAAATTGTTCCCCCAAAAACCTGTTAGGAGCACGTTTCAGGCTATTTAAAGCTGATTGGTGGTGACTTTTTTGTGAATTCTTTTTTCCGTTTCGGTAGTGACGAAAAGTGACGAGTGACGAAAACAGAAAAAAAAATGTTCCCCCAAAAACCTGTTAGGAGGACGTTTCAGGCAATTTAAAGCTGATTGGTAGTGATTTTTTTGTGAATTTTTTTTTCCGTTTCGGTAGTGACGAAAAGTGACGAGTGACGAAAACAGAAAAAAAATTGTTCCCCCAAAAACCTGTTAGGAGCACGTTTCAGGCTATTTAAAGCTGATTGGTGGTGACTTTTTTGTGAATTCTTTTTTCCGTTTCGGTAGTGACGAAAAGTGACGAGTGACGAAAACAGAAAAAAAAATGTTCCCCCAAAAACCTGTTAGGAGCACGTTTCAGGCAATTTAAAGCTGATTGGTAGTGATTTTTTTGTGAATTTTTATTTCCGTTTCGGTAGTGACGAAAAGTGACGAGTGACGAAAACAGAAAAAAAAATGTTCCCCCAAAAACCTGTTAGGAGCACGTTTCAGGCAATTTAAAGCTGATTGGTAGTGATTTTTTTGTGATTTTTTTTTTCCGTTTCGGTAGTGACGACTAGTGACGAAAACAGAAAAAAAATTGTTCCCCCAAAAACCTGTTAGGAGCACGTTTCAGGCAATTTAAAGCTGATCGGTAGTGATTTTTTTGTGATTTTTTTTTTCCGTTTCGGTAGTGACGAAAAGTGACGAGTGACGAAAACAGAAAAGAAATAGTTCCCCCAAAAACCTGTTAGGAGCACGTTTCAGGCAATTTAAAGCTGATTGGTAGTGATTTTTTTGTGATTTTTTTTTTCCGTTTCGGTAGTGACGAAAAGTGACGAAAAGTGACGAGTGACGAAAACAGAAAAAAAATTGTTCCCCCAAAAACCTGTTAGGAGCACGTTTCAGGCAATTTAAAGCTGATTGGTAGTGATTTTTCTGTGAATTTTTTTTTCCCGTTTCGGTAGTGACGAAAAGTGACGAGTGACGAAAACAGAAAAAAAATTGTTCCCCAAAAACCTGTTAGGAGCACGTTTCAGGCAATTTAAAGCTGATTGGTAGTGATTTTTTTGTGAATTTTTTTTTCGTCACTTTTCGTCACTACCGAAACGGTAGTGACGAAAAGTGACGAGTGACGAAAACAGAAAAAAAAATGTTCCCCCAAAAACCTGTTAGGAGCACGTTTCAGGCAATTTAAAGCTGATCGGTAGTGATTTTTTTGTGATTTTCTTTTTCCGTTTCGGTAGTGACGAAAAGTGACGAGTGACGAAAACAGAAAAAAAATTGTTCCCCCAAAAACCTGTTAGGAGCACGTTCCAGGCAATTTAAAGCTGATTGGTAGTGATTTTTTTTTTCCATTTCGGTAGTGACGAAAAGTGACGAGTGACGAAAACAGAAAAAAAATTGTTCCCCCAAAAACCTGTTAGGAGCACGTTCCAGGCAATTTAAAGCTGATTGGTAGTGATTTTTTTGTGATTTTTTTTTTCCATTTCGGTAGTGACGAAAAGTGACGAGTGACGAAAACAGAAAAAAAATTGTTCCCCCAAAAACCTGTTAGGAGCACGTTTCAGGCTATTTAAAGCTGATTGGTGGTGACTTTTTTGTGAATTCTTTTTTCCGTTTCGGTAGTGACGAAAAGTGACGAGTGACGAAAACAGAAAAAAAAATGTTCCCCCAAAAACCTGTTAGGAGCACGTTTCAGGCAATTTAAAGCTGATTGGTAGTGATTTTTTTGTGATTTTTTTTTCCGTTTCGATAGTGACGAAAAGTGACGAGTGACGAAAACAGAAAAAAAAATGTTCCCCCAAAAACCTGTTAGGAGCACGTTTCAGGCAATTTAAAGCTGATTGGTAGTGATTTTTTTGTGTTTTTTTTTTTCCGTTTCGGTAGTGACGACTAGTGACGAAAACAGAAAAAAAATTGTTCCCCCAAAAACCTGTTAGGAGCAGATTTTTCTGAAAAATTTAAAGCTGATCGGTAGTGATTTTTTTGTGAATTTTTTTTCCCGTTTCGGTAGTGACGACTAGTGACGAGTGACGAAAACAGAAAAAAAAATTGTTCCCCCAAAAACCTGTTAGGAGCACGTTTCAGGCAATTTAAAGCTGATTGGTAGTGATTTTTCTGTGAATTTCTTTTCCCGTTTCGGTAGTGACGAAAAGTGACGAGTGACGAAAACAGAAAAAAAATTGTTCCCCCTAAAACCTGTTAGGAGCACGTTTCAGGCAATTTAAAGCTGATTGGTAGTGATTTTTCTGTGAATTTTTTTTTCCCGTTTCGGTAGTGACGAAAAGTGACGAGTGACGAAAACAGAAAAAAAATTGTTCCCCCAAAAACCTGTTAGGAGCACGTTTCAGGCAATTTAAAGCTGATTGGTAGTGATTTTTTTGTGAATTTTTTTTTCCGTTTCGGTAGTGACGAAAAGTGACGAGTGACGAAAACAGAAAAAAATTTGTTCCCCCAAAAACCTGTTAGGAGCACGTTTCAGGCAATTTAAAGCTGATCGGTAGTGATTTTTTTGTGATTTTCTTTTTCCGTTTCGGTAGTGACGAAAAGTGACGAGTGACGAAAACAGAAAAAAAAATGTTCCCCCAAAAACCTGTTAGGAGCACGTTTCAGGCAATTTAAAGCTGATTGGTAGTGATTTTTTTGTGAATTTTTTTTTCCGTTTCGGTAGTGACGAAAAGTGACGAGTGACGAAAACAGAAAAAAAAATGTTCCCCCAAAAACCTGTTAGGAGCACGTTTCAGGCAATTTAAAGCTGATTGGTAGTGATTTTTTTTCTGTTTTTTTTTTTCCGTTTCGGTAGTGACGACTAGTGACGAAAACAGAAAAAAAATTGTTCCCCCAAAAACCTGTTAGGAGCAGATTTTTCTGAAAAATTTAAAGCTGATCGGTAGTGATTTTTTTGTGAATTTTTTTTCCCGTTTCGGTAGTGACGACTAGTGACGAGTGACGAAAACAGAAAAAAAAATTGTTCCCCCCAAAACCTGTTAGGAGCACGTTTCAGGCAATTTAAAGCTGATTGGTAGTGATTTTTCTGTGAATTTCTTTTCCCGTTTCGGTAGTGAAGAAAAGTGACGAGTGACAAAAACAGAAAAAAAAATGTTCCCCCAAAAACCTGTTAGGAGGACGTTTCAGGCAATTTAAAGCTGATTGAACCAACATACATAATCATCAAAAATCCTGCAAAAATGGTGATGTAATTCATTACAGACAAGTATTCATTCTTTGTGATGTACAAAAATAAAAAATAAAACTCCATAAACAGATGCACTTTTCAAAGAGAATTAAACAAGTTCAAGTTTTATTGTCATATACTAGATTACAATGTAGTTCTCTACATCCTTACCAGTAATGAAATTCTTGGTCTCAGGGCCAACTCAACTTTGCATACAGGTAGTAAGAAAAATAAGAGTGATTTGATTACATAAAAACATGAAATAGTAAGAAAAACTTTTTTTGCAAGCCTCCAACACTGTAGTACATTGTTAAATAAAGAATAAAAAATAAAGGAGTTTAAAGGGAAATTTGCATAAAAGGTATGAAGGTATACAGACACAAGAATGGAGCTGAGGTATTACTGTAGTCTGTAGTCAAATATACAGCATGCGCAAATAGGTGCAAATATACAGTTCTCTCCAGTCTAGTTTTCCTCCAGTCTATTGTGCTTATTATCAAATATACAGCACGTGAAAGCAGTGTGAACTAAAGGTGAAAATGTATGGATATTTTAATAAGAGAACAGTGGTGGGCAGTCTTGTGCAAATATAAATTTTGCAAAATGTACACGTCTTTCAAAAACTATAGTCTATATTTATTTTATAAACTTTTCGTTGAATAAAAAAACCCTTTGTTTTTCATTAATTCAACTGCTCCTTCATTTACGGGTGCTATATGCCCTCTTGTGTACATCATCAGAACTGCATTTGTATTGGTGTCTCAGACACGACCATGGAGTGTTATAATTTATACCTCAAATGTTTAATTCAGTGGAATCTGTATTCTTGTTAATACGCATAAAACCTATCACTGTTTATTGAAATATCTCTCCATACCATATCATAACATTTTTTAATGGCATGCGTGTGAATAAGACTTTACTGGAATGGTGCAGATAGGGTAGATTCGGAAAATGCAGCATGTTAGGATAAAATACAATTGGACACAAATTGTGTGTAACAATTTAAATAGCTTAGCTTTTGTGTGGAATAGGTATTGCTTTCTTGTGTACTGAGTTATCTTGACATGAAGATGTTATTTTTCTTTCTCCTTGTGGTATGTCCTAGCAGTATGAATATAGGTGAAACAAACCCTACCATCAGGGTTTCATTTCCAGTGTTTAACACCGAAGTTTCCTTGGCTTACTGGCTTTTAGTCGGATGTTAGTCGCCCTAACCTGAATGTCCATAGCAGAATCCAGCACACAGTTGTGTTCCCTGTAATGCCTCAGCAACCTCTTCCACAGTGAACTGCACTGCAACAACTCTCTGTTACCTGGAAAAGACCCGTCAAAACAGAAAAAAATCCTTAGTGTTCATTTCACACTCACAACACACAAATTATCACTTGCTGTGTAACACAGACATATGACAAAATCAATTGAATCAAGTTGTAATGACCCAATAAATGGGCACGGGAGGGGAATTTCTTAGGTGTAACTTTTCTTTTAACAGTTTGAGCACATAAACAATGTGCTCAAACTGCTATTTTGACATCACCCACCAGACAATGAGAGAGAGGAAATGCCAATATACTCTCTGACACCTTGTCCAATGACAAAAGTGATAACTTGTGACAAGCAGTGGCGTCGTTAGGGGTGGGCTTCGGTGGCTATAGCCACCAATGTTTTGTCCAAAGCCACCAATAAAAAAATAAAAAAAATAAAAAAATTAAACGTTTTTTTTTAAAATTATATATCTATCACCCTAACCTAACCCTACCCCTAACCCTAAAACCGAAATAAAGTAACAAAAAACGGGGAAAAAAGCACCCTAATCCGCGAAATCCGCGAAAAAAATCGCGCGCCGTTGCCTGCGGGGCTAAGCCCCCGACCTAGTAGAGACCTAGCGACGTGTCTGGTGACAAGTAACGCATTGTCCTACTCTTCTTACCGATGATACAGAGCCCGTGCTGTGCTCGAGTGATGCCCACATTCATTTGGTTAGGATCCATGACAAAGCCAAGCTTCTTGATGAGCCATGCCTTGGGAGGATACGGATCAATGTCATCTTTAGGGCACGAGCGCACAGTGGATATGATCACATAACGCCATTCACTTCCTGTTGTAAAAGAAGAATGGTAATATGCTTAAGCCTGATTGACAGTGTATTATAGTCATATGATGGAGTCCTGCGCTGACGCGTGGTGAGCTTGTAGATCTGCTATTTCTGGCATGTGACCCTGTCATATGACAGAGTATAAATGAGACATTAGTTTAGTGTAGCCTGCCTTTAGTCACAGGGAAATACATTCTTATTGTCTATTCATTGTACTGTTGGTAGCCCAAATTTAGCAATACTTTTAACCACTTGAATGCTAGCGTCCCTATTCTGGGCCAAATATTCGGCTCATAATGCATCACAATGTATTGCTACCTGAGCCTGGCTCACAACTAGGGGGAGGGGGGAGGGGAGGGGGTAGTATAGACACCTGGTGGACTCTAGTCAACAAAGTACATATACAGTGTTTAGGTGGTTAAGTTGTTACATGTTATTCATGACCTCAAAAATCAAATGGGAAAGAATCACAATGAATGTTTTTAGTATAAGAAGTTAACAACCTTACCCTGACTTTTTGCAATAGTGACAACAGTGACACCTCGGACACCCTCCCTGGTCATGATTTCATTGATCTTGGCCACCTGGGCGTTGTAAGGCGTTAGGATGGCAATGTCTTCTGCTTTCACTCCTCCTTTTTTGATCAGTAGTGAAGCAACATGCACCTAAAAGGTTGTATTTCAAAATGAACTTAAACAGCACTTTAGGCAGTAAATAGACAAAACGATAGAGAAAGCCTTTTTATGATGCATTTATCGCTTTTACCCTCACCTGTTATTTATTTGATCTTTTATTTTTGTTTCTGATTGTCTTCAACTTAATTGTCTTTTTTAACTTTGTCTTACATTCATCCCTTCTCTTGGCAGTTTTTATTATATTTTATTTGAATGTTATGCAAATAAAGTGTATTATTATTATTATTATTATTATTAATAATAATAATATTATTAAAATGATTATGACAGACATTAAAGATTTCCCTTAAGCCCACCGTTTGTTCTGCTTCCTTTACGTTGGCCTTGGAGTTCTCATTGCCGTGTTGTGTGGAGACCACCAGGCCGATCTCCTGTCCATTCACATGCCCAAAGATGATAGGTGTGCGATATGAAGACTGATTCAGAAGCACGCTGGTGCTTTGCACAGTTGGGGCAGTCTTAAGTTGGCCATTGTAGAACTCCATGGACGGGAACTCGCATATACTCTCATGCTTAAACAACACACCAGCAACAAATTAGACCACAAAAGAAAAACATTCAACATTCAACGTTGTGCCTTGAGCACATAATTGCTTAAATAACAGGTGTATAACCCATTCAATCCGGGAACGCATCTGTGTCATTTTTTATTTTAGCTAAAACCATTATTTTTATACTTTGGCTATTCAAAAATAGCAGATCTAGAAGCTCGTAGCACGGCACCAAGTGCCGCGCTACAAGCTTAAATACATATATCATATATTTTTTTACAAATCTTTGAATACATATTTTTTTTGGAAACATTTTTAACTCAAATCTTTGCTTCTGGGGGGGGGGGGGGGTCCCTGGAACAACATATTGTGATGGGGATCGGCGGCCAAAAACATAATTTTGACAAGAAAAAGTTTGAGCATCATTGATATAGCAACAATAGTTTTTTAGGAAAAATTGAGACATTTGAGAGTTACAAATGTTCGCTTTAAAAATATATATATTTGCACACATTTTCCCAATTTTTCAAGAATATCAGCTCTACAAGCTCATAGTGTGGCACTCTGTGCCGTGCGATGAGCTTGTATATCTGCTATTTTTGAGTAGCCAAAGAAATCTAAAATGACACAGATGCGTTCCCGGATTGAATGGGTTAAAGTTGAATAAGGGAGTCAGAATGAGTGTCATGACTCACATTGCATACACACCAACTCACCATTCTGTACTGGGTGTCAAGCATCAAGGCCTTTTCCATGTATCGCTCAAACAGAGATGTGTTCATCCCGAGTCTTGATACAAGATCACAGTTGACAATGGGCTGCAGCTGCTTGTGATCACCCAGTAAAACGATCTGGAAGACAGGGTTATCATCATGGTCTCACCAAGGCTTGTTTTGCAACATTGATTGGTGCAATAATGTACATTACTCATAATGCCACCATTTTAACGTGAGCAGTTTACCATCCACTGGTCTGTCCACTATTACATTTCTCAATATTGTTTTTGCAGTGTATTATATTTTGATGCAAAAATCCGGGGTCATCCCTATGTTCCCCGGGTTCTATGTTCCCCCACTAAGGTATGTGGGGCAGTTATGAATTGAGTAGTGTTACCCTACAATATCATATCTAAACAACCAAGATTCCGTACAAAGCATAAGAAAACTATTGACATTGTTTCCATATACCATTACGCATGTTAATTGTAAATTGTAGAAACACCGTACAGCAATTACCTTTAAACAGTTTTAAAAAAACAGCTGCTATTTGTGCACAACCTTGCAAAACCTAAGCTAACCTTTCCTATGTGGATATATAGATAAGCTAACTATTTCTGACTGCAAATGCACAATTCTTATGGTTTTGTAAGTTACATTTCCCTCAGTTGCAATGTAACAGCTCTGTGTAAACATCATTTCTATTCCCTTTATTTTGTTTTGATTGTATTGTTCGACTTTTGCTTTGGCAATGTAAATGTATGTTTTCTCATGCCAATAAAGCCCTTTGAATTGGATTGAATTGTATGGTGCATTCAATACCATTATTTTCCATCTAAATGTTTGTATAAAGATGTATACAATACATTTATTTATTACACGGCTTGGTTGAATGCTTGATTCTGATTGGTCAATCACTGAATTCTGCGGCGTGTTATTCCTGGATAATGACCGATGAACTTCAGAGCACCTGGCTGCGCTGCTTGATTTTGTGCCGTATCCAACATGACAGCCATGTAAACAAACACACAATGTAATTTACAGCTAAACATCACTCTCAAGAATGTTTTTGAAAACATTTGAAGCGAGAAATAGACAATGCAGTAACCAAAAATGTATTCTATGTGATCAACACTTCCTGTTGTTTTCCGAGGCACCTGGTATAAATTAATGAAATACTTTCATTACTGTAAGCAAGGAAATACCTCGTTTTGTTGTTACTTTTGGGTCAATGTATTAATCTATTTATTAAGTAGCCGTGTAATAAGTGGGATAATTGACGGCGAGGCGGTCATTGTTGAGAAATATACCCCGACGGGATCCTGTCAGGGTTTATTTTGTCAATTATCCCTTGCATAGGGACAGGTGTTAAATGACTTACCTGTTCAGGTTTATGGGCGACAAGAGGGATGAAGGCTTCAGGCTCTGTTGCCATGGCACACTCATCAATGATGATCTGCTGGAAGTGTAGTGTTGAAATGAGTGGATTGGATGCAGAAGTGCAAGTGCAGAGGACAATGTCATGCCTTTGCAACTCATCTTTCTTAGCTTCATATAGGAGTTTCTTGTACCTACAAAAAAGAAAAGAAAAAGAAAAAAGATATCTGTTAATGGCAGGAATTATATGAATGTCTTATTAAAAGCACCATCAGTATGACAGAGTGCAGGTCAAAGAAATGTGACTCCATGGCCATCTAAAGATACCTCGCTATCTCTTCATCAGAGAGGTCCTCCTGCCTTTTAATTCTTGCATCAAAGGAACGTATTTCAGAGGAAGACGGATTCTCGGGCTCTCGAATGAGATGATGTAATGTGATGGACCTGAGAAGAAATGTTATACTTTCATAATAGACATGATTGATATTCAACTTAGTTTTTTTTTTTACTGTCAGAGGCCTTTTTTTCTTTTTTTGGATAGTACAGTGGAGAGTGACAGGAAACAGGGAGAGAGAGACAGGGAGTGACACTCAGCAAAGACTGCCGGGCAGGCTGCATTAGATTAGACATTTGATTACCTTACAAATGTGAAAAAAACACTGCTCATCAGTTAAGCAGCCTCCGCACAATCAACACTGTGCAAATATCCTATCTTACAAATAAAATAATCTGGCGGTCTGTTGTGAAAGCTGAATGCTACCTAAGGTCAGCGTTTGGTTTCTCCTCCCTGACATAATGGCGGGACAGCCTCAGGTTGCTTCCTGGATAGGGAAACTCCAGCATCTCCATCTGGTCGCCATAAACACGAAGTGGTCTCAGCACCTCCTTCAGTTTCAGAAGTTGAGCTTTAATAAATGCATGGACATGAGTTAGAGAAGACTTAAGCCACACTGATAGATGTTGAAAACGAAAACTCATCTGGGAATTGGAAAACTAATGAAATAATGTAACTTAACGTCACGCTTACCAGCAACAACATCCACAGATTTATTTGATGGCCCACAGTACAGAATGCACATCCTCTTTGAAGGATCGTTGTGAATACACAGCCTGGGGATGGATTGATTTTGCTGGAAGAACCAATAAACCAAGTGGACTCCAACGACTGTTTTTCCTGTCCCTGAAAAACAAAAATCTACATTTTACACGTTAACCCTCACACTTTCATAGCATATTTAAAAAAAAAATAGATAGAAGGAATATTAATTAAATAAGGATGAGTGGACTGGAGTAACCAAAAAGGCTAACAAAACCAAACAACATCAAATGACATTAGGTTTACCTGGAGGTCCCTGAATTACAGTGAAGGGGTTTGTGAGCGCTTCTCGTATGGCTTTGGTCTGGCTGTTATTCAGCATTGGGAAACTGACTGATGGATGATCTTTTATCTCAAATCTGGTTGGCATCTTATCCTTATCCATCTTGGCCTTATGTCCTTCAAAAGTATAATACAAATAATGTTAATGAATTAAATTCAATATTACTAAACCTGAAGTATTACTTATTCTAATATATTTTAATATTAATATTAAAATGTAATATTATTTCAAAAAACAACAACAACAACAACAAACCTACCTGAGAGGATTCTCTTGCCCAGAGCAATGTTCTTTACCAGTTCGTTTGCTTTACTGAGGTTTACAATGGCATTTTCTTTGCGTCTATAAAGCAACGAAGAAAATGCTTATATTGTTTATAAAAAACACACTTTCTTTTGTTTAAAAAAGTTAAAGTTAAACTGTAACAACCATAGCTAACTTGAACCAGTTATATCCATGTGATTTCCCCTAACCACCAATGGCATAAAACACAGTGGGCCAGGTGGCTTCATATTTTTTACTACCACTTAATAAATGCCAAACTATTGTTTCAAAATGAATTAAGCACTTACGTATCAGGTAACATTTTGGGGATCAATTCCACAGTGAATTTTGAACTCCTTGATATTTTTCCATTAGGAAAAGCCATGGACATATGATTTATCCGGAAGTGAATCTCAACATAGTCTTTTCCCTCCTCTTCTTCACCCGTTTTCTTGGTGGTAATACCATGAGCAACCCAGGTGAGAGATGGGACCTCCATGAGGTCAGTGTTCTCTGCTTCTTTCTGGGCTGATGAATAATCCCGATGGACACTATAGTCTAGATTCCTCAGGCGGATGCACAGGAAGACATGTCTGAGGTCACAATTTATGGCCCATTCTCTTTTCTTCTCAAGTGGTAACTGGAAGGAGCCCATGAGATTGACCTTGTTTTGCCATGTCAGCTGGACATCTTCAATGACAATGCTGTCATTTTCTGCAACAGCACTGGAGGCGGCCTCCATCTCACACAATGGTTTCCATATTTTCTGATACTCCATGTATGTGGGGTATGTTGGCCTTGAAGAATGGAGTGCATATTTTGAGAAACAGACAGTCGGGTTCTTTGAGTGCTCTAGGCAAATCTCAAACCTGTCATGTACAATAAGCATCTGGATCACAGGCACTAACATTCCCCTCACAGTGTCTGTGCCAAGCTGCACCTGTAGTGTGTCGCCTGGTTTTACAGTCAGGGACAATCCAAAATAGTGGTCAGGATCATTTGGATTGGTCTTAAATGGCTCTTTAAACTGACATCGATTTGAACCCGGCTGTTTAACATGGAAACTGTCCAAGAGAGTCTGGCACATGCTTGTGTGGTTTCCTTGTTTGACTGATGACAGCATGTCCTGCCACATGTCCACCGGGACTGTTGTAACAAGTGGATTGGGCCCCTCTTGCTGCAGATCACGGTGGATGTGTTCATTAGTGAAGGAGTAAACTCTTCTCAACCATTCCAAAACCACTGAATTGCTGTGTTCCTCGTGCTGCGGTTGGTCAGCTAACTGCATATCCCTGTAGTTTATTTGGATGGAATCTTGAATGGATTTTCGGTTCAATGGAAGAGACACACGTAAGTTCTTGCCACCTGGGGAGGCATCAATAACAAAAGCCACCTTTCTTGCACTTTGATCATTAAGCTTGGCAGCCAGTTTCAGACTTTGAGCCGTCTTCTCGTACTTTGACTGTTGATCAGATTTTTGTGAAAAACTCAAACAGCCTTGGCTAATGTCATGTCCGCTGTACTCCACTGCTGTGTTTTCAAGTGCAGAGTGGATAACTCTCTGCACAATAACATCGATATACCGCCGGATGGGCGAGGAGGCCCAGGTGTAGCAGTCAAGCTGAAGATCATAGTGACCAACTCTGGATAGCTGAGTTGAGTTGGAGCGTAGATTACAGGCTCTATGGGAGGACCTTCTCAGCTCAATCAACAAAGGCTGTAGTTGAGGGTAAATATCAGATGTTGTCACTAGATCCAGAATCCTGGGAATGTCCTGGCTTGTAACAGCTGACTCAAGACATCTCATGACAGAGGTTAAAACAGAAAATGATGCTGGAGACATCACCTGTTCATCATGATGAGCCATGTCTCTCTCAGCCGATGTCATCTGGTGAGAAGACCCCTGATGATGCTGGGAGTCTTCAACATCTTTTTCTTGCATTGCTGCAGCACTGTCAATATGCTCAGTCAAGCAAGTGAAATGAATTGACAAGGGAATAAAAGCACTGAATCTTTCCTTAAGTCTGCAAAGCCTTTTTGCACTTGGCTTGTCTTGACATCTAAGAGGGGTACAGCTCCCCATGTTGTCAATGTTCAAAAGCCAATCAGCGACAGCATTATTATACATGATCATCAGGTCTTCCACCATCATGTGTGCCCGTCGTCTGCCAATAATGTCATCCTCACTGGCCATCTTATAGCACCAGTCATCTTGTTTCCTGGCTTTCCTGTGAATCTCTGAGAAGTGACAAGCAATGGCAACACAGTCCTCCAAGGTATCAAATCTTTGGTTGTCTGTGTTGGAAATGTGGAGAATGTTTTCAGCTTCATCATATGACAGCTTTCTATCTGAGCGAATCACAGAGAGAGTAAACTCCCTTTCCTTGATGCAGTTGGTTTCTTTATCAATCTTCACCATCAGTGATATGGCATTTCGCTCAGCCTTGGGTAACAGACTGAAAAAATTGGAGGTCAGACTATCCGGAAACATGTATGTAGGCTCCCTGACAGGCCCAGGGGGATAAAATGTGACTCCATTCTGCTGTGCATATTTGTCTATTTGGCTATCCTTGGGTACAAGGCTTGCAACATCAGCAATATGAACTCCTATCTCATATTCACTACCCAAGTCTCTCACACTAATTGCATCATCGAGATCGTTAGAATGTGCGGGGTCAATTGTGAAGGTTGTGATTTCTCGATAGTCTTTCCGGTTTTTCAAGTCTGCACGCATATCACTTTCAAGGAACTCAGGAGGGGGAACACTATGGAGTTGATACTCAATATCCAACACTTCAAGACCAGCATCTAAGGATGTGACTTTAGGGAGGACTTGTACAACGATTCCCAAGGGATATCGAAATCTCTCCCGCCACTTCAATACTTGAACAACGAAGAGACTGTTTCTCTTTGATTCTTCATTTATTTTCACAAATTTCTTAGGCTTATAGTCTGTAAGACTTCGCACAGCAATGTGGTTTGGTTTGTCCTTCCAACATGGTGTGTAAATCTTTGTTATGCACTTGTTGATTGGGGTCATTACTTGGAAATCAAAACTCTCAACAGTGCACACAAACTGCTTGGAAGCTAAATCTGAATGGATCACTCTTGCAACTTTCCCAGTATGAGGACAAGAGTCGGCATCCGTTATCTCCACATCCACCTGATCTCCAGGGAATGAATGACCAATGTTTTCTCTCCCCTTTATATCAATGCGGAGGGAGGTATCATCGATGGGTATGGCATAGCCTGAATCAAACCTGTCCATGAACAAGGTGCAGCGTTTGTAATTACTCAAATGGTGCTGTCTGGAGTTATGCTGGTTTAATCGAAGGTCTTCGCGTTGGCCTAGGTCATGGACTCGTTGTTTATCTTGGATAATATCCAGTAGACCCTCTGATGTTACATCTACACACACATCTTTATCCTCGTCAAGAAGCTCCCTCAATATGGGGTCATCAATATCAGGTAGCTCAGATGTTGATGATTCACTGTCACTGATGTCATCTCTGGAATCTTTAAGGAATTTAGAAATCTCTATTGCCTCTTGTGCCAAAACATCTTCAGTAAGGGTTGCTGGATGTACACTTTGTTTGCTGATGCAGTGCTCTATGTAGTCCTTCCAGATTCTGGAGCACTTTCCAAAGTTGCAGAGAGCAGCAGCATCTCCAACTACAACCACTTTGGACTGAGCCCTGGTCATGGCTGTGTTCAGCACACATGGATCATTGAAGAATTCCAGATAATGTGAGTCAGATAGTAGAAGTCTGTCACGGGTCTGAACAGCTGTCATAACAATTATTCTGAACTGTTTGCCTGTTGAGAAATCAAAATAAAAGCATCAATGACAACAATCTCAAAGCATAATCTTATTCAAAATGCCCTTTATAGCTTTCTCTCCAAATACCTTGTACATTTGCAATATTTTCAACTGTCACACCCCGGAGGTTTTTCTTGCGAAGCTCTTGTCTTATTAGTGAAACCTGTACATAAAGGTAAAAGAATATGGTATCAACTTTTAGACCATAGTTTATTATGTTCTTTTTCCACTACAATGGCTATTACATTGTGTATTAATGCAAATGACAGAATATATATTACCTGGCATCCATCAGACAGAACACATATTGAACTTTGGTCTTGCTCGCCCCATGTGCATGGCCAGGTGCTGAGAACATTCTGTATGATTTCAGCAACCTTTGTGATTTCCTCTCCATTACACCATGACATAGAAGCGGTATCTAAGTGACATTCTCCTCGAACATGGTGGAACTCGAGGACATGACTGTTTGGATGCGCTGGAACATTTCCTACAGCCTTAATGACATCAATTTTACCAACATAGAAATGTGTGGCAACAAAATCCACTATTTCTTTTGTTGAACGGTAGTTCTCATTGAAAATGATTCTGTGTTTCAGAGCGGCATCACTTGTTTGGCTTTGATAGAAGTGAAACAGTCGATTCAGAAGTGTGTGATTGGAACGCTGGTCGTCCTCCACTGAGAAGAGCTTGGGTCCCATCTGCATGTGATCTCCAGCTAGAACAACTCTGGTGTTTGGCCCAGCCAGACCAAGAGGCATCAGGGCTTCACATTCCAGCATCTGGGAGGCCTCATCAATTAGAATGTGGGTGAAGTAGCCACTAGGCAGCTTTAGGTCATGAAAGTGTTGTGCCATTGAAGTAGTTGTTACCACAATTCTGTGGCGATCTATTGTGCCTTTATCTGGTAAAGAGAATATACAGTCTTTTGACAAATGACAGTACTGCAAAGTGATTGGATCAGTTGTGCTGTACTTTGCTTCCTCTGCCTTTATTCGAAGAGGTTTGGCTTCAAGATGACCAGACTGGACATAGTCATGGAAATGCCTTGACACATACAAGTCAGCAGAGCTAAGAAAAAAAGAAGAAGACAATGGACACGTTTTAATCATTGGATTATGGAACACAGATGGACATCATTTCATGAATTCAGTGAAAAATTATCATATATTTACTGATAATTCAAATACTAAATGGCTTATTAATGTGTAGGACTTAATGTAAGTAAATAAGCAAATAAACAGTTTTTGTAATGCAGAATGTTGGCAGCATAAAACTGTGTCATTACAACTAATCTCACAACAGTATACCGTTAAAGCAATAACACATGACAGGCCATGATATTTTGTCATTATTTCACAGCTACACACAGTAAGCTGTGACATGAGATACCTTAATACACAATAATTAACTAATTCTCATTCTTTAACATAATCTTTTCAAGGTTTCCTCTCCTACATATTTACCTAAGTCAGTTTTCCTTAATTTTGTTTGAGGAGTTCATTATTCTTTACCCCAATTTAGTCATTATTCCAATTAATTCCTACCACTTCTTGGCACTGCTGTTGTACTCTACTGGCTCACCTGCCAGTGAAGAGGCCCCACCGGGAGGCCATATAACCTTTTCCTATTCCTCCCCCTCAACACTCCCCACTGACAGGTGCCGCCCCAGCCCATAGGAGTACGCGCAGCGACAAATATCACCCTCCCCACCCGGATTTCCTCCCACGCACATAGGCCATTTGTGTGTATTCTATGGTAGATTCAAAGCCGGGCCTAGACTCTGTGATGGCGGGCAGGCACTTCACAGCTTCGTCACCCAAGCGCTCCTTTTAAGTCAATTAATGTTCTTTGCTCTTTGAGTTTAATTACTAATAATTTTAGATAGCCAGGATCTTCTTACTATGAGGCGACAGTGCTAACCACTCTTAATAAAACTTATTCATTTACCGAAACCTTGGATAACTAAAGTGAATCATATACAGTAAATATCCCTTCTCTATGGTAAAAGCATATTGTACCATGTAACTTGTACAGTTGTAACAACTGCTTCGTTGACAAGTTTGCAAGATATGACAAAAACCTTTAATCACAACAGTCACACCATTCTGAATTACCTGTTTGTGTGCGTGCAGATCAGCACTTTATTTTGTGGCTGTAGAGACAGTTCTTTGGCTGCTGTTGCAAGCATGAAGGTCTTTCCAGTTCCAAATGGTCCGTATATGAGGAAGGGGGCATTGTTCTGGGTTCCCTCATTTGCAGCAATGATAGCCATTGCTGCTTGCTGTTTAGAATTGAGACTGGGGGGACACTGCTTTTTACTCACAAATGAATGGAAGTGCTTGAGATTGGGCAAAACTTGGTATGTGTCTGGGAGTCGGTCTACAGCCTTATGCATCTCACAGAACCTGAGACGATCCAATTGGAACTGAATCTCTACATTGCATGTTTTGCCAGGCTGCAATTTGAGCTCTGAACAGCACGCTCCAGGCAACTTTAAGTGCATTTTGTTTTCACTTGTGGTGTCCCTGAGGATGATGGCTTCATAGACCTTGCTACTCTGAGCTGAAGAGATTGGGCCAATTAGAGCTGACTGGACACCTCGTTTCAAGAACTGTCCCTCAGTGGTGTCTGGGGTGAGAGAATAGGGAACTTCAATGGCACAGAACATCTCCCCTGGAAGAGCAAATTTGGCTCCATAACGAGGATCATCGAGTTGAGTTGACAGGGTAACAGGTCCTTGGATATTCAATCTAATTTTGAAATGAAATAGAGGACAATTTAAGTAGAGTTCAACATTACAGATATTGTACAATAAAGAAAGTTAGGTTGTTCACTTACCGTGAAATAATCTGGTCCTGTGCCAATTCCTCATCATACAGGAAGTGGTGCATTCTCTCCTTGTAGTTCTCGTTACTCAGAGGTGTTTGGTTGATGTTGGTGGGTTTGTAAAGAAAACTAATCTGAGGAGGCTTGTACTCCTTTAACAGCTTTTCCTGATCTTCTGTTCTGTTTATACATGGGATGATGACTCGATTTCCCAGATGCCAGCGTTTAAGACTTTGAGAGGACGTACCACGGTTCACAGGTGGTTCTGCAATGTCAACTGACGATGACTGTCCAACCCTAACTTTGAGCTTTTGCAGGAGCACTGGTCTCATGTCAAAATCCAGCACCAACCACTGTTCGTACAGGCCTGGGTTGAGGGCCTCAAAGGACACAGTGATGTCATAGGTCATGTCTGCCTTTCTGAACTGTTCACCTGAGGCATAGGTGCAGGGCATGGAACTGATTTCTCCAAGAGAGAATGAAGCTCCTGGCTCCTGTTTCAATAAAGCAACTTCCACAAGTTGTCTCTGCAACAAGACATAAGCACACATAAGCAGACCCCTGTTATGACACAATCTTGCACACTACTCTGGTGGATACTTATTGTAGAGCTTGATACTTTCAGTATTGAGGTTAAATTATTTTATTTTAAATGCTTTTAAATGTTAAATATTTTATCTTGATGCAATTCTCACTTCTCACTATTGACACAGATTGATACTACTAAACATACACTGTAGTACGTTCTGTAACGTCCAAAACCTACCTCTGACTGGATTTTGAAATGCCAATTCATCGGCATATCTTCCATTTGACCAAAGGCCATCAATTCCCTATCACAGTGCACAGTAACACCGGCAACTTCCTCTGCCATCTGCATTACAAAAAGAAGAGTAAATCCATATATTCAGCAGAATGTTCCAGTTTGTGCAAGGAAAGGCAAATTACATGTTTGTGTGTGATAACTAAACGGTGGTTCGTACAATAACATTTTCATTGGTGCTATCTCTGTACTCCCTCAGGAGGTTGCTCTGGTAAGAGAGTAGACCTTGCTCTTCAGCGGCAGTGATGTTCTTTCGCAACACTTTGTCTCGTCTACGCCATTCCTGCAGCTCAGCTTCTGAATGAGCATCCGCACATGCATCACCAAGTGTGCATGAACAAGCCCTACAACAAACACGTATGGTATTACATTTGCTATAATTATAAAATGTATGGACATTGCACAATCTGTACACAGCAAATCTACCTTTCACACAATTTGTAGGTTTGATTTGTAGGAGGCGGGTCTCGAAATTTCCATTCAACTTGTTTGCTGTTCGACTCGTTGAGTTTGGTGCTGTGCTGCAATGTGTTGCAGTGGTTCATAAAGCCTCCCCTTGAGTCAAATGTCTGTGAACAGGCTGTGCAGGCATATTGCTGTGTCCGAGACGGGTAGGCTGGTGGACTGGGCTGCTGTTTACGGGGGCGAGTCAGTAGGACTGAGCGATTCAAATCTTTCTCGCTCTCCGCAGTCCACACAGCCATCTCCACCTCATTGTGCACAAACCAACATGCTTGAGCACCGTGCAGGCATTGCTTCCCATTTCTGACATTGTTACAGAAACACCATGAACGGACAGGCTTTTCAGGCTTTGGCCTGATCTCATTGTACACCACTTTGCCCCTGTTGAGAGCACGGTGAACGAGGGCTGCTTTCCAAACATGCTTGTGGTTGGAACAGTGCAATGAGGTGCTGCTCTTCGTGGAGACATATTTGGGGGTGCTGTGGAGACAAACTGCACAGAGTTCCATGAACTGGCCAGGGAACTTCTGATGGATCTTTTCCTTCACAGTGGAGTCAGTCCCATTGTTTCTTTGTCTGGGAGGCAATCCCTGTTTTTGTTTTAACCATGTGATGAGTTCTGCATGAGTAAACCCTCCTTGCTTCAGTAAGTTCCACACTTCTGCCTCCTCTGTGCTTCGGGCATACGTGCAACGGTTTAAATGTTCTGCACATCCATTTCCCTCTGTGTAATATCTACATTTAAAATACTTCTCGGGTTTTGGATACACTGGCAAGTCAGCTATATGCCTCCATTTAACTTGACTTTCTTTCTTCTTGGCTAACAGAACCGATGAATCACACTCATGCTGAAGGTTAACAAGGGAGTAGGTGATATCTGATGTTGGCTTGCTGCAAACTTTACAAACACATTTTAAATCAAAAGTCTGCAGGAATTGACTGAAGTGTCCATCACATTTCCTGGGCGGCGCTGCTGCCATGATGTCATCTGATGGTTTTGTTCACTGTAGAGAATATCAGACATTTTAGATCATGTATTATTTGACTTGCAAAGTGTGAAATAGAAAGGGTGGAGGCTGAAGTAATCTAATCTATGTAAATGATCATCATGGAACAAACACTGGTTTATTGAAGGTGTCAACATTCTCTTGCTGTGCAAATGCCTGATCCAAGACATCTTCAATTTTGGATCAGAGGATGTCCACAAGATGTCATGGATCAGGCATTTGCAAAGACCTTTGAGAGAAAGTTTTTGAAGCTGTGCACATAATTCTATCCAGCAGTTTGCAAATGGCAATCATTATATTTTGGTTTTAGAATTCTGTGGCATTGCCATGAAGATTCCTAATAACCATGGTGGAAATGTGGAAAACATTTTACTTCAATGTGAATCTTATACTGTACCTTAAACCACTAGTACCTCCTGGTGGCTTAAATAAAGAATTAGATATGACCTGTTTTCTATGACTCGTCTTTCTATACCAGTGGGTCCCATTTCCAGTGTAAAAGTTGTTGTTCATTCGTATATACTGTATATATAACTTATATCAGTAATAGTATGTGAATGATATAATATATATATATATATATATATATATATATATATATATATATATATATATATATAAAATTATATTATTCTGATGTGTTTGTGAAATCCTGATTAAGGGTGCAACAGTTAATCCAACAAATAGATTATTTCCTTTAAGTTTTTATTTGAAATAGTGAAGATGCCAGAAGAAGCCAATCTACAAGCTCACAACATGTCGCTGTGAGCTTGTAGATCGGCGATTCTCAAAATGTTTGTGTGGTGACACTGTTCAAAGTATTAAATAGGGGTTAAGTAATTAATTATACTAATCAAATATAAAACTTCAATTTTTTTTGAAGAAAATAATTGACAGTTGTGGCCCAAGTCCTTATCTGCTGGCAATTGGCTTTGTGCGAATGTGTGTGCAATCAAGCCCTCCTAGATCACTGACTAGGTGCACCTGTAAAGTGAGTTATATATAGGGTGACTCATCAAATTCTAAAGTCCACAGACTGAAACGTTGTCATCTCCTTTATTGTTCTATGGGCGAGTCATCCGTTGGTGCATGCAAATAATAAACATTGGCCATAGATACAAATAACAGAGAAGACATGCAACCTAAGAGTCAAAGAATTCGATAGGTCACTCATTTTGGTGAGACACAGCAAAAGTCAATAGCACGTCCGCTTTTATGGCTATATTTAAAGTGATGTTGAACTTTGAAGAACCTTGGGTGTACAGTTACTAGATTAAAGGAAGGGAATTCCGTTAAGGGACCTGATGAAGACCCTTAGTGGTCGAAACGTTGTGTAAACCTATTTAATAAATGTTCTACTGGGAGCTACCAGTGTTTGGACTTCCCTTCCATTTTCTCTAATGTATGTATTGTTCAGCACCTGAAAAGTTTTTTGGAGATGTGCGTGCTTCCTTCTGGACATGGCAGTGTACAGTATGTGTTGGATGCAGCTCGAAGTGAACTTTACTCAGGTATCTAGTTTGTCGCCGTCCCACCTTCCTAGCCCGTGTTATTAAAGACAAACGAGTGACAATGGCCAAAATTCAATCGAAAATCTGCGATCAAAAATCTGTAAAAGTGGCCGTTTTCAAGATGTTTTGGCCATTATCTCTGGAACTGAAGGTCCAATCTGCTCAGTTCAAAGCTTGTTGGATGCGTGACTTTGAGGACATTAAGCACATTACGACACCTTTACGGGATTTTCAGGTCTAAAAGTATGGTAATTTTTCGGGCCGGCCCAGTAGGGCCCAGTTAGGGCCGGGCCTTAATTTTCAGGCCTGTTGAGAACTCTTAGAGAGACAGACAGAGAGAGAGAGAGAGAGCGAGAGAGAGAGAGAGAGAGAGAGAGAGAGAGAGAGAGAGAGAGAGAGAGAGAGAGAGAGAGAGAGAGAGAGAGAGAGGGATAGACAGGGAGTGTGTGTGTGAGAGAGAGAGAGAGAGAGAGAGAGAGAGAGAGAGAGAGAGAGAGAGAGAGAGAGAGAGAGAGGATGTGTGTGTGTGTGTGTGTGTGTGTGTGTGTGTGTGTGTGTGTGTGTGTGTGTGTGTGTGTGTGTGTGTGTGTGTGTGTGTGTGTGTGTGTGTGTGTGTGTGTGTGTGTGTGTGTGTGTGTGTGTGTGTGTGTGTGTGTACACATGTGAAGCAGTGAGAAGGAACATGGGAAGAGGTCTACTGTAGGAGAAGATGAGTTTCAGTTTATACATACCACTGGCTGCTATGTTTAAAGCTGCTCATTACACCTCAAGCAGACTTAAATAATCTAACATTTTAATTAATTGTCTGTTTATAAAGTGCATGCTATTCTTGTGTGACCCTCAACACAGGATTTGATAATTCCAGGCTCAAATTATTAGTATTGCCACCACCACCAATAATCATGATTCATGATATAAGAGCAGCTATCTGCACATACAAACAACGTTCACTGGAGCAGTGGAACCCCTGTTTTGTTGTGGGTACTTGCGTTGTTGTGGAGCATTTCCTATAACAAAGTATAGATAGCCTACAGTAGTGTCATTGCTGTAACTTGCTTTCTGGAATATGATGCTGTTGCTGCATGGTGAACTATGGGTATCATAATGGATGTCTTATAGCCCCCCCATCCAAAATCACCACCAGCCGCTACTGCCTAGGAAACTTGTGGATAGGTTTAACAGGTCTAAATGGGATAATTAGTCTATGGACCCACATTATAAATTATTCTTTCCTAGGGACCCAGACATGAAATGTGTAAATGTCATAAATGTATGATAATTAGATTCATAGTGGTGATGCTGAAACATATTAAAATAGTACATTACATAGGCCTAGTTTTATTTTATTTTGTAATCATTTCAATTTAATTGAGCTAATAGTGAGATTAAATGACTCCTCCTTTGACTGGGAACCCCCTGGAACATACTCAAGGACACTTGAACCACTTCCCTAGACCTATTCAATGTCACTTCATAGCTAAATAAATTGTAGCTATTCCCTCAACCTAAAAACATTAGCCTTGGCATCAAATTATTTTAGCAGCTTACTGCTCAACACTGTCCTTGTGAACTCATGGAATAGGAATATACAATTATATCAATTTTAAAACATAATTTTGCACTTGGCCTGGTTGTTGTGGTGGTTTGGTGGAACGGACTCACTCACTTGGTCATCAAGCGTTGTGCTAGATCATGCGGTAGAGAAGGCCGTTCAACGGTTCTGTCCCCGGTTCGACCCCTGGCTCCTCCAGGCTTAGTGTCGAAGTGTCCTTGAGTAAGACACTGACCCAACAGCTCCCTGGCCACTGTTCAATAGAGTTGCCGACTCCGTCTAATAGTTAGAATGGATAAATACAGAGGAGGAATAATAGGTGTGTGCAAATGTACTTGGCAAACCAGTTACTTTCCTATTTCCCTTTTTAGCCAGGCTAACATTTAGAGAAAAAAAGAAAAATAAACACGCACGCACGCACGCACGCACGCACGCACGCACGCACGCACGCACGCACGCACGCACTCACGCACGCACGCACACACACACACACACACACACACACACACACACACACACACACACACACACACACACACACACACACACACACACACACACACACACGCACGCACGCACGCACGCACACATTCTTAAATCAGCTATGGGGTTTGTAATCAGGTATTTTATAGTCAAGTCAGCTGCCATCTGAATTATTATGATAAGGAGTTCTTGATAGATACACAGGCTACAGGCCAGTCACCAGAGCTGTGAAAGACAGGGCAATAGATCGTTTTAAATGCTAGAAATTCAAATAATGTGAAAAACAGCAGCCTGTTATAATCTGGCATTGTAATTAACAACAAATATGTTATATTCATTTTGGAAATCTGTGTTTGAACAGCTATATCTGCCGCTCCACCAAAATTCTATAATAATTTGGTAGTCTTGTGATTTCAGGACTGGAAGAAGTCCATGCTGGTAATCTCTCCCAAGCTCTTTATAAACAAATGCAAGGGTACTTACAATCAATATACATCTAACAGTAGAAAGGCTTCCATTGCATCGCAAGTATAGATGGTTGCAAATACTAGACATGTATATGTATATAATATACACCAAGTACAGTCAATGCAGTAGCCCAGTGATTCTCAAAATGTGGTTAAAGACCCCAAGGGGGGTCCCCAAATGAATTTGTGCGGGTCCCCAGATGATTTGATTAGTGTGCAACAGTGTTTTCTCACTCAACAGTAAACAAACCCACGTACAGTATAAGTGTATACAGGGTATCTGCACATTTCTAAAGTGACTATTTAAGACCTTTTTAATACCTCTAAAATGAAGGGGAAAAAACTAATAATAAGACCATTACTACGTCGAAAGTAACAAACAAACTATACTATAAAAATGGTCAAACATTGGCTAAATTATCAAATAAAGAAAGAGGCGAAAGTTGTGAAAATAGCCGATCTACTAGCCATGGTTCACATGACGCTCGTCTGGTATGACAGTCATGTTTCAGGGCTACCGATCTACATGCTCACAACGCCTCTTTTCACAATATGTATCTGTGGAACCGAGTCAAACAACATTTAATGCCTCAACTCCTACAATTCCAAGTGCTTGTCAGGGTGGGGGGTCCCCAGTTCAAATATGATTTTTTTGGGGGGGTCGCGGCCTGAGAAGGTTGAGAACCTTTGCAGTAGCCTACTAATACAACTCCACTTGATATCTTGATTATGCAATTCAATTCTGCTACCTGTACAATGACCTTTTCAAAATGTCTCATCTAAGTCATTCTCATATATTTATTTTTAAACAACAGCTAGTATTGTTATCTAGATATGTACTAGTCTAGTATGTTATGTAAACACCAGAAGTTGTCTCTAATATGTTGCACTACCTTTAATGGCTCTCTGATATAGACCAGTGGCATTTGGTTGCTAGGCAACCAAATGTTTATTAGGCTGTTTATTATGTTTAAAACAGCCTAATAATGTTTATTAGGCTATAACTGTCAAGCTACTGATGTTCGCAAACACTGTAACCATGACTGCACCTGAAATAAACTTGTACCCATTTGAATGGAAGGTTGTTGTCAAGTGTGAAACGTTTTTTTTTGCGTTTTCTGTTATTTTGCTGCTTTAATATTTTTTTATTGTGTTTTTATTATATTTTATGAACACAATGCGGACATTAGTTTTCACTGTAGCTACATTGTTTGACCTGGTGTAAGTTTTATTTTATGAATGGGCTATAATGTTATGATTTCTCTGATAAAACTACAACCGTTAACCGGAGAAATGGAGAACTGCGGGGCACATGGAGAACTGGGCACTCGAGAGAGATGGGGGCGTTTCTGCCCGGATAACTGGGCACTTCAGCTTGAGAGGAAGCAATAATAGCCAACTGGTCTGGTTCTGGGTGCCCACTGTGCCACCGTGCCCTGCCCACTGCCCAGACCTGTAGAAACTACAGCATCCGCATCACACAATCTGTGTGATGCGGATGCTGGAGATGACCGTTGTTGCTTCTTTTTCCTCTGTTCCCCAAAGTCTAAAATGAAGCTGAACATCCAAACTATCCATTGGCATGAATATGTAGGCTAATCATATCTGTCTCAAATGATTACATACAGTAGAACTAATTAACTATATACGCAACACAGGGTACAGCACATATCTTAGTATCTTAGAAATAAATGCTAAGTCTTATACGTTGTTTCATCCCTACGTTAATAACAACCCACTTACCTATTCTATCGGAGGATTAGATTGTCTGTATCTTCTGTATAAAGTCGTCTGAACACACACAGATGATGTTGACCGGCGCCACGCATATATCCTGGCTTCACTGATAACTACACTGTATGGAACCTGCTTTGGCTATATATAGGCTGGCCATCATGAGTTTCTATTTAGTCTGAAAGGAAAGTAACACATGAAAATAAGTTGTAATTCCCCCAAAAGGAGGCGTTGACCGTCCGAGTATAAAGTGCAGATGATGATGTCGCAGACAGCTGACCAGGAAGTGATGATGATGTGCTGCCTGCTGGTGGCGTTGTTGTTGTTGTTGTTGTTGTTGATGATGAAATACAGTGGCGGAAGGAGTACTCACATTTTGTCTTAAGTAAAAGTACCAATACCACAAATACTCTGTTACAAATAAAAGTCCGGGTAAAAGTACAAAAGTATTAGCTTTAAAATATATTTAAGTACTGGATGTAAAAGTACTCATTATGCAGAATATGTCCCGTTTCACAAGTTTCCAAATGTATAAAAATGCTTTGAAAATAGCTCAGAACGCCTTGTGATGCAAGGCATTGTGAGCTTGTAGATCGGCATTGTGAGCTTGTAAATAGCCAAAGTTTAAGTAGGGCTGAAATGGTAATGTATATGTTTTGTAATAATAATCCAAATCTACAAAGTAACTAGTAAACTCAAGTTTTTAAATCGTTGTAGTGGAGTAAAAGTAGGCTACAATATCTGACTCTGAGATATAGTGGAGTAAAAGTAAAAGTATAAAACATTTGAAATACTCCAGTAACGTAAAAGTACCTCAAAATTCTACCTTAATTAAATGTCACTTTTACCACTGAGTTTCATTTTGCGAGAAATATTTAGTCGGCCCCACCTCACTTCCTCACTTTATTGCCATGACAGTGCAGGGTAGGTCAGCGACAGCGTTATATTTTGTATAGGCGAGGCCTTAATTACAGCGAAATGAAACTGATCCAGCAATGCACTGCACCTTAGTTAAGTTATCATCCTAATCAGCGTTGCCATGCCCGCTTATTATAAGCGACTTTGGGCTTGTTTTGGGCTTGTTTCTGAAGTGTAGTTTCTTATTTGGGCTTGCTTCATAATGCTGTTTAACCAGTGGTTCTTAAACATCTTAAATCAAGGACCCCAAATTAATATATATTTGTAGGTGCAACCTTCTGAAAATAAATTAATAATATTTTTTTGAAAATAGCAGATCTATTGTAGATTGTAGATCGGCTGTTTTCAAATAGAAATAGCTAATGTGTAAGGTTAGAGTTCATGTGGCTTCTGTTGCGCTTGTTTTCATAGACCTGGTTGCTGATTTTTTCTCTCGCACAATCTGGCAACACTGATCCTGATCTGATGAAACAGTGGAAGAAGCACTGTCACCAAGCAACCACAACCAGTAAACCATTTAAAGGGACAGTGCAGTATTATCATTAACTTTATAATTATTCATTTTATATCCTATTCACATATTTCATGAGCAATATGTGTGATGGTTATACATTTATTACACAATTAATCCTTAATCATAATAATAATTTCTTTATGTTTGAGGCGTGACATTTGACTGAACGAATCAGAATCAACTGTATTGTCACATCACATGATCACAGGGTGTAAAAGAGTGGATGAAATTATTGTAACTTGTAACAGTTACCAGTACAATTACATTTTATATGTACAGTATATGTATGACTAATTTTGAAATTGTGAAATCCAGTGGTATTTTATAATAAAACAAGACATAAAAGGGCTACATTATACTGCACTTTTTAAGTGAATTAATTAATTAATTAATATCAAAAAACGAAAGTAAACACAAAAAAAAAATTAGTTGGCATATGTTTGCTCAGTAAACCATGTTTTTTAATTCTTGTTGGCACATGTAGTATTAACATGATAATGCTGTATTAATAACCTTTCTTTCTGGTTATTAATAATAAACCCATCATACTGTCCAAAGGACGTGAAATAGTGTATTTTTGAGAAAGGGATGTCAAACTAATTTGTCAACATAATGTAATATGACTTACTGCAATTGATCACACACTAGAATATATAATGAAAATCACACAATGCAGTGAAAATAAAGCAATATAACATTCATAAAAGATTATTAGAACAAACACATTTATTTGAAATTCCTGAGATCAAAGGGTTTTCTCTGTTGGGACAGAGGCTCACAAAGTTATACATCTCAGATAGTGGTCTGTTCTCCTGAGAGTGGTGAGGGTTTATCATACAAGTGTGATAAACAACAAAATTGGAGATGGATTTCTATAACCCCAAAAGGACATATTTACAGGTGGGTGTTGGCCTGAGTTATGCTCTGAGTCTGATGCAAGAGGTTGCAGTGGACTAGCCTCAGAGAGAGGTCAGAGTGTTACGTTAAATCAAACACAGGATGTCTGGTTAATTGCTTGGTGTTGAAGAGAGAGAAGGTAAAAATGATATGTGAGAGTCCATCTGTCCTTAAGTGGGATAGATATACGTAAATAATATATCAATATAGATTTTTATGGTGTGCATGCTTGTGAGTGTCTGGGAATGCTACACATAAATATAATACATGCAATCTTTGGCTGAACATAGCTTCTGTACGTACTGTAAAAGCTTTATATAAAAAGTACATCTTTTCTCAATTCTTACAAAAATGTATGAAGATCAAGGTAAATTACAATGCAAAAGACAATTTCACAGTGGCAGTAATATCAAAATCATGGATGATAAATATGTTACTAAAATATTTAAAACAATTGTGCTGGTCATCATGGCAGTGTGCTTGGACCGAGTTCTGCTACAGTGCAGTAGCAGATCACATTATACCTGATTTATACTTGGATGCATTCGGTGCGCAACAGCGGCACGCAACCAAGTAAGTATTAGCATCCAGCTTGTTTTCTCCAACAAATGTGGAACAAAAACCACAATAGAAGACTTCAAGCAATCATTGTTAGACCACAAAGAAATCAATCTATCTGGCTACCCTTCGCACAGAAATGTTTTCAGCTTTTGTGACAGAGTTATTCGCTGTGTAGTGCTTTAGGAGTTGTCTCCAAGCTGGACTGCAGTTCAATAATTCCTGGTTTCCTTTTAGGGAAGAGAAAAGAAAAAAAAAGAACATAAAGAAAAATACTCAAAATGATGGGCCCTTCACACAGAACACAGATAGGCAGCAACATTACAGTTACGGTCAACGCAAGCAGAGAGCTAGAAAATACATTTTGGCAGCCACCTTTTTTTTATAGTATCATCGTGAAGGGCCCATAATACATGCATGTGTGTGAGTGAGGATGTGAAGGATATAGATAACAGTGGGAGTTTTTGTGCTCAAAATAAGAAGTCAGGTGTTTTTGAGATTGACAGGTGTCGCGGAGTCACAGTAGCCCTGTTGACCACCTCAAGGCAAAACACTGCATATGGGCAATACCCAGGCTTCTATCTTTGTATGCAAGATAATTATTAAGATGGATCTTCCAAATGTCCAAATGCAGGACCTTAGCGTAGGAGTCAGGAGGTCGCCCGGCTCACGGACGCAATAATATTTCTTTTTTTTAAATAATTTTTATCCCACGATTTTGTAACCCACATTTTTTCACCCAGTGCCAATTGCCTATGTAATCCTGGGCACTACCTACCCTCTGCCAGCCTAGGGAGAGCCCAAGCTGAAGCTCATGCCTCCTTCAATGCATGAGGAGCAAGCAGGCCGCTTCTTATCACCCGACAGGGGGGAGTTTCCCTGGTTGGACATAGCGCGTGGAAGGAACACGTTATTCCAACCAGTTCCCTTCTCCTCCATCAGGCGCCCCGGCTGACCAGGGGGAGGGAGTATAGTGACCAGGATTACTACATGTTTTTGTGAGGGTATTAACTACCCTAGGAGACACGGGGAGAACATGCAAACTCCACACAGAGTAGGCCCTTTCGCCAACCCCACCTAGGGTATGGGCACCGATGACGTGGAGGAGAGAACACGCCCCCAGCGCCCACAGCGTCCCTGGCGGGAATCGAACCCAGGACCTTCTAGCTGTGAGGCGACAGCGCTACCGACTGCGCCACCGTGCCCCTCGCAATAATATTTCTAACAGCGAATAATAAATTGTTTAAATTGTGGCGATTTAGATGTAACTCGGTTTAATTTCATGTTTAATTTCAGTTTTCATATACTCCATCGTGCAACAGTGTTCATTGCTTGATAAAAAGAACAAATCTACAATATATCAACATGTTGCATTGTGATGTGATGATAGCTTATACATTCTTCTTTTTGGGGTTGAAAACTGTACAACAAAGTATGTAGGGCTTAAGTGGTTAACTCTTATCTATAGGGAGCCTAGTAAGGATGGGCTTATGCAATAGTAAAGTTATGACTGTGACACGGAGAGGTTCACTGTATTACGCAGTAGTAAACTAGAAATGCATTGTAGTAAACTTGTAATACACTGTAGTACACTAGTAATAATATCTTACCAACAATGCACAGTCCTTCTTTGGCCCTGGTGATGCCTACGTTGATCTGGTTGGGGTCACCCACAAAGCCCACCTGTTTGGACAGCCAGGCTCTGTCTGGCTCTCTTTCAATCTCCACAGAGGGCAGAGAGCGCACAGTGGATATGATGACATATCTCCATTCACTGCCTGGAAGACACAATATTATACAGCAGTTTCATAACAGTTCATTATTATACTTTCACTGACAATGTTGTGAAATGGACTGTCTGCCACTTTCTTTACATGCGCAGCAGCAAAAAAAGACGGACACATTTCCGTCGGCTGGCCTTCGTCAGTGCATCAAGCTGAAGTGACATTATAGAGCTGGCTGGCTGATAATAATCATTAAGACGCTAATGCTGTGTCTCATCATCACTGAATCGCAATCAATTGCAAAACACATAACAACAGTTAACAACAGTTAACTTTTTTTACAAAGAGACAAGTACACAAATTCACGTCTTTTGATGCTGCTGTTTTATTAAATAAAGACATTTAATTTTGACTGTGAGTGCGGATGTTTTCTTTGTTGTTTAGACTAGAGTCTCTGACGTGCACATGCTGTGAGGGCAGGGGTCTATAACTTAATCTTTGCTTCAACTCACATCAACCTTGTATGCTTGGTGTAAACGAGGAGTCCAACATACCCATGTATTGGACACATCTGACCACAACGGCAATGTGTGGTCATGTCATCTTACAATGTCCCAATAACCCCGCCCACAATCAGACAGGTTGTGAAATCATCAGTGCTGATTAGAATAAATATTTTCAATCGCTTTGCATCTTGTCTCCGGAGCCAAGTCTCTTGTCTTGGTTATCACAGAGTTATCTCACCGAAGTGGTTAATTAGTTAAATCTCCATTACAGTTCCATAAAACAAACTGAGATGGCATACAGTATATGCAAAACGTAATTCAAACTGTGTAGACTGCCCACTGTGGCTTTGCCCCATATTCTCTGGCCAACTGTGTGACAGAAGATTAGCTTGAGTTAACTCTATGTTGGCTAATAAAATGTTTCGATAGACTAAGTAAGTCTTGCCGAGCCATGTGGCCCACAGGGCAGGAGCCTATCTCCTGTTTCTGCAGCGTGATGTACAAGTAGTACACCCCCTGGACATGACGCTAGCGTCCCATTTTTATAGTCTTTGGTATGACCCGGCCAGAGAATCGAACCCCGACTTCCCAATCTCAGGGCGGCACTCTAACCACAAGACTACTGAGCTGGTCCATATGACTAAGGGAGATTAGGAATTTCAAAGCCATACAGTTTGTTTATGGAAGAAAAAAATAAATGAATGATTCAACTGCTGGATAGAGAAAGGTTAGTAGCTGGTACAAAGTTATACAGTCACCTTGACTCTTTGTAATGGTGGTAACAGTGATTTTGTCCATTTTCTTCAGACAATCTTTGATTTCTGACACTTGGGCATTGTAGGGAGACAGAATCACAATACTTTGTTGTTCTATATGGGATTTCTCAACCAGTTCTTTAGCAAACTTTACCTGTGCAAAAACAAAAAAAAGCAAAAGTTAATAAGACATAAAAGATAATGTGAGTAACAAACTTATCTTTCTCCAAGCAAATTTATAACATTCAGCCATGGGAATATAGTTTAACACTGAATAATACTGAAACAAAAGGTGGTTTAATACCATACCACTATATCTCTCTCTTCCAAGTTGGCTTTGGAGTTCTCATTGCCCTTTGCTGTGCGCACAACCTGACTGATCTCATCTCCTCGAACGTCTCCAAAAATGATTGACTTTGGCTTTTGGTCAACTAAGAAGACACTGTTTGGCCGCTTCACGTCCGTTTGCAGACGTCCCTCATAATATTCCTTGGATGGGAATTTGCATATGTCTTCATGCTATGAAGGTGCATAATTCACAGTCATTGACTAGAATACTTTTACTTAGTTAACAATATTAATATTATGATATTAATCGTCCATCTCACAGAATAAAGCAAAAAGACCTACAATAATAATATACTTTAGATATGATACTGTATATAGGACATGGTCTCACCATTCTGTATTGGGTGTCCAGCATCACTGCCCTAGTCTTGTAGAGGGTAAAGTAACGCTCAAACAGGGATTTAGACATCCCTAACTTCCTGACATGCACATTGTTGACAATGGGTCGCAGCTGTTTGTGGTCACCAAGCAAAACAATCTAAAGGGATAAAGTACAGTAGTTATTATTGAATCAAGCACCACATCTGAATGACATCCAAAAAGACTGCTCATGCACATTAAAGCCCACATACAGCATAAGGGTTTAATGGTGCATTAATGTGACAATCAACTCTCAGTCACCTAAATATACTCTACATTCAGACCTCAAGCAACCTCAAGGAAACTAAAACCTAATTTATACTTTATACAACAGTTATTTGATAATAATAACAGATTTTCAACTAAAATCAGCTATTTTCGGCAAGTAACAATGTCCTTGAATGAAGTGTACAATATACATGTATGAGGCTTTAGCCTAATTTAATCAGTCATCAACAGCCAGTCTCATTCTAGTGTTTTTATGTCCTGCTTATTGCCAACTGGTAATCATTTAGGCTTAAATCAGGCAGTAGTGTGGCAACACTGTTGGTAGGTTCTGAATTCAGAGTATGACATGCAAATTGGAAGTGTTTATTAGAAAAACTGCATTATGTTGTGTAATTAAACACTACTGGCCCTATTTTGGGGAAACTGGTGTGAAGTGCAGTCAATTGCACGGCCACTATACAGTATATCTATGCAGACACAAAGTGGTCACTGTCACTGAGCAGGAGGGGTAAAACATGCCACTTTACCTCCAGAAACGGTGACTTTGCACTTCCACTGCAAGCCTCACACCAATCTACCACCAGCCCCAAAGCATGCCCTATATTTCTATTATTTTTATATCTTAGTACTTGTTCGTATAACAAACAACAAATCTTGCACATGCTCATAGACATACTGAAGAACCATGATGAGGTCAACAGTCATTTGTAAAATCGACCCAGACACTGTTGGAATGAAAGCAATATTGATGAAAAGCAATAAAAATAATAACCAGGTCCAGATAGAAATATCAGAATATTTACACTACAATAGTTCAACACACCTTTTCCGGCTTGTTGCAGACTAATGGAATTAGGGCCTGCGGTTCAGTGGCCATTGCACATTCATCAATGAGTATCTGCCGAGCACTGACTGTGCTTTTCAAGCTGGGGGTGGAAGCTGCTGTACATGTGCACAGTATAATATCATGTCGTTCAAGCTCATACTTCCGAGCTTTACTGAGAAGCTTTGTGTATCTACAAGGGAAAGAATCCATTCTGTTATACGGTGGTCAACAGAAAAATAAGAATTTCCCAAATAAATAAGTGAAACAGTGTATGTGAGCTTACTCTTTCACTTCTCCGTCAGTCAGCTCTGGTCCCTTTTTTATTCTGTGGTCAAATGCTTTTATCTCCTCTGAATGAGGGTTTTCTTTCTCACGTATGCGATGATGCAGTGTGATGCTCCTAAAAAGAATCAATTGAAGGAAAATACAAATTAATGTGAATTATGGATCCAAAATGAATTCAAAATGTTATATGAAAATTAATAGCATAAACTTGAATACTGTGGTTACTATACCTGAGTTCCGGCTTGGAGCACTCTTGGCGAAGTGACCTGGGAGAGAACTTGAGCGTGCAACCTGGATAAGGGTAGTCCAGCATCTCCACTTGTTGGCTGTAGACTCTGAGGGGCTTCAGAGCATCGCCAAACCTCAACAGGTACTCTACACATCAAACATTCAAAGACGTATGTATGTAGTATTCACTGCATTCATTAAGAGTGAATGCAATGCACTTACTGTAAACAATATGATTAATTGAAACTAAACAAATACTGGAGAAATGACAGTGTTAACACAAAGTAACTTACCTGCAACAACATCAACAGACTTGTTGGAAGGACCACAGTAGAGAATCACTTCTTTCTTCTTGCTGTCCTTCGGGTCAACGTCTTTCCTGTTAGTCCTGGAGTTCAGCTCAAAGAACCAGTACACAATGTATACTCCCACCACTGTCTTTCCAGTGCCTAAAAAATATAATTATAATATGTAGACAGTTTTAAATAACTGAAATTAATCCTGAGGCATCAGGGTATGCAGCATAATCTTACATGTTACCTGGTGGTCCTTGTATAAGTGTGAAGTTGTTGTTGAGAGCTTTTTCTACAGCATCACATTGGGTCTTGTTCAACTGTGGCAGTCCTTTTGGTGGTTCTTTTTTCATCAGCTGCCAGCGGTTGATGGCGCATGGTGTCGCTTTCAAACAAAATGTAAGAAACATTAAAACTTGTGAGGTGAATTGTCTGTGTGAGAGGAAAAATAACCTATGGCTTCCTCCTGATCAGGTAACTGGTCTCGGATTAGATTAATCTAGGTTTTGGAGCTAAACTAAATAGTGCATGGCATATTGTTTCCCTGCCGGTCTCGGCTGATTACTGGCCTCTAATGTCAGTTTGGTGGCACTCTAGAGACAATGAACGAGGAACTATGTTGGATGATGGATGCTTTTCCATTAACACCAACTGTGACCACACTCTAATTCTACTTTGTACCATTTTGTCCATTTATGACAATATTGATTCGGAAAGTGTCTAATATTTAATTCTGGACAATGTGATACCTGTTACATATCGTTGCTGTCGGGCAGAAACGTCCTGTCTCCATATTTCAACTTGTTATGTTGTTTCGTAAATTAATGGCCCACTTCGTCATACTACAGTGTCGCAGAAAAGTAGCAAAAATAGCCGATCTACAAGCTCACAACCCGTCGCTTCGCAATGCTATGCGTTGTGAGCTTGTAGATCGGCAAAAATACTTTTCAATTAAAAGTATTAACAAGGCTACAGTTATGACTAAATAATAACTACCCTTTTTTTCCTCCATTTTCTGGAAAGTAACGGTTTCAGACACATATGCCGGACAGCAATGATATGTTTCTGACTTTCTGTGATATTGAACCCTATACAGCAAGTGTGTATCTGCTCTGTTTAAAGGGGAGGTTGTTGTGCCTGGGAAAAAAATATCTATTTGTTTTGATTTGGTATGAATTTCTAAAATGATGTAACTTTTGACTACTGTCCAAACAAATATGCTTACCTTCTTTTGGAATGTGATGTCCAAGAGCTAGCTTCTTGACAAGGTCACACGCAGAGGGAACGTTGATGACAGCTTCTTCTTTTCGTCTAAAAATAGATCAATAATCAAATTTGTATATTAGAATTTGAAGTAGGTTTAGTTTAGTATACTCTGCTATTCAAAATATATTGTCACAGTTGCCACAATGATTAAGTGAACTGGATTAAATGTATAAATCACATAAAATGTTGTACAGATAGCATTAAATAATATTGAGCTGGTAAGATAACCATTTTACAATTCACACTCACATGTCTGGTAGCAGCTTTGGCACCAGTTCAACTGTGAAATCAGTTTCTTTCTGAAAAACACACTTTGGAATGTTGGCCATTGGCAAATGATTGACATAGAAGTCCACTTTCTTTGCTTTGTTATTGGAGCACTCAATGTCTTCCATTTTGCATGCGACACCATGGGCCACCCATGTGAAATCGCCCGGGTCCACCTCTACAGTGTGGTCAAGAGTTGCAGTCAATGGCAAACCTCTTTTCCGTATGCAAAGGAAGCATTTTGCAAGATTGAATTCAATGGCCCATTTATCAATGCATGCGAGGGGTAGGACAAAGCTTCCTTTTAGACTGTCATCCTGCTCTTGACAGAAGTTTACCACCAAGTCCTCAATGACTATGCTGTCACTTTCACCCACTGCAGTGGCAGCAGACTCCATCTCACACATAGGTTTCCAGACCCGTCTATATTCATCAGCGTCCCTATAAGAAGACCTGGATGGACGGCATGCATATCTTGAGAAACATCGGATAGGGTCATGGGCATGATCCACACAAATCTCAAACTTCGGTTTGATGAACACTAGCTGAACAGTGGGTGTGTGTTGTCCTCTTTTTATCTCTGATGTCATTTGGACCTGAAGGGTGTTACCTGACGTCAACTGGAAAATAAGCTCTACATAATGTTCTTCTTCTGAGCTGCATAAGCTGGTCTCAATGTTGAGCTTCTCCCCAACATCTAGTTGCTCTGTATCAGCACTCTGTATGAGTGACCTAGCTACAATCCAATTTTCTTTGGCAATTGCTTCAACAATGGCTTTCCAGGTTGATAGAGGAATCTTAGTGCAAGGACTGCGGTTTTGAAGCCATTTCACTTCATTGTGGATTTGCTTGATGGTGGATTTGCTGGCAGAATAGATTCGTCTTCTCCACTTAAGAGTTGTACCATTTCTTTCATGACATGGTTGCTCCTCCAGTTGTAAATCTCTGTACATAATCGGTAAGCTGTCTGGAAATATGCTCTTGTCAAAAGGAAATGACACCCTGAAACTCTCTTGTTCTGGGTCTGTGCTAACAACAAATGCTACCTTTGAGACATTTTGTTTCTTCATGTTCACTGCAAAGGAGATCATCTCAGCCTTTTGTTCATACTGCTTTGCGGTCTTGATGCTCTCTTCAAAATGTGGACACAAAATGTCAATATCTCTTGTAGAGTAGGGGACTGGAGCACCACATAAATGTGTGTGCAAAAGCCTCTGCAAGATGATGTCAATGAATCGCCTTAACGGTGAGGAGGCTCGTGTGTAAGAATCTAATTCCATCAAATAGTGCCCAACTTGTGCTTTTGGCAATGAGTTTGAAGAACGTATAATGTAAGATTTCCCAAGGCACTTTCGGAACTGAGATACTGCTGGTAGAAGCTTAGGGTGGATGTCATCTGCCGCAATTAGATAAACTAGATTATCTAGGTCACTCTCAGCAGCTGACTGAATTTCATGCCACACTTCTGTTAGGACACGGAAACCTTCTTCCCCTGGGACTTCTTGGTCACAGTTCAGCACTCTGTGCTTCAAATGAAAAGATAATGGTATGACATGTCCATACATCTCCTTCAGCTCTTCAACCTTTTCAGGATTTGGTGGTGCCTGACATCGAAGGGGTGTGCAATTTTCAGTTTCTAGTGCATGGATCAAAACGTGAGATGTCCATCTGTTGAACAACACACTTAGCTCCTCAATCATCATATGGGCTCTCCTCTTCCCAGGTAATTGATGATCATCAGGACGAGCATAAGCCCAGTCTTTAAGTCTAGCTCTTCTTTGGGCTTTTGCAAAACGATAAGCCATTGCCACACAGTCTTCTACTGTATCAAACTTGGGTTCCCTCCCAGATCTTTCCTTGATAATGTCCTCTGCCACGTCATAAGACAGTTGTTGATCTGAGTTGATTAGAGAGAGCTGGAATGTTGGCTCTCCAACGATCTCATCTGTTGCCTTTTTTACTCTTGATATTATCGAAATAACTCTGCGATTGTGACCTGGCAGAAGACTCCTCTTTCTGTTGAAGGATTCTGGAAACATAGAGATGGGCTCTCTCCCTGGGCGGTAATATGTGGCACCACAACGTTTTGCTTCTCTGTCTAATGCATCCCCTGGACTCACAAAGCTAGCCACATCTGTAATATGAACTCCGATTTCATAGTGGTCATCATCAAATTCCTTGACGCTGATGGCATCATCCAACACTTTGGCTTTGCCCGAATCAACAGTGAATGTCATAACCTTGTGTAAGTCTTCTCTTCTTGTGCAAGTGTGATCAGTTTCTGATCTGGGATCTTCAGCATCTGAATATTCGGTGGGAGATTCAACTCTGAATTCAAGATCTAAAATCCTCAGCCCATCATCCAAAGTTTTTCCAATTGGAAGAACATCTATGACTTTCCCCCGTGGGAATAAACAATGTTCTTTCCAGCAAACCACCTCCACCACAAACACATACCTCTGTTTGTCCTCTTCACGAACACTCTTTTCAATGTTCCACTGTGTGTTACTATGGTCCCAAACTGGGATGATATTGCGATCCTTCTTGCTAACCAATATGCATAGTTTGGGAGCATTTCTATCTAGTGGTATCATCATCTTTCTGATGAATTTTTCCTCAGGTTTCGTGTTTTTCCTTGTTTTGCTGTGATCTTCATCCTCAAGTGTGCACACAAATACACGGGATGATTCAGCCATCTTGGTGTCCCCAACAACCTTATTCAGTGTAATGCCGTCACAGAATGTTCTCTGTAACACCACTTCATCTCCATGAAAGGTCTTGCCGAAGTTCCGCCTGCCTTTCAGGCTTACACGTTTGTTGGGGTTGTCAAATGGTATGACATAACCTGTGTCAAACGACTCCATAACCAACCGTCCCCGGACAAACATATTTGGTTGACTTATACATAGCTCACTAAGGTTATCTTTCTCAGCATATTTTATATTGTATGTAGGCTCATCTTTTTTCAGAGGCTCAAATTTGTCTGAACTGCATTCTGTTTCCATTGCGGCAATGTCATCTTCCAGCTGTTGAAGAATTGCATCTGTGTGAATGGCGCTATCATCTGGCTGTTCAAATCGTTGGAACTTGGAAATTTCATTGATATCTCTTTCAAAGAAATCTTTGGTGAGGTGGTTTGGTTCAACACTTTCTTTGTTTATGCAGTGGTCTATGTAGTTCTTCCAGATTCTTGAGCACTTTCCAAAGGTGCAGAGGGCAGCAGCATCTCCAACCACAAACACTTGGGACTGAGCCCTGGTCATGGCTGTGTTTAAAACACGAGGATCATTGAAGAGCTGAACACCAGGTAAGTAAGATGATTTTAAGCTTTCACGTGTTTGAACAGCTGTGATTATAACGGCCCTGAATTGTTTTCCTGTAGACAAAATAAAGACACATTTCAGAATAAGGAAAATTACATTAAATCAGATATTAATACCATCATCAATACATTTGAATTCTATATTTTATATGAATAAGCAAGAATCCATTCAATCGTTATTAATTAGTTATCTTATAAAGATACAATTTAATCAATTCTAGGAACACCTAAGGCTAAACTAAAATCACCTTGCACATTTGCGATGTTCTCAACTTTGACTCCAACAAGGTGTCTTTTCCAGAGCTCTTTCCTGATTTGTTGAACCTATGAAAAATCCACCAAAAACACAGAACAGGCTGATGGTAAGAAAAGTGTTACAACTGTGTTTTCCCTGCTCATTATTATAAATGATAAACGTATAGCCATTATTCCAACGATAACAAGGGTCAACAATAAAAACAAAGTGTCGTACTTTACCTGACATCCCTCTGATAGAACACAGATAGAGCTGTGGTCCTTGTTTCCCCATACAGATGGCCAATGTTTCAGAATATCTTGTACTATTTCAACAACTTTTGCGACCTCTGCAGTATTGTACCATGACATAGAATCTTTGTCCATGTGGCACTCTCCTCTTACATGATAGAACTTCAGGGAGTGGCCATCTGGATGCACTGGAACTTTTCCAACAGCCTTGATAGCGTCATTCTTGCCAACATAGAACTGAGTGGATACAAAGTCCACTATTTCTTTGGTTGAGCGATAATTTGCGTTGAAAATGATTCTGCTTCTCATGGCAGCATCACTCCTTTGTCCTTGATAGAAGTGAAACAGACGATTCAGAAGTGTGTGATTGGAACGCTGGTGGTCCTCCACTGAGAAGAGCTTGGGTCCCATCTGCATGTGATCTCCGGCTAGAACAACTCTGGTGTTTGGCCCAGCCAGACCAAGAGGCATCAGGGCTTCACATTCCAGCATCTGGGAGGCCTCATCAATCAGAATGTGGGTGAAGTAGCCACTAGGCAGCTTTAGGTCATGAAAGTGTTGTGCCATTGAAGTAGTTGTTACCACGATTCTGTGGCGATCCAGGACAGCCTTTGTGGGAGGTAGAAAATATTGTCCATCTTTTGAGAGATGGCAATATTTCAGAGTGACTGCATCGGTAGCATACAAAGAATTGCCATATTTGTTTGCCTTTATTCGAATTGGCTTTAATCCACGGTGTCCTTGCTTGATGAAAGGATGGAAGTGATCTTTAACATAGAGATCTGCAGAACTAAAAGGAACGGTTGCCACTGTTAAAATGTTGCTGTCAAAACAATAATTACAAGCAGTAATTTCAAACTGTATTAACAGACATATAAATGAATAACCATGACAATTAGTACTGGGAATGTAATACTTCAAGCTTTATGTAAGGTGTTATAATGAACTTGTATTAAAAGCTTTACATCCATGAACTATGGATAAAAGGTGGTTAAGGATCAAATTAACTGGTGCAGAGCATGGTTTTCAGAAAACAACATCTGCCTAGGATCGACATTCTGAATATGTATAACTACCTGTTGGTGTGCGTGCAGATCAGCACTCTGACATCAGGTTGCTGAGAGAGCTCTATGGCTGCAGTAGCAAGTGTGAATGTTTTTCCAGTTCCAAATGGTCCATAGATAAGAAGTGGTGCCACACTTTTTCCCAGATCTGAATCGCCTATGATGAAATTGATTGCAGCCTGCTGCTTGGCATTCACCTTGTCAGAGCTAGTGTCATTCACAGGAACTCCACATTCTTTGAAGTCTGGCAGCACTCTCTTTGTATCTGGTAGGAGATCTACAGCTTTGTGCATCTTGCAGAACAACAGACGGTTCAGCTGAAATTGCACCTCCATCTGACGTGTTTCATTGTGTCTGAGGTCCAGCTCTGAGCAGCATCTTTCGGAGAGTAGTAAGTGCATTTTGTTCTCAGTCATAGTATCTCGTACAACGATGGCTTGATAAACCTTGGACTTGTTCCCAGCTGAAGACAATGGTGCTATGAGAGCTGACTGGACACTTCGTCTCAGTACCAATCCCTCTGGGGTGTCTGGTGTGAGCTTACAAGTAACCGAGACAGTGCAGTACAGTTCTCCACGAGGAGCCTTCCTATCTTGAAGAGCGTCTGAAATAATTGCTTCTCCACAAAAATTGAGTCTAAAGTAAAGAAAAAGAATATGCACTTGTTTTAGATAATGCTTATATATTAAAGACATTTTGAAAGGACAAGATTCATTGATAATCATACTACCTTGAGACAACTTCTTCCTCTGCCCTTTCCTCATCATACAGGAAGTGGTGCATTCTCTCCTTGTAGTTTTCGTGACTCAGTGGTGTTTGGTTGATGTTGGAGGGTTTGTAGAGAAAACTAATCTGAGGAGGCTTGTACTCCTTTAACAGCTCTTCCTGATCTTCTGTTCTGTTTATACATGGGATGATGACTTGGTTTCCCCGATGCCAGCGTTCAAGACTTTGAGAGGACGTACCACGGTTCACAGGTGGTTCTTCGATGCCATCCGGCGTTGGCTGTCCGACCCTAACCTTGAGCTTTTGCAGCAGCACTGGTCTCATGTCAAAATCCAGCACCAACCACTGTTCGTACAGGCCTGGGTTAAGGGCCTCAAAGGACACAGTGATGTCATAGGTCATGTCTGCCTTTCTGAACTGTTCACCTGAGGCATAGGTGCAGGGCATGGAACTGATTTCTCCAAGAGAGAATGAAGCTCCTGGCTCCTGTTTCAGCAGCGCCACATGCACAAGTAGCCTCTGTACATAAACAAAAATGTAGTTAGCTAACACAACAAAGATGTTTGTTTTTTTTGTTGTTGTTTTTTACTTATTTTAAACTTATAGAAATGTGGCTAAAATATACCTCTGTGTTGACATGAAAGTTCCAGTGCAAGCTTGCATTTGCCTGCTCACAGTCCACATATAACTCTTCATCACACATAACACTGACGTCATCAACTTGGTCAGACATCTGTTAAATTATTCCAATAATGTATTTCCATTAATGACGTTTAATATTTTGAAAATATCTTTGAAAATACATGCAATGGTTATAATCAATCAATCAATCAATCCATCAATCTATCAATCTATCAATCTATCGTATCTATATAAACAATGTACTATTACTGTATATACTGTATCGGACAAAAACATCTGGGACTCTTACTTACAACATATACTTCATTGCTGCTGTTTCTGTACTCCTCTAAGAGCTTTTCGCCATAGGGCATGAAGCCTTGAGCTTCAATGTTAAGCCTTATCTCTTGTTGTTCTTTGGCTCGCATCAGCCACTCCTCCAGTTCCTCCACAGAATGGGCTTTTAGACAGCTGTTTCCATACTCACAAGTGTCTGGCCTTGAAAGAGAAGTAGAAGCATAATTAAATACTGTATACTGTAACTGTACAGACAGAGTGAAAGGCCAAATATGGCCCCAAAATGTCAATATGTCCCAAATCAGAGGATAGAGGGGAAATAATCACTCGCAGTATGTTTTATGGAAATCATGTGACTATTTGAAGTTAATTCATTGGCATACACACTAAACAAAAATAAACACTAAACTTAAAGGTGCAATTGATCGATTGATTGACGTGTTTAATGAAAAAAGCTGTATACAGTATGCCAAAAACATATTTGCACTCATCATAAATTTTGACAGATGTGTATAAACATGTTTTATGTTATCCTGTCATCCTTTTGACTCAAAAGTAACTTGGGAACGTAAATTCATACACTAATGACTACACACTAAGTGCCATTATTTTTACGAGAATGGAACCCTGCACTGAGAATTTAACGAGAAAGGAACCCCCAATACCCCCACACACACACACACACACACACACACACACACACACACACACACACACACACACACACACACACACACACACACACACACACACACACACACACACACACACACACACACACACACACACACACACACACACACACACTGAAGACATAAGTTGTTTCATTGCATGTTCAGGAATAAAGCATATCAGTGGATGGATGTGCATCAAACATTCAAAGGTGAACAGAGCACTTTTACCTGTCACATATGGAAAACTGCTCCCTGTTGCAGTGGGGAGGGGGGCGACATCCCCACTTGATGGTGGTATCTTCAGATATCATCTGGGCATGCTCCAAGGAGGCACAGTGCTTCAGGAAGCTCTCCTGAGAGGACAGGACCAGGAGGCAGGCTTTGCAGTAGATGGCCACCTGGCTGGGCTCAACCTTTCTGTCTTGGCTCAGCAGAAGGAGCTCTGCACGAACGAGAGACCCACTTTCTTCTGCCTTCCACACAGCCAACTCTACCTCGCTATGGGCACAGTGGCACTGGGACGCCCCATGCCAACAGGGCATGCCGTGCTGGACGTGGCTACAGTATTCATATCTGCAGTTTGGGGGAAGAGGGCGCACCTGGCTGTACACTTCCTTACCCTGATTGTGTGTTATGTGATGGACTAAAACTGGGTTCCAGGCATGCATGGCATCCGATGAGCAAGTGCTGTTTGAGCTCTTAGCTGTCATTTTTGGTGGACTGCCTAGAAAACAATATTGACAGAGCTCAAGAAATTCACCTGAAAACTCTTTAAGTATGTTTTCAGCTATGATCTCTGGCTGCATGACATTTGTTTCAGATTCAGTGACAAGTCTAATTAACTCAGCAGTATCTATGCTTTTGTCTTTTTCGAAGTTCCAAACTGTGGCCTCCTCCATACTTCTAGCAAATGTACAATTCCCCCCATGATTTGTGCAACCAGAGCCTTCCTCAAAATATATGCATACTTGATAAAGGCTTCTTTTACTATTAAGTGATGGCCGCCGGGGTGAAACAGGTCTCCATAGGTTGGAGCCTTTGGCTTTGGCTAAAAGCAGGTCTTTACCGCAACAGTGACTAACTGACTGAAGAGAGTAGGTTATTTCCTTCTCTCGGACAGAACACAAGGAACACACAGCTGTTAAGTCTAAAATTGCTAACAGGTCGCTCAGGGTTTCAGGTTTATCTAGTTTACCAGCGTTTCGCTCAGCTGCAACTTTCTCATTTTGAGCTATAAGCTGGCAGAATGATGTGTGTTTTAATCCCTGAAACTTCTCAAAGTTCCATACTGTGGCTTCCTCATCGCTTCTGGCAAAGGTACATCGGTTCTTGTGTTTTTTACAACCAGAGCCCTCTGAAAAGTACCAGCATACTTCATACAAACGTGGATTTGGAAATGCGGGTCGGCGAGAAATAGGCCTCCATTTGTCACTGGCCTTGGCTTTGCCAATTAGAATATTGTGGGCACACTGGTGGCTGGCAGATTTGAGTAAATATGTAATTTCATTCTCTTTGACTGAGCATTCAGTGCACACAAGCTTAAAGTCATGTGTTGATAAAAGATGTGTTAATTTGGACCCATAAGCCCATGTATTTGCCATTGTGCTATTGGCATACTCGTATCTAATGAATATACCCTAGCTCTGCATAAAACAGGGACTTAGTCATATGGATACAAAAATGAAAATAAGAAGTCTGTCCACGGAAAAGTCCTCCTTAGGTTTCTTTTATCTAAAGGAGACAATAGAAACACACGCACACACACACACACACACACACACACACACACACATACACACACACACACACACACACACACACACACACACACACACACACACACACACACACACACACACACACACACACACACACACACACACACACAATTAGAACACATATATTTTCAAGTGATTCAAGTTTGGTTATCTGAATGGACATTTCCTGAAACAAATGGCAGTACATTAGTATAAAATGCCTGTCATTAAAGGGCCCCATAAAGGAATCGAACCGTAGTCTCTGAGCAGGTACTTTACCCCTGCACCACCTGGACATGGCACAGTAATGTTATTAGCCTCAGCTGTATTTACCTGTCAAAATGCATGCAGCAATGGAAAACTCACAAACAGTAATAATAATAATAATAATAACTAGAAAAAGTGCTCCTCGGAGCACAACTCTCCGCCAGAAGACTTGTGTTGGTTCGAAGGTCGCGAAGGTCGCTATCCCTCTTGTATATGTAAGTGTCCTATCCATCCTGTCTGGGTAAGTGTCCTCTTCCGTCCTGTCTGTGTAAGTGTCCTATCCCTCCTGTCCTATCCGTCCTGTCTATGTAAGTGTCATATCCCTCCTGTCTATATAAGTGTCCTATCTGTCCTATCTGTCCAATAAGACAGATAGGAACAATTGGACCGCGACTACCTGACTACTTCCGGTTCGAAGGTCTGGGAGTGAGCTAGTGGCCGGATTTTCGGTATTGGAATCTGGCTTATCACAGTGACACATGTATTTATAGGTCGCTATCCCTCTTGTATATGTAAGTGTCCTATCCAACCTGTCTGGGTAAGTGTCCTCTTCCGTTCTGTCTGTGTGAGTGTCCTATCCCTCCTGTTCCCGTCTTACCTCACTCTGACAGTGGCGGAGACACTGTCAGAGTGATGCCATGTATATATAGGCCCGGTGGCGTCACTAGCCAATCAGATCACAGTATTTCACGTGTCACGTGAGGCTTGACCAATCGGTGTGTCATGTTTAGAAAGTGAAAACGCAGTGATAACAATACTCTCCTGGCGGAGAGTAATAATAATAATTATCATTATTATTATTATTATTATTATTATTGTTACCCTTATTATTATTATTATTATTATTATTATTATTATTATTATTATTATTATTATTACTATCCTATATTAAATTGGCTAATGGGTGGGCAGTCCGGCTGGCTGGCCGGCCGGGGACCACCCAGTCACTATGACATAACCATAGATAGAGGCCGGCCAGCGGCCCATCGATATTACTCAGCATGACCAGTCATTTTCTGAAGGCCACATCCTTGAATGATGCACTTTGAGAACATTTAGTTTTTTTAATCAATCCTTTACAGGAAATCAAGAGATGACTTCATGACCAGGGCAGGAATTTCAGGCAGGCCATGAAGGCCATGTGTGTCGTTGCACCTCAGTTTGGCCTTGTGCCCCTCAAAAAAAATGCCATGCCCTGAGGCCACAATGCCCCAGCTGACTGTACCACTTTCTCCTCTGTCTCTTTCTTGTCAATATGTAGACACCAGTGTCTCTTTCTTGTCAATATGTAGACACCAGTGTCTCTTTCTTGTCATGTAGACACCAGAGTCCTCATCTTTAAACCAATCCAGTAACTTTGATTGGTGCAGGGCTGAGCATGGATCAGATTGTAAATACCATAATTTATTTATTTTACTGCAGATAGACTACATATAAAAGTATAACATAAAAATCATCCTTAACCCTTAAATTAAATTAATTATTTCAATGGACTAAAATCTTGTTTTATTTTGTGGCCATCCTGCCCTGGAATTTGGCCCTTGTGCCCTCAAAAAATGGACAACACCAAAGGCCAAGTGGCCTTGCCCCTAAAATGACAAAATTCCAGGCCTGTTCATGACTTTTGGATTTATTAATTTTTTTAAGCCTCTCTTAGCAAAGGCTAAAGCTTATGAGAAAACTTAAATTAATTATTCACAAATGTAAACCTAAAAATCTAACATTCTCTTGAGTATTTAACAATACCTGTTAGCATTTGGGCATGACATGTGTAATGCTATGAAAATACACTGGACAATTTTATCTGTTGATGACACTGGCAAAGAGGTCTTTAACTCGCTTCCACTTTTCTTCATTTTCTAGAGCAAAGAATGTTCGATACATGTACGGTAGACACTAAAAAATACTGTAACCACCAGTGACGGTTGGACAATGCCACTGGTTTCTTTCCTTCCTGAATTGTGCTGCATGTTGTAACTGTATGATGGTCAACACTTTTGCCAGCAGCGTGTCCAAAACATAAATAATACAAAATCTGCTGTGCTGATCCTAAATCAGTTGTTGCAAGACACTTTGCAAATAGCAATCATTCCATTTTGGACTTGGCATTCTGTGGCATTGATATGAAGATTTCTAATCATTGTGGTGGAATTGTGGATCAAATCTTACTCCAATGTTGTGAATGCAGATATATCTTCTGCCTTAAACAACACGCCCTAGTGGCTTAAATTAAGAATTACATACAGTATGTCTCTTTTTATACCAGTGGCATTATATTGTTCTGATGTCTTTATATTGCCTGATCTGCTGGCAATTGGCTTTATGTGTGTTTAATAAGCCATAGATCATTTACTAGACACTCGTCATGCATGTCTCACTTTGCACTGAGGAAAGGCCAAAGTCCATGGACTGAAACATTTTCTCTCTTGTTTGTACAAGGTCTCAAATAGAAACAATTAAAACCCAAACTCTAATCTGAAATCCTTTTTTTGTTCTGTGTGTGATAATACAAATCCTTCATGGTATGGCACTGATAGACAGGAGTCAAGAAGTCCTTCTCAGTGGTCATCTTGATTGATTGATTGATTGATTGATTGATTGATTGATTGATTGATTGATTGATTGATTGATTGAATACTTTATTAACAGTTTGCAAAGACAAGCACAGGGAAGTACAGTTCAATACAAGGTCTGTTAAGAGGATTTTAAACCCAAGAAACCAATTTGGCTTGTTTCCATTGGGGTCCTTTGTACATCAGTTTATTGTCAGACAGATGTTATGTTATATGATGTTTTTGCATTATTGTATACTATTGTTTGTCTTTAAATGTTTTGATGAATTGAATACACATGACTTCTTGGGTTTATCCTTTTAGCATCCTTTTGTATGAAACTGTACCTCTGTGCTTTTCTTGCAAACTGTTAATAAAGTATTCAATCAATCAATCAATCAATCAATCAATCAATCAATTAATCAATCAATCAGTCTGGCACATAGGGGTTTATCCGCTTCACTCACACAAAAGTACTTAACTCAGCCAGTTACACAAGAATATTTGTATTCATCATATCTTGCACAGACACACTCTGACCAGCAGTCAAGCAAATTAAATATTTCAGTTTGATTAATTTTAGTTTTTTAGTTTAGCCAAAATGTAACTACATTGTGTAGTAGGTCTACATCCACTTTCACTGTCTGAAACCATTACTGAACTATCCGGTATGATGCGCTAGATGGCGCCAGAGAACCTTGATGGTGCTAAACCAGTGGTTCTCAAACTGTAGCCCATTACCCAAAAGCCAAAAGAGAAATTTGATGTCTCACCGGTCCGGGACCCCAACTACTGAAAATAGCAGATCTACAAGCTCACAAGATGTTGCTCCGCACTGCGAACTTCTGCTTACATTTTTAATTGTTTTAATTTTATTTTGGAAAATGGTTTGAATTTCTTTTTAATGTAATGAAAAACTTTGAAATAAAAAAAAACATTTTTTTAAAAGAAACAAAAAAAGGGGGAATATTTACCTACTCGCGACCCACAAAAATCGGCCCGCGAAACACAAGGGTCCTGAGCCACTGTTTGTGAAACAGTGTGCTAAACAACCAAAACAACAGCCAAGACCTTACAGTAGAGCAGGCTACATGTTGCAATAGGCTATAATCGTGTCACAATTGTCACTGTGGGCAAATGTTAAGAAAAAAGCTGTTTCTGTAGGCCTACCACCAAACAATGCACAAGAATTTCATTATAATTATTTTTGCTCAGCTCTTACTCGACTTAAAGTAAATTATAGCTTATTTGGTGATGAGGTCAATTTGGGAGGAAGTCAAGTTCACTGGGAACATTAGAATAACCTTTTATGTTGAACTATCACAGGCTGCGATGCGCGGGAGGGTACGGAAGCGCGGAAATTAGGCTACATGATGGAAATTACAAATGACAAATTACACGATGATGGAGTATTAATTATTACATTAAATTAAGTTAACTTAATACTCCATCACACGAGGGTGTTGCTTTGATAAAAAAAATAACTGTTTAAGATGTTTTGTTGTTGTTGTTTTTTACAGGAGAAACACCATTGTTTCTGCAGTGCGCACTTAATAGGCTATACTGTTGCATCATTCATTAGGCTATATATCCACACTCACCTCACTATGGAATCGAGATGTTGTAGAGCCTTTCATTATTTCCCATCCCGACACTTGATAAAAACAGCCATGTCTGAGCAGTTATTATCACATCATCGGTCTAGTCTATAATACTAGAACATTTGCAACTCCCATTTCCTTGAGACACACCCATATTAGTAGTAGGCCTAGCTAAGTTTCGTTTCTGTAATGTGCGTCAGTAACTGTCTGTTATCCAGTGGTGGAAAAAGTATATTCACATTTTTTATTTAAGTACATTAAATATCAATATTGCAATGCAGAAATACTCTGTTACGAGTATATGTCTGGTATTTAGAATTTACTTGAGTAAAAGTACAAAAGTATTGGTATCAAAATGTAGTGAAAGTACCAAAAGTAGAAAGTACTCATTATGCAGTGTGCCATTTCACAATTGTATAAATTGTATGAAAATCTTTTGAAAATAGCAGATTTACAAGCAATGTGTGAGCTTGTAGATCGGCTATTTTCAAATGGCCAAAATGTATGTAGGGTTGAAGTGGTTAATGTATGTTTAATGTTTTGTAATAATAATCAAAATCTAACTAAAGTTTTCAAATCATTGTAGTGGAGTAAAAGTACATTATTTGCCTCTGAGTTGTAGTGGAGTAGAGGTAAAAGTACTGAAATTGGAAATACTCCAGCAAAGTAGAAATACCTCAAAATTGTACTTAAGGACAGTACTTGAGTAAATGTACTTAGTTACTTTACACCACTGTCTGTTACCAAGAAAAAAGGAAAAGAAAAAAAACAACAACACCTGCTCACTGCCCATAAGCAATAAGGCCAATCATCATCAATGCTGTTGTCCTAACTGTGTTATAACCAATAATTAGGGAGTTTGCATCATCTGCAATTCTTTGTCTAAAGAAGACTAAATCAAATGATCAAGTTCATCTGTCATTATAACTGGATTGGGCCCCATGCAGGCGCTGGACTGTGGCTGCTCACTACTCAGAGTAGGCTAGTTATTAAGATCAAGGTCAAGTGCAGAATCTGCAGATGACAAATTTCCCCAATGGGATGATAAAAGTAAACATTAACCTTAACCAAATTATGCTGCAATTTTGATTCTGTATAGCTATAATGTAGGAGTGTCGTCTGCTAAAACAGGATATAAAATAATAAACCAAAATACAAAAAAAAGGAAATGACAAATTATTGAGTTTGGCTCAGAATTGGACTTTATTTCAGCTATAATTGCCTCAGAGTGTCTATGAATTTGCTTTTCAGAATGTCAGTGGTGGTGAGTGAGATATATATATATATATATATATATATATATATATATATATATATATATATATATATATATATATAGAGAGAGAGAGAGAGAGAGAGAGATGATAACCTAATTTTGGTGATGATAAACTGGTTTGTGCTCTGGAATTGGAGCATGATGTTAGTGCAAACTGAACAAGAAGAGCGCATTGATCACGCTGAAGGTCTTGAAAAGTCGCATTAACTCGCATCCCAAATTTGGCAGACAAAAATAACTCAGTAAAAGTGTAGAAAATGTCTTCAACAGGAGAGATCAGCAGCCTGAAGTTCTTTGTTCCTGCGTACCTCGGCTGCGTGGACTTCCTGTGATGATAATAAACGAAACTGTCAGACACAGAATGAAACTTTGAAGAGAAATGCTTTTCTCCCCAAAAAATATATCTGCTATTGAACACCAAAAATCTTCTCGTTTGGGTTAGGGTTATAGAAATGGACACATGTCACACATTACAACAGTTGTAAAAGTTGAAAACACTAATAAAGTGTCTTTCTTGTGCTCTCAGAAATGATTCTGCGCCACTGCCAATGTACAATGATTCATTCCAGATGAACCCAATGGCATAATTATTTACTATCCTGATAACCTTGTTTTTTTCCCCAGTCAGTATCAAGGTTTCAGTATGTATCAAGGTTTCAAGGTTTTGTGTGAGGTTGTGTATATATAGTGATAAGGAGGTACAGTACGACCCAGGTATGACCAAGGTCAAGATGGGAAGGTAACTAAGGGATGACACATCGCTCACTCTTGTGGAATTTTGAATGAGCTTATATACAGTAGTAGATTTCCACTAAGGGTGTTGCCCATCAATATTACATTTCTGAGAAAACAGGCTAGTGTATCACCAAAGTTCAAATCGAAAAAAATATGATTCTTTATATACTGATATTGAATTAATTATTTATATTCAATGAAGAGAAATAGTTTAGCAGTGACCATATGCCACTAATCACAGAACCTTCTCACGGAGCCGCTGCTTGACTGCATTAAGGTGGGCTTCCCGGTTCTCCTTGTTGACCTCCATCTTGTGGTTGAGCTTTTCCTCTGCCTTCTTGCTGAAGTTCTTGCTCTCCTCGCGGGCCCTGTGGAGGACCTCCAGCTCATGCTCCCTCTTCTCTGCCAGCTGCTTCAGCACCAGAGCCTCCTGGGACTACAAGTAGATTGAGATGAAAATGGATGGAGAGAGATGCCAACGACAAGTTCACTGCATATGGTGAGATGGGACAGTCATACAACAAACTATAATTTAGCCACATGGGCTAGCTTACTGTACTACATGATCACGTGACTAACCTGGACACTACATGGCTAGCTTACTGCATGACCATGTGACTAACCTGCCAAATACATGCCATTAAGATGAATTCCATGTCTTTACCTTCCTCCTCTCTTCAGCCACCTCAAGCCTCTTCTGGAGCTCTTCCAGGGACACATCCCTCTTCAGTGGGGAGGGAAGAGGTGGGGAATGAGACTTTTCTGGGGAGCGATCAGCCACGTCCTTAAGGATCACCTCGAATGCTTGGCCGGATGCACGCTTGTTGATGCTCTTCACTTCCAGATCTGACAATGGCAGAATGTGTGATGACAGCATTTAAAATTGTGTCTTCAAGTTGTCTTTTAGACCTTAGGTAAGTTATAATACACACAATCAAATAGAGAGACATTAGACGTATTTATGTTTTCTTTAGACTTGACACAGATACATAGACGCCACGGTAGGTAGACACATCAGTAGGACCACTGACCTCCATACTGATAGATGCTGTTCGCGTGTGGCTGTGTGTAAAAGCAGGAACAGATCAGGGACAGCATGGACATCTCCTTGATCTTGTCCGTGTAGGCTGTGGCACAAGGAAAGAAAATAGTAGAGTAACAACGATAACTGCAGCAGAGCTATCATGCCACAAACATCTCCTGATAACCTGAATATCACCCATGACTGAAGTGATTATATTCTGGCTGGTCTAGTTAACAGTTTAAATGTTTCCCTCGTGTGGTTAGTGGTTAGGTCCACAAGGTGACCATTATCTGCTCCCCATATTAAGCCTTTCTTGTCTATGAGGCTTGATGATCTGGTATTGTAGCATTAAGATGAAGCTAGAGAAAACAAACCTATAAATAAAACAATATAACTGTCAGGCTTGTGAGGAAGTAGCTCTCTAACACACTTTCATTTAGAGTAGCTATGCAAAGTGTTTATTGCCCTTATTAAACCACAGACATCATTCAAAGTTACAGAAGTCTGGTTGTTACAGCTATTCAGCAGTGTGGATGCTTAATGCATTATTCATATTTTCTATTTTAAAAAGTCTGGAATATATGGTATCAAGAGTTCTAGCACACCATTAGGTCTTTTGATGTATGACCTCACAAGGGCATGTGCCCTGAGCTGCCTAGTATTTCTGGGAAATATGAAAGATGTCAGATTAACTATGATAAACATCCTTAAATGAACATTCTAATGCCTTTCATCTTTGTCTGAATTCTGCGAATTTAATAAAGAAGTCATCATGCTGAGTTGTCTGTGAGTTTCAAGTTATCTTTACTAGATCTTAGACAAGATTGAGTATGGGGTTTTCTACAACAGGATGCTTGCCAGGCAAGGGCCAAAGTACAAGGAAGTGTGTTGGATTTCGTGCCATTTAACCATTACCATTCATGCAGTTTGACCAGAACGACAACCAGGCAAGTAAGTACAGACTAAATTTAGTGCAGTATGTACTTCCTGAAGAAGACCTTGTTCGAAATGTAATACAATAAACACATGGAGCATAACCACTGTGTGGGCGTTTTTCAGTATGCAAATAATGCCATAACTTCTCTGCTCTACTGTTCTTCTCTTCTCAGGTGATGCAAAGAAAGAAATAAATAAAACATGCAAAGAAGCCATTTCAGATTGTCTGTTAATATTTAAACATTAATAAACATTCAATGCTACGTATAACCCCCAGTTAAAAAAGGGTGGTTAAAAAATGTTTAAAAGTATCAGTGGTGCTCCTGGATCAAACGCAATCAAACATCAAAGTACAATCAGTGCCCAAATTGTCTGTTTTTCTCTACTATCAGTTGAGGTTCAAATGTTAGTAAAATGTTCTTAAACATTAACATCAAGTGTACAATCTAAATAGTGTAGGGTAGTATGTTTTTACACAACTCCAATATGCAGTAGGCAGGAGTATCTTGAGGCCACTCATGATATTCGAGTATTTTGTGCAGTTTGTAAATACATCAAAGATGCTTTTATAATCCATTTCCAAAAGATGAAGCCTTGGCCTGGATGAAAGGTCATCAGGTGGTCCCCAACCTTCTTGGAGTGTTTCAACCCTTAACCACAACACTCTCCAGTTGGCGGGTCAGCAGTGATTGACCAAGTCACTGCCCCTCTCCTCCAGGTTTCCAGCTATGGACCTCTCTTTTATGCCAGAGCCAACAGGAGGCTCTCTCTGCCGCTTATCCCAACCTACGAACGGCTGTTTTCCTGTTATCAGATTCCACACTGATTGCGTTGGGAATCCTCAACATCCCACTTCCACTGTCATCAGCCATGTTGTCCACCCCTTGTCCCGGCAGTCCTGGACAAGTTGTTGGTACTTGGTTTTCTTTCTCTCTGCCTCGCAGCCCTCCTCCCATCAGCAGTCTTTGGTCCTCTTGACTTTATAATCGCTGCAGATATGATCAGGTTCATTCCCATGACGAACAAGATGGGAGAGATGGTGCACCCTACTATTCCCCTCTCCACTGGCTGCCACTTTGTTGCAAACATGGCTGACTGGAATCGTAGCTTGATGTCTCCCAGGTAATTGGTGATCATGCCCTAGATGTGATGTGGCTTTGGGATGTGGTAATGGGCACCGTTGGAGGTGCGACAGGCCCAAGGCCTAGCAGGAGGGACAATTAAATAATGGTCCATAGCTACTTGGATCAAGTTATGGGGAATCGACCCATATGCATTCGCAAAATCAAGCCAGACAAACGTTAGGTTGCCTTTCTTCTCCTTTTCTTCTGGGTAAGTTGGCTGAGGACCCTTGTATGCTCCAGGCACCCAGAGAACCCTTCCCCTCTTGATAGAGGTGTCAATATATCCATTCCGGGTCATAGGAGCTCATTCTTTTGGCAAGCACGGAAAAGACGTTTTTTTCCCTCCACACTGAGCAAGGAAATGGTTCGAAACGCGTGCATGCGTGCGATATTTTACTGTCCCAAGTTAAGAAAGAAAGAAAGAAAACAAATTAGACAGATATATGTTTAAAAAGAGATGTAGTAGCACTACACAAATTTAGTATTTGGGCGGTGTCTGTGGTGGGCACGCAGATATGCCCATATATGGACAGAATTTGTGACGTGTTGTCAACACAATAACCTCAGTAACGATGGGCAGGCTGTTAATAATTATCTGCCAGTGCATGGGCTTGTAGATATGCCCAAATACGGAGAATCCCCATGTCAGTGCAAATTGATTATGCCCAAATATGGAGAATATAACGAGAGTGAAGCAGAAATCAGATGTCACTCAGCTCAGCTACCCATGATGCCAGTATTGTGACACCAGACATGTCCATAATTTGGCATAATTCAGGCACTATGGCACATAATGCGGTCTATGCAAACATAGATTTATGGGCAGAATTCCAAGCTAGTAAACCAAAGTCCTTTGCACACCTGATAAGCTCAGGGACAGGTGCATTGGTAGCAGACGTTTAGATATAGAAATAGAATCATCCGCAAGAAAACCTTTATTATATTAAGGCAATGTTTCAGTCATGGACCTTCCGAAGCATGAGATGCTCATCAGGGCATCAGATTTATTGAGCAAGTGAAGATGGCGTGCAGGTTATTTCTATTGTATCTAAGGATTTCAAGCTAACAATCAGCTAGCTAAAAGCAGAGTAAAAGCGGTGTAGCAGCTGCAACAGCTTAAAAAAAAGGAGGACATGTTTGTAGTCTCAGATGGAGGGGAGAGAATCATGTGTCACACTTGTCTTGTGACTGATCAGTAATCACTTCCTCAATGTATTTTCAGACATGGGTACATATTTGTGTATAAATGTAAGGCTACAAGTACAGTACATTGTAAGGGTAGGTCTGTATCCACTAAGGTAACTAACTGTAGGCTATCTATTATGTCATGTTGTTTACACACTGTAAACAACATGAGATAATGAAGTGCAGTTACTTGATGTTGAAACACCCTCTCATTTGGTATCTGCCTCAAAGTCTCGGTGCCAGGTGTTTCGTGGCAGACGTCTCTCTTTCTTTTCCCTTGGGGGTTCCACTTGAGGGACTGTCTTGTGGTGTTTGAGGCTGGTTTACGGAGAGTATGGCCTATCCATCTCCAACGCCGTTTGAGGATCTCTTCCTCTGCTGTTTTTTGGTTGGTGCGTTGCCACAGTTCTTTGTTGCTGATGGTGTTAAGCCAGCGGATCTGGAGGATTTGTCGCAGACAGGTGTTGATGAATGACTGGATTTTGTTTGTGGTGTTTACAGTGGTCCTCCATGTCTCAGCACCATAGAGTATGGCTGACTTCACATTGGTGTTAAAGATCCTGATCTTTGTTGTGATGGCCAGGTCTTTTGCGCTCCAAATGTTTTTTTTTTGTTGTTTTTTTGGGAGGTAAGCTACCCTGGCCAATGACTCTCACATCAGCATCTGTTCCACCCTGCTTGTTGACAATGCTGCCAAGGTAGGAGAACTCATCAACCTCCTCCAGCACTTCGCCTTCCAGCATGATGGATGAAGTGCTGGCAGAGTTGACTCTCGGGACTTTGCTCTTCCCTCTGTGGATGTTAAGACCAAAGGCGAGCTGAGTTAGCTGCGAGGGTGCTGGTCTTTTCCTGCATCTGCTGCTGGGTGTGAGAGAGACGAGCCAGGTCGTCCGCAAAGTCCAGATCATTAAGCTGCGTCCACATTGTCCACTGTACATGTATGCCAAAAATAGACCCTTACAGGTCTATAACTCTGAGTGTACAAATGGAACCAAATGGACCTGTCCATTTCCACTCTCATAGTTACATTAACACTAATGATTTCACAGTGAAGATAAAATAATAATAAGGGTAATAATAATAATAATAATAATAATAATAATAATAATAATAATAATAATAATAATAATAATCGTATCAAATGGGGATCCATGGCCTAATTCATATCAAACTGGAGGTCCTTGAAATTAAAACGGTAGAGAATCACTGGCCGACTGTTGAGGGTGCGTGTGCTGGGAGGTCATTCATTATTGAGATGCTCATCAGGGTTCAGCTCAGCAGAAACAGGACACATAAATCTCACTGAGCAGTGTACTGAATGTTCTCTCTCACACACTCACAGGAGCAGGGTGGTGTGTTAGATAACGGAGTAAGGCTGGGCCCTATCAGCCGGTGTTCTTCAAGGTGCAGTGATTCTTTTGTGTGTGTTAAAATAAGCGTTGAATAGCTCTATATTCTGTCTGCAATCATTGCTAGAGTGTTTGTCCAGTAACAGGGATCTCCCTGTCTCTCCAGCTCTTAACAGAAAATACACTCTCAGGTCCGGATACCAATTTCATCCAATCAGGAGAGAGACCTCAAAGAGGTGAGAAGGTAATAAATGGGTACCCTTTCCTGATTGGCTGAAATTGGCAACCCCCCTGAACATGTATTTTCTTTTTTGTTTATTTAAGAGCTGGAGAGAACAGCTGTTACTGAACACTCACAAACTCAACAGAACAAACATAATGGATAACTAGCAGAATAGAGCTTTAACTTTTTAACAAAAAATAAAGAGAAAAAAAAACGTTTTGTTTTAACCAAACAATATCACTAATTTACACTACCTGTAAGTCACACGCCCGTCGCCAGTTCCCTGCAGGGAGCTGTCTACTGTCTTACAGATTATTATAGCCTTGGGTGAAACAGACCCGCTTTAGGTTGGTATAGCTATAGCACAAAGCTAAATCACTCTTGCTTTATTGCAATTCTAGTTGACCTTCTGCTCCTCTGGGGGTAAGACATTTGCACAGATGGATTCTTTGCACAGACCGTTTTTTTGCCGTTGCATTACAGATATACTGCAGGTGCGGGCCTACACTTTGAAGAAGGAAGAAAAATTAAAAAATAGGTGGCAGAATTATATTTCTGTGGTTGGTGTGCATTCACAAAGCCCAAATACTCAACAGAATGAGTCAGTGATGAGTGTGCAGGAAAGAGGTCTGTTTACTTTGAATCAATTAACTACAACTGCATCATTTCATCTGTGTCATTCTAAGCAGGGCAAGATAATTGCTAGCTACTGTAGATTTGCTGAAAACCCGAAGAGAAAAAAGTTACAACTTTGAAAGACAGAGCAAATGTGCCAGTCACGGTTCATTTGCAGGCCTCTGTCAAAAATCTGCATACATTCTGAATTCCTTCCTTTTTCTTGTAGCAAGCAACTTTTCTCAGTTGCTTTCTGAGGAGTCTAAACAGTGCCTCCAGCCTACAATGTATCTAAGAGGAACATATAGGGTATAAGGGGAACATCATTAACACAAGGAGCAGGGATTGATTAATATGTTATTCAGCAGTAAAATAATAAACATAAACGGATACATTTTTTGGTATTGATAATAGATTGTCAACCACAGTGTCATTACAATGGTAATTTACTGTATACTGTATGGGCTACTTTATTTTTAACAGGGTGCCATTTTGTAACAGAAAAATGAGCGTTGCGACGCGTTGTGAGGTTGTAGATCTGCTATTTTCTGTAAAGCTATTTCATTTAGAGTAAAAACAGAAAAGCCACTAGTATAGAGCCCTGAGGGGCATATTGGTTAAGTATATGTGTATTTAGGGTGGTGATGATGATGATGCCCTCAAAAGTGGTATACTCCATCCAGAATACTCCTGACAGTCACTATGTTGGATGCTGGATGGAATCACCTGCATGTGGCACCAACAGTGTATTTAGTTTGCCGCACTGCATGCTCAGTGTTGCTCAGTCCTGTTTTTATTACATTGCTTCTACAACATCTACCATGCTTTATGGCAGACGTTTAGACACACCTTAACATGATCTGAAAATAGGCAGGAAGATTTCTATTAAAGGAACAATATTCTGCTCTCTCTGGAAGAAACCATATAGCTTATATAGCTTATATAGCTGTTCATGGGTATGACTAATGTACAGTATGACTTTAGCAGCATTTCAGTCCACATTCAAGTATCTATGTTGTAGTTCCAGTTGCATCTGAGAGAGAAAGAGAAAATCCCAGTCGCCATGACAAGCTATAAAGATAGACACCATCTTTGTAGCTTTATGCTATCTCCATCCTTTGAATGACCTAAAGCACCACTTGAACAGTTCTAAATAAACAACCCTAGCATACGCACACATTTAACTGCCGGGATGAAACAGATTGTCTGTGTCAGATGCTCTGCTCTTACCTGACACTGTAGTGGCCATGGTTCCTATAGGTGGAGGAGGAGAGTACAGACGGATGTTGCCGGATGGAGGAGAGGAGAGAATGTGAGGGAGAAAGAGGAGGGGAGAAAGGGCTGGGCGTTTGTCTGTGCCCCTGAGTGGTGCAGTGCACAAGGCTCAACGCGTCACTCTGAACAATGGGCAGCCAGTGGGACTGTGTGTGTGTGTGTGTGTGTGGGTGTGTGTGTGTGTGTGTGTGTGTGTGTGTGTGTGTGTGTGTGTGTGTGTGTGTGTGTGTGTGTGTGTGTGTGTGTGTGTGTGTGTGTGTGTGTGTGTGTGTGTGTGTGTGTGTGTGTGTGGTAGGTAAAGAAAGGGGTTGCAACCTACCATTAGTAAAGAAGGGTGTGGGGTACAAGAAGACAGGCAGCACAACACAGCGCGCTCGCTTGCGCATACACACACGCACACACACACACACACACACACACACACACACACACACACACACACACACACACACACACACACACACACACACACACACACACACACACACACACACACACACACACAGTTACAACTAGTGTATATTATTTCCCACACACATTCTCCAATTCTTAGGATAAAGGAGCTTAAGCCCTCCCCATCTCTAATTTGAATATATACCATGTTGAAAATGATAATGGTTCCTAATGTTTAATAAAGCACACGACAGAAGGAACAACCACACTTCATCTTATTATTAGCTATAATTCAACTTATTTGTACTTTGAAAGATTTCCCTAAAGTATGACATAATGACATTAACATGAAGTAACATCCATTTTGTCATTGGTTCTGTTACATAATTATTTTTTTCAAACATAGCACTATATCACAATATCTTTTATATTAATGACCTTGCTGTTCCTTCCTACAATCAATGAGTCCCTCCTGTGGTGTCTGGTATTGGAAGGTTGACCGTAAGGAGGGTGAGTAAGGAGGGGCCAGTGGGGGTTATAGGTCATCTAGGCTGACAGCACAGGGCATGACTCACTTCTTGTGACTCAATGCTATAGATTGGGGATAAGATGCGGGCAGTCAGAATGATGGTGGAATGGATTGGATGCGTTTGCATTTTAAGAGGAAATCGTGGAAGGGGATTTTTTTTTTTACCAAATCAGCTTCAGAGAGATGAGCATATACAAAATGCCTAGTGTTTTTCTTTCTTTTATCAGTCGACATCAATCTAAACTAGGCATGTCAAAGGCAGCAGTCTAGCCATTCCAATTTGGTGCTGCAAGTCACGGTTCAATTAAATTAATCACATAATATCACCGTTCCAGAGACACTATTGATTTACCGCAACATTCATGGTGCTGTCACCCATGTATGAGGGCAATGGCAATGATTTCAAATGGCTCATCGATTCCAGCTCAAATCGGGTGGGTTTTAAATAAACCAGTGAGGGAAACTCAAATTAATAGTCACCTTTTTAGCCACCACTATCCAATGTTAGGTGTTTCAGTTGTGTCTGACTGCCAATTGGATGAAGTTGAATTGATACTCTGGCTGGACATCATGAAAAAAAGAAATCCTGAGTCCTGTACAATGTAAATTAACCGAGCATTACTTCAAAACAATTTGCAATCTTCATCACATGGGCATCATGGGTTATTAAAGTAGGCTATATATAAGTCTATTTCTTTGTCATGTATCTGATATGTTACTTAGACATCAAATTATAAATACATTAACAATATTTCTTCTACATGTAATTTGGGGGGAAAGCCTTATAAACATGTGTTCAATGTTTTAATGTCCATCTAGTTGAATATACCAGCATCATACTTACTGTAATTTAGCACATGTATTACATCTGTAGTCTCGTCTGTAACATATGGGTGGGGTAAATTAAAAAAATGGCAATGGGGATAAAAAAAAACATTAACATCAGCATCCCCCTAGCACCACCTCTAATCCATCAGAAAGACTGTCACACAGCCAATGCATTATTTACACCCTGTGCTGCTTACTCTATTCACAACCAATCAGGATAAGGCTGAGATTCTCGTGTTTTTCAGAGATCAGCATGAGGAGACACTAATGTAGTCTTTTATGCGCCTCACCTCCCAGTGAAGGTTTGCCATTGTTGGATCCATGCCAAAGAATGATTCAATGCTGTTTGACCTGTAACAGTAATCAATTTCCCTCATAATGGAGGGTAGGCCACTTCACATATAAATACCATTACAAATATTTTTCTGATTCAAAAACTCTTGTCCATGCAAATTGACATTGACAGATAACATTTTTTTTTAAACTGATGAATTAAAATGAAGGCTTTTAGGATCCGTGAGTGGGAGAGGTTATTTTGCCATAACCCTGTGTCATTGATTCAGGTTTATGAGCATGAGCAACAATTAAGGCCTCCGTGGAAGTAGCAGTAAAACATGACTGGCAGGTCATTACTAGCATTCTTCCCCTTTAGTGAATCACGTTGGCTAGACAGGAAGCCACGGAAGTAATATTATGAACCACATGTGCAAACTAATGTCTGAGTGCAGTGCATGCCATTAATGTATAGTAATAAAGACTCAATGCAATTCTTTGTTCCATCGTTTTCTCTGGACAAAACTTTTTTTCAATAGATGTTTTCCATTTTCTGTAATGTAAATAAATGTAATAATTTCCAACATTTAAATTATTTCTTTTTAAACACCTCCCATCAAGGACACGGTATGAGACCGATTGATACTTCAAATCTTAGATGTTTTTCTCATTAAAATAAATGGTACTTCTAAGTATATTTCAGATCATATGTAAATCAAAAATGGCTATACCCACTGGTTATAAGAACAGGCCACGCTCAAGAAAAGCTGTAGTCTAGTGCAATTCAGAAATGACAAATCGTTTTTTCCTTTTTAGATTTATTACAATAATATTCTATTTTTCAATGAGGACATCATTTCAGACTTGCTATACATCAAGTTAAACTTAAAAGTCAGTATAAAGTGATCCACTACAAGTCACTTCCAATGATAAAATTAGTATTGTGTCCATTAGGCTACTGGAAAGGGGGCCTTCTTTGTGCATTTAGTAACTATAGCGTTCCTGTACGTTCCCGTTAGCCCACAATTTGTAGTGAGGTCCCTTTGCATAAAATGCACAGAAACCATTCAATGCTCATATCAAATCCACCCCAGATCCGCTGTATAGAATAGATTGATGACAGGTCCATAGTTCAATATTGCAACACAAAAAAGTGAAAATGATGAAAATCTGATAAAATGTAGAAAATCACCAAACCTTGAACGAGAAAGGTTTAGTGGCAAAACAAAAGTGAACACATCCTTTGCACGCAAAGCAGGGTAAAACAAAATACTGCTTTGAAAGAAATGTTACTTTTCAACCCGGTTGGTCTGATATAAACTGATATAAATATCATGCCACTCAGTCCAAAGACTCTCATCCGAGAGGGACTTCTCGGAGCCACTGCAGAGATGCCCAAACACAAGGAGACAGGAAAGATGTTCAGGCTCCAAGGGTTTAGCTATATTGAAAGTCTTTAAGGAGGAAAGTCACAGTCACAAAATGAGTGTCAAGAGCTAGGTGTTGGTTGTCAAAGATGTCCTCTTATGTGATGTCCTTCTGTCTTGGAGGCCGGTGGATATTCCTGACCACACACTTCACCATCCACTCGATGCCGTCATTGACCCCTTCCCTGAAAGAGAAGGTAGTTTCTAAATGAAGACCCAAGGCAATATGGACAATGAAGTATCATGACAATTTTGACCAAATACCTCAATATTGATATTAAGATAAGATTTTCAAAAAATAGCCGACCTACAAGCTCACAATGCAATTTAAAAAAAATGTTAAAGTATAAAATAGGGCTTAAGATATCTAGTCTCAAATCATGCCAACGATATAAAACTACATACTGCCCAATTTGCTCAGCCATACATGCACAGTGCACACTCTTAACTCTTGTGAGTTATATCATGGCTAGTCTCTTGGGACACATTGTTGGCTCACACAATTTTCAAATGCTTCTTCCATAGTCTGTGCAACGGAAGCGCTGAAAATGCTAGGAAGCGGGTGTCCACTTTACCCCCACTTCCCTTTCGTCTTTGCAGTGACTTGTCCTACTTGCTGCTAAGCAGAAATGGAAATTCAAACATATATTTTAAATATATTTCAAAATGTATTTTTGTAAACAGACATGGACAACAGAGGACAGCTTCCCTTCACGGCTTTCAGGAGGTGTAGTTACAGACTCTATATAGCGTTTGAAGATTGTGCAATAGTTGTCTGCATGGCTTGAGAGACTATATTATGGCCATGCAGCTTTTGTGGCAGGAAGTGCACTACTTTGGTTTTTGAAAAGAGAAGCGATGACTGAGCTCACAAAACGTAATCCAGTCAGACTAATTAAACTGGATGTTTTCACCTTTATCCTGGAAGAATCATAGAACCTTACCCTGTCAGGGCAGTGCAAGGCTGCACTAGACAATCTTATCCTGGAAGAATCATAGAACCTTACCCTGTCAGCGCAGTGCAAGGCTGCACTAGACAATCTCGCTTGCCGATCTTTGGAGCGCAGTCGCTAAAAGCCGTTTTTATATCTGGCACAGATAAACAGTTCTGGGAAAGGAAGACATGACAACGATTAAAGACTAGAAAAATTAAGTATAAATCATCAACAAGACGAGGGCTATACTGTTTACAAAGCATTTAGCATACTGAATGAATAGTTAATGCCCAAAAAATAAGGATGGTACTGTACCGCTACATCTTGCTTATTGGCCAGCACGAGAAGTGGAACGCCCTCCAAAACCTCGCTGCTAATCATTTTCTCTGGAAGGAATGGCAAGTATTGTCAGATCCAAAAAGTATTTTGTGCACACACACACACACACACACACACACACACACACACGTACATGTATCTGTCTGTCTACACACACATTCATCTATGTATCTGTCTGTCTACACACACACACCTATTTATCTGTCTGTCTACACACACACGATGATACTGACCAAAGGCTTCCTTTGATTCTGAAAGACGCTCTTCATCAGTTGAATCAATCACGTAGATCACTCCATGGGATTCAGCGTAGTACTGAGAACAGGCAATAAGGACATCATAATGTGATAGTAGACTTTGAAGCAGTGACATTTACAGCTGACTGGAAACCGCTTGCAAGGACAATTTGGGAATCAATAACAGAGTGCAGGCATTACAAAAGCTACAAAAAAGGCTGCAGTCTTATGATGAGATGTCTAAATTGACCAATTTAAAAAAATGTCGAAACAGAAAAACAAAAAAAGAAACAGGCCACGCCTGATTTAATTCTGTTCAAAAATTCCAACAATATATACACAGATTCGCCAGTATGCCAGGGTAATATGGACAATATGTGACATAGCAGTAGCAATTAGCAACTTACTTTGTCCCATAATGACTGAAGTTCATCTTGTCCTCCAAGATCCCAAAACATTAGACGAGCCTTGCCCACATCAATTGTGCCAACTGTGAATGGTGGTTTATTGGTGATGGATTAATAGGTTTACATTGACAGAGCATTAGAGCATACCCAGAAGCAAGATAATCTGCATAATAATCATGCTATAATCATTTATAAGTGACCGTAGCGCCTTAGTATAAGTTGTTACCGTCCCCACTCCTTTGGGATATTTTTTGTGTCACTGTTACATTTGCACATGTCCTCTGCATTTACCCATCGTAACATTAGGAGCAGTGGGCACCATTAAGCGCCCGCGGGGCAGTTAGGGGTTTAACCCCTTTAAGACCTGAGGCCGATTCTACGTATGCCTTCTGGATCAGTGGTTCTCAAGACTTTTTCGTGCCAAGGACCCCCACATTGATATATATTTAGCCACAGACCCCCATCTGAAAATGTTTTGTGCCACGGATGCCCAGAAGAGATGATTTGTGTTAAAATCAAGACTTTCAAGATTAAAAAATAAATAGCAGATGTAAAAGGTTGCAGCGGGGCACGAAGAGACGCACAGTGAGTTTTCTGAAAAACATATGTTGTTATATACATAGCTAAAATCTAAATGACACAGATGCTTTCCTGGTTTTAATGGGTTAAGTGTCTTGTGCAGGGACACTTCCAACTTCGACTGGGCAGACCGGGGGGGGGGGGGGGGGGGTGAACCGGGGACCTTTTGATTCCCTGAAGGCCTCTATTCTCCATCTATTCAGCCATGCCCACCCCTAACACTATAGGCTTGGTAACGGGTACAGTGGGCACCTGAGACCTCTGGGCACCTTACTCATTGATTTATATTTATGTAATTAATATTTCATATTCATATTTATTTTATAAAATGGTGGCCAAATAATTTACATAAAATATATTTTAAGGCCCAATATTTCTAAATGACCACAGATTGCAAAAAGCCTGTGGATAGCCAGTGATTTTGGGCATTTAAGAAGTTGAATGGTAAATTTAGGTCTGGTAATGATGTACCACACATGTTCAAATCATGTACACTTTACATAACAACTGCAATCAATCAGAAAACCTTTCCGAACATTTTCCAAAGCATACATTTATTCTTCATCTTTTACATTTAGGAAGAAATAGCCAATTTAACACTGAGCAGGTGCCCAGAGTGCCCACTCGGCCTGTATCCATACTATATACCATACTTTATTTGGATAGCACACATAGCATATATGCAGTTCAATAAAATGCCTTAAGTTACAGAGACATACAAAATAAAACTACAGAAATAAAATGTTCTAGGCTAAAGATGTAAAACGAAATGGGTGAGCTTACTGTTCAGGCCAACAGTAGTGGTGATCTTGGACAAATTCATTCCTTTGTAGTTCTTGCTGAACTTAGTTTTGGTCTGTTCTAGAAAGGTCTGCAGGGAAAACATGTGTTTAAAAAAACAAGTGTGTCATGTACAAGTTACATTACAAGGCATCTTTATTTTACAAATCATAACACTATACTGCAGTGGTGGAACAAGTACTACATTTTTTTTACTTAAGTAAAAGTATCAATATTGCGGTGTAGAAATACTCTGTTACAAGTACAAGTCCTGCGTTTAAAAGTACAAATATAAAATATACGTAAAAGTACCAAAAGTAAAAGTACTCATTATGCCGAATGTCCCGTTTCACAAGGTATCATTATGTATACAATATATTTAAAACCTTTTGAAAATAGCAGATCTACAAATTGTAGATCGGCTATCTTCAAATAGCCCAGGTTTAAATAGGGCTGAAGTGGTTAATGTATGTTTTATAATATAATAATTCAAATCTACAAAGCAACTCGTAACTAAAGTTATAAAATAATTGTAGCGTAATTGTAGTACAATATTTGTCTCTGAGATGTAGTGGACTAGAAGTAAAAGTACCTTAAAATTGTACTTGAGTAGTACGTGTAATTAGTTACTTTCCACCACTGTTTTCTTACCATCTCAACTCATACCTACAAACCCAGGATGGGTGCAGAGTAGTCATTTCCCAAACAGCATTCTGCATACAATATACTGTGCTAGCCTTGGATCAAGACTATCATAGATGTATTCAGTCATAAAATACATAATATGATAGATAGTCTGGATCCAAGGCTAATACTGTGCAAACTAGCCAATAACTTGACAGCTACCCACCGTTTTGCCTGCATTATCCAGTCCAAGGATCAATATGCAATATTCGTCCTTTTGAAACATGTACTTATATAACCCAGAGAGTAAAGTATACATCTTTGTAAACAACTAAAGTGTAAACAAACTCGCTAACTCTGGCTAACGTTAATTAGCTACTTCAGCTAGCTCTGTAGCTCAGCTGATACGCGAAGAAGCGGCCAACAGGAGGAGATACGACTGCTGCTCATGACTGACCCAGGTTAGCCACACCGGAGTATGTTCATTTATGAAGGTTTAAAGTACATAAAATATGCTGAGAATAAAAATATACAGCTACTTTCCAAAGGATGTTTCTCTGTTCTCTTTTTGAGCCGTGGTGGTACTGTGCTGCTGCTACGTGTAGTTTAAACCGGAAGTGAATAATAATGGGGAATTGTGGGAATTGAAGTTCTTTTGATTGATTGAATACTTTATTTAGAAGTTTGTAGAGAAAAAAAGCACATGGAAGTACAGTTCAAAATACAAGGTGAACTAAAAAAATGAAAAACCCAAAGAAGCCTTTCGGATTGATTCAATAGGGGTCCTCACGTACTCGATTCATAAGACAAGTGAAGTCCAGTGGTTTGTACTGTTGTTGTAGGCTTCATCTATAGACCAATTATTTGTTTACTAACATTGAGCCTGGACGCACAGGTGATTGTTTCACGCAATCAATTCCCAACCTGTTTCGGGGTGCACTGGTTTCAGCACACCCCAACCCCCTCTTGTGTGTGTTGGCTAGTGAGACGCGTCCTAACGAGACCTGATATAATGGGTTTCGTTGCGCGCATACTGGCTGCACGCAGCCAGTATGACGTCGTCTGTTAAGGGGTCTATAGACCCCTTAACAGACGACGTCACACTAATAAGAACCAGTATGCGTGCAACCAGTATGCGTGCAATGAAACCCATTCTATCAGGTCTCGCTAGGACGCTCTTCACTAGCCAACACACAAGAGGGGGTTGGGCTGTGCTGAAACCAGCGCACCCCGAAACAACAGGTTGGGAATTGATTGCGTGAAACAATCACCTGTGCGTCCAGTCCATAGAGTTAAAAATAATGTCCAGTCTCAATGTTAGTAAACAAATAATTGGTCTATCTTCATCCTTCCTTATCAGGATTGTGATCAGTGTGTGACTGTGTGTACATCCAGGCAGTACTGTATGCCAGCTCGTCTCCACCAGACCAGTTGTTTTATTTTACATAGAGTCCAGTGGTTATTTCTAACGTTACTTCAGTTATATATAAAACGAACTGACACGATGGACTCCATTGTGACAGAAAAAAACGGTAATAACAACAATAATTTACTATTTCTACAACAATATATAGCCTACAGCCTAGTATTACTTTTTGTTAGTTAGATTTTCAGTAAGAGCTATTTCAGATCATGTGGCATTTCTTCAGTTGCAGTAGCTCATGTGACATGTTGAAGTGAACGATGCTGCTCATTATAAAACTATACCCAGAATAAGAAGGCTATTCAAGGTCATGTTAATACTTTCTTCTCAGAAAAGCTAATTTGAGAGAGCGAGAGGCTGAAACCCCACATGAACAACTGCATCAACCCTGCATTATTGCGGCTAACGCTGCATTACAGGTATGCCAGTGGCATACACAGCATCAAGTTAGGTTTACATAAGTATTTGACTTGGTGACTGCCCTCATACATTAGGCATTGCACAACAGAGAATAGAATAATGCATGTCTGTGATTTGAAGAAGATTGGAGAGAGGTGTGATTGTATAGATATCATCGCTGTGCTGCATATTCACTTGTTCAGGCAGTGGACAGAAAGTTTACCCTCTGACATGGTGGTGTGTTGACAGAACTTATCCAGGAAGGTGCCAGAAAGTGTTTTAAGGTAACACAAAACAGTGATTTGTTGTGAATAAAGGTTCAGAAAAGCCCCCAAAAGTAAAGTATGAAAAGGTTGTTGATTGATTGAATACTTTCTTAGTCAAAAATGTAAACAGCACGAGGTACAGTCAGACATCAAGGCTAAAAAGACTTGTTTCCACTGTGGTCCTTTGTATTCAATTAATCAACATAGCATGAAAGTAACACAATACATGTCATCAACAAATGCAAAACACTATATGTACAAAGGAGAAAAACCTGTTGGTCAACAGTATCATGTATCATGGGTGTCTTTGTATTGTAGCGTATCCTGGTCTACACGATTATCTACACCACAAAAACACCCATGTACCTGTCAAACCACTTCCACAACCACACGCACGCACACACACACACACACACACACACACACACACACACACACACACACACACACACACACACACACACACACACACACACACATATGGATGGACACACACACACACACACACACACACACACACACACACACAAATCAATTAAAAACACACACATTTTCAGAGAGAGAAACGCACACTCCACATGCCCATTGAAGGCATCTTTTGCATGCCCCCACACACACACACACACACACACACACACACACACACACACACACACACACACACACACACACACACACACACACACACACACACACACACACATTTAGACATCTGGAACAGAGCACACATACCTCATGCACACAAACTTAGAAGACAGCGTGCACATGCATACACACTGGGTATAAGTACCAGCCCAAAATATCCGGACATTGCTTTTTGCTAGTGCTTTTTTGGGACTCTTTGTCTGGAGCTCTACCATGAAAAGTCTTATTGGTGTAACTATGTAATCCCCTTCTTTCCTTAATTAATTAACTAAGGAGAAGGAATGCCTGGACCCTCATTCCTTTATCAATAGTGGCAAAGTCCCACAGATGTGCACTTTACTACATCTATCATTAAATGTTTAGCTGAATTGAGTACAAGGACCCAATGGAAACAAACCATATAGGCTTTCTTGGGTTTTCTCATGGCAGACATTGTTTTGAACTGTACTTTACTTTCCTGTGCTTTTTTTTGCAAACTGCTCATAAAGTATTCAATCAAACAATCAATCAATCAGCCAATAGCCAATATTGCTGCAGATTCTGCATTATTTGTTCTGCAGATAAATACATCGATCCTAATAGGATGGGTAAATGCAGAAGACAAATACCACACATACGTACATGCAATTGTACTGTGGCAAAATACCCCAACAACTAAAGGGAGTTTAAGGGACACCATTTTTATAAAATGAAGGAGCTCACCGTGTCAAACATGTCTGAATTGACACGGATGCCTATCAAAGTTGGAGCTCGTTTGATAGAATTCAAGGCTGAGGGGCTGGCTTTTCAAAGGGCAGCGTTACTTGAGGAGAGGAGGAAATCAAGTTCTACCAGCTAAACTATTTTTTTTGTTTTTTTGTTTGGCAAGGTAGCTCCAATAGTTGTGGTTTCCTTGAAGGTGAACAGGCATTCTATGTTGATGACAAAGTCTAAAGTATGTCAACAATGGAGAAAAGACTTGATTTGATTTGTTAGACGTTATGATTAAAAGAAAAACACGTTGCATGCTTCTCACAGTAGCGTCAAGGATAAAAACACAACCTCCTTGGTTTTAGACAAACAAAACATGAGAAAGTCTGATGAGAAATTCTAAGGTACGGATTGGAAAAAAAACTAGAGAGTCAAAACAGCTATGATATGTACCTGTATGATGATTGATTAATGAAGGGCATGACAGGATTTTTATTGAATGCAGTGTCACACTGCAATAGTTTGTCTGTACTCGCAAATAAATGATGTGAGAGATCATCATGGTCACGCTACCACCAAGCAGGCTACCAGGGGTCACATAGTTAAACAAAACATCACGCAAATCGGTACAGTATCTCTATAGTCATGTGATCAAGTCGGATCTGTCCGATTTTTCATATTCCATCCTGATTGGCTAATATTAATATATCTAAAGTTTGCACGAGTGGCTCGTTTTGAAATATGCCTCAAATCATGAACGCAGCGTGTGATTGCCGTGAAACATGCACACACATTCCCACTAGGCCGAGGAAGAAATGCCACCCTTTTCACATTGGCCTGTTATAGCACCACCAGGAGGCTACAATAACCTACCTGACCTAGCGGAGACCTGTGCTCCGAGGAGCTTTTTTTTGTTTGTTTTGTTTTGTTTATTTAGTCACAGTTAACTGTTAACATGTTAAACTGTGCTGTATTTTGTCATTTCAGTAGAAAGAAGACATACTATTACCAGTGATGGAAACCACCATAGTCTTCTGGACACTACGGTGATGTATCTGACATCTAGTGCCAATCTGACCATTTTAGGATGGATGAACGACCGAACCTGACCAGGATGAATCAGAGAAAGGTCAGTGCCTTTCAGGAATAAGTATTCTTTTTTTTTAAATGTTTCTAGTGTTGCTGGTGCTGACGCTCAAACCATGAATATGAATATGTGTCTTACAAAGTGCAAGGTTGGAGTAAGCACCATGGAAACTTTCCTACCGCAGACGCACCCTGTAGGAAAGTGATACTTCTGATCAGAGCAACAGAGCAATCTCTCTTTTGTGTGTATCATATTATTAGCTACTAATCGTTGTTCAGGGTTAGCTGTGACCTTTTGTTTCTTTCTGATCTATACAGCAGACATTGTAAGAGCTGTAGCAGTGCATCTAACAAGTTACATTTTTGGGTGTCCATAACATGAGAGAAACAGTCTATTAGAAATAGTCTCTATTATGACTTCCCATCGTGTGAAGGATTTCAGCTGCTGTGAATTCCCACTTCTCTCGGCCTTGAAAAAGATAAGCTTGGTGGTGCCAGCTGTCTGCTACTGATTATTTTGTCTTCCTTCCTTCCTTTTTTTTTTGTACGCCGTGGCTCTGCAGGTGTCTATCCATCTATAAGAAGGTTATTATTATTATTATTATTATTATTATTATATTCTGCTTTAGTTTAATTATACTTTAATTCCATTATTGCTCTTTATACTGATGTTAACCGTGGCACGTTACAGTTTCCATTTTCATAAAGCACTTTCTAAACTCTATAAAAATATACAGTATTTATATTTGGTATGTCCCAGTGTCACATCAAGCTGCTGCAGCAAGGTTTGCACAAATGTGCCAAGACCTGTCAGCCATGGTGTCTAGCGACACTGCCTTCACAGCGTCATCACTGGCTGCTGTAGAAGCCTTTGAGAAAATCAATGACCATCCATCCAAAGTCTTTCCTGCCCTTGATTTTCTTGGACAGCATATAAACACCAGATCAGTATCCAGAAGATCAAGCAAGATGGGCGGAGCTGCTAGGCACTCTCATTTCACCATCCTTGCACAGCCAACAGCCATGTCACAACACAAGGTGCAGTCATGTGGAATGTGTGTCTTTGATGTATTGTATAAACATCTCACCCAGGATATATCAAGGCCTGAGCATAGTTACTGTCAACCAGTCAGCATAGACACCCTCCTTATGTGGAATGTACTGTAATCTACATGAGTGAAGATGGACGAGCATGTTTGAGTAATGGGTAATGAAATGTACCTTCATTGAGCCAGTGCCCTCTGACTCCATCTGGTGGTCTTGATAAGTTAACACACACACCATTTGGACTGTTTGCTGCAATAAGCAAGGTATCCTACTATAATCCTACTATAATTCTAGTAACCGTCTTGAGTAGGTGAGTAGGTGAAGCTACCCGGTTCTCCTCAGTGGCTGGACCAATTGCTCTGATTTTGCACACAGCCATTGACCATTACCATCTGAACTTAACTGTGAAGCCCGTTTTTCAATTTCATCAAATCTCAGCTTCTTATTAGCGCTTTTGTGTCAAAGAATGTCGCCATGGTTACGGGGCTGCCCAGCTATGGGACGAACTTCCTCCCGGGTTGCCAGATCATGTGCGCATATCCCCCCACGGATGCGTCGACCGGGTATGGTCTAGTAGATGTAATTATGTTAAGAGTTATGATGATACAAGAAGCAATTGTGTGAACATTTTATCTTTATTGGTCCAGTTATTTGTTTTTTCTTTTCTAAAATTTAGAGTAGCCAATTATTGTTTGTCGTTATGCCAATTGATTCCTCCCCACACACATTTCTGTGTTGTCACTGCTGTTGCATCCTGCTGACTCACCTGCCAGTGAGGAGCCCCCACTGGGAGGATGTAAAGCCTTCGTTCTACTCCTCCTTCGTTCTAGTACATGCAACAACCAATATCACCCTCCCCGCCCGGCTTCCCTCCACCACACACAGGCCAATTGTGTTCGCATAGACACGTACCATGGTGGATCGAACCCACAACCACCGTGGTGGTGGGCAGGGACTTTACCACTGCGCCACCCGAGCACCTTGGACCAGTTCATACCTTGTTGGGTGTCCATACCTTTGAAGTTGTATCTAATTTGTAACAGAAATGTTTTGTAAATGACCCCTTTCGGTAAGGTCAATGAATGAATAGGGTCGGTTTGGGTGTTTATTTGCTGTTAATGTGATGTTTTATTATGAAATGAAACGAGCAAAATACAAAATAGAGAATTAAATATTTTATTCAGTACCAGTCAATAGTCTAAGTTCTTTGACACTTTTTAAAGAATGTTCTGGCCAAACTGTTTTCTTACTAATAAGTTTAACTGTTATTGTAAGTTAAGATATATTCAGGTTTTAGTGGAATTTCATCACGTTTATTGTATACAGTATGAATATAGATTTTTGGCAAGATGCGTAGAACAGTGAGGTACTGTATACTGGAATGTCTGGCCATAAAAACTATTCAAATGTATTTATATTTTTTATTTATTTATCTTTGGTCTTTATTGATTGGCAATTCTGTCCACACCATCTTCATTCCTCCATATCGTAGGAACAGGAGTGTTTGAATTCTCTCATACATTATAAAATCACCTGTTGCACCATACTCTCAACACATGGGGTAGTGTGGCTATGGCAAGATTAATCAAAACTATACTCCCTAGTGGCTCAGTTTCTTCTCCCTTGCTGTACACCAGGTCCGTTATAACAGTGCTGCTGCTGTGGCATCTCACTGTTGATGTCTTCCCATGCACACATTGGTAAAAAATCTTTGGATCATTTGATCTCAGGTACAATCCATCACGTTTTCTTGAGCAGAAGCGTACATTGGGAAACACAACAGTGATGTTTTGCTGGCAGGTGCTTCCTGGTCTTGTCGTGGTGATGGGGCCTCTCTCGGTGGTCGGCTGCTCTTGTGTCGGACTTGTGACTTCAGAAGGGAAGGAGGAAGAGGTTGTGGGGTTAGTGGTTTGATGTGGTGATGGTGATGTTGATGTTGATGCATTCGAGTCTACAAAGGAAAGTAAGGGAAAAATACATCAATATGTGTTCCTCAACACTGGAGTCAGCAACGTGTGTGGCCAAATATAAACCATTAGTTTGCCTAATCTGATATAGCCTAATTTGTACTTTGTTGTATGACCACAACACTCCCAAAGAGCGACATGGTCATACGATGAAATATGAAAATGTGCTAATATATGCTGTTGTCTGTACTGTACTGTACTGTACTGTACTGTACTGTACTGTACTGTACGGTATATGACTCTGTGTAGGGCTGTAGGCCTTACCATTAATGAGAAGAGTTTTCAGGTGTGCTATCAGTGGGTATCTGCCCAGCTGACAGAACTGTCCAGAGAAGTCATCCATGTCCAGTGTCCATACAACGGCCCCTCCGAACGCCCTGCTCTTCAGATACTCCACCTGCATAAGGGAGAACAGAAAGAAGCTGGGTTGGATGTAGGAAATGTATCTGAAAATAATTTGAAACAGGAATTTAAATTGTATCTTGTCTGCATCCGCCAGCAGGGTCAGACCTTGGCTTCATAGCTTTCTTGGTTGTCAAAGCCCACCCATTCGTTCCCCTTGACAGCATATGGGACTCTCTGAGCATCAATCCAGTTGACAGAGGACCCTCTGATGAAAGAGCAGATCTAAAGAGGAAACAAGCATTTTAACTACACATACTCTATAGCATCCCTATTCTGGGCATGTCATAATAGGTGAAGATTCACACATTGCAGCGCGATGCTTTGTGAGCTTGTAGATTGGCTATTGTTGGCGAAGAGATTTGGTGTAGAGGGAAAAAAGGAGGGAGCCAAGTATAGACCCCCTGAGGGGACCCCAGGCAACGAAGTGTATGTTTGATTGGTTCAATCTATATGGGTTCAAGTCACACATGTTCAACTAACTTAAGGCCAGCTCTGGCGGGGAACTTCTGGGCCAGAGCCCTGGTATTTGTGGGCGGGATGTAACTTACGCTCAGAATATGAGCGGACACACCTCTTAGCGGTCTGACAGCTGTGCAACTCGTCTAAAAAGTCAGACGAGAGGCAAACAGCAGTACACAACAATGGCGGCCGAAATTTCTTAAGGGGAAATTGCTTCCCGTCGATCCTATTTAGATGCAACACCCACTGCATGTGGATCCTGCCCCCTTTTCTTCATTGGCTGTTGATTTGAATCAGAACTCAGTGGCCGTGGCCCTGTTGTCCAGGATCCAAGCCGAAGACTCCCAGACTAGCCCGCCACAGACAGACCTGCGGCCCACAACAACTTGAACTTTATACAGTAGATAATATTATCATATATTATTATAAGTCATAATACCTACGGTAATATGATTATATTATGATATACTATGAGACAAACGTGTGTGTGTGTGTGTGTGTGTGTGTGTGTGTGTGTGTGTGTGTGTGTGTGTGTGTGTGTGTGTGTGTGTGTGTGTGTGTGTGTGTGTGTGTGTGTGTGTGTGTGTGTGTGTGTCTGTGTGTGTGTGTGTGAGTGTGTGTGTGAGTGTGCGTGCGTGCGTGCGTGCGTGCGTGCGTGCGTGCGTGTAGTCGCATGAGCACACACATGGGTGGGTGAGGGCACTAGTTCCCAGATTGCCGTACCTCGTAGTAGGACCAGACACCCATCTGCTGGGTATACGGGCCAGGTAAACCAGGGCCACTGATTGGGGCACCCAGGCCACTCTCTGCTGTGGACAAGGTAAAGGCTCGTCCATGTGTGGGGAAGCCCATTAACAGCTTCCCTGCAGGGGCTCCTCGGTCCAGCCAGTACTGCATGACATAATCCTGAGAGGACCAAAGAGGATGGACTGTTGCGCTATAGCCAATGTATTGCTTTAATTGACAAACTTTGTTGCCGAGATGTTTGATGGTATATGGCAAAATATAGACCTGGTTCAGATTCAGTCAGTTGTATGATTGAGGGCTCATCATACAGTATGCAGGTCTCCTACCATAGGTATAGTTAAGCATTGTGATATATTGCGTATTTCTTACTATGTTGGTATCATTTTCAGTAGCATCTGTTCCGTGGTACAAGGTGCTGTGGTGGACTGTCACATTGTTTTGACGAACATGAAGATCACATGTTTTAACGCTGATGAAGTCCAGGTACCTACACAGACACACATGTGCACGCACGTGTGCGCGTACACACACACACACACACACACACACACACACACACACACACACACACACACACACACACACACACACACACACACACACAGGTGTCATTAAAGCTACGTGATCAATCAATGGCAAATTCCTTAACTTATAAGAAAGGACTCCTGCACAGTCTTCTTCACTTGCAATTAAAATATAGTTATTGGGAACATGTTATATAAGGTGGTGACAGCATTGCAAGCCTTACTTTGACATCTCAGCGACTTCATATCCCTTCTCAATGGCATCTATCTCTGCTGTGACTGCTGCAGATAAAATGAGCGGTTGGCTCCCTCTGGCCTTTCGTTCAGCTTCATATGCCTCTGAAAGCTCCTAGAAAAGAAACCGTTGTGTTTTTTTGTTTTGGCTGTAAGGAAGTTAACCTGAGGTGAAGACGCGTGATGTGAAATAGGAGGCAATGGCCCTCTAAAGCTTTTAAGCGATTCCATTTCCTTGGTTGCCCCAGGAAACGATCCAGAGTAAATTATGTTCAAGGGCAACATCTGTTATTGTTTGATGATGCGCTGTGTCCCCATTCCACCTGAAATAGGAAGCCTAGCTTTGAACTTCAATCTTTTTGACTATTATCAACTTGAATGATACTGTAGGATGAAAGAAGGGGTAAGTGTTTAACATGTTGAAATGGAGAATAGTGTCATGTGACACTGATTTTCTTTCAGTACAAAGGAGGGTGTGTCTCCACATGTCTCCCTCCAGGTACCAGCCATAATATGCCAATAATTACCAGAGATATTAATTGAACTATCTTTTAGATGAGTGTTAATTGTCTTCGCCAGGCTGTGAGGCGAAAACTATGTTTTCCAAAAAACCTGGGTGCCACAAATAAGTTGAACTGTAGAAGATAGAAATGATATTCCCCCGCACCTTCCTCGCCTCCTGCCGGCTGCAATCGGTTGGCAACCCAGCTTGGCAAAGACCCACGATCAGAGCAGTGCACTTTTCTAATTTAAATCTGGACAAATTTTAAGTTGGAAAAATTGATAAATTATAAGTTAAGACTTTACTTTGTATTATCTTTTTTGTTAACATATAATGGATTTGACCTCTACAAACCCAACGTTTCAGCCAAAGCCTTTATCAAGGTAGCTGGTGTGGATTAGCGGCCGAATAGCCAATCCAAATCCAATATTTTTTTATATCAATAAAACATTTCTCAGTGTGCACCTTAAGCCTACCAAATAGCTTACCGCTTATCTCCAGAGCATCTTCTTCCACTAAGATGAGCCTATAAGGACCTACTGGTAGTCTGATATGTTTAGCCCATTGACTACGCCGAGGCCTCACACGGTATACTTGACGTTACTGACGACCACTTTCCGAAGCATGTTTGTTTGATTGTCTCAAGAAAGCCGGCCATTATATTTGATTAATTTCAGTATGGCGTCTTGCAGCGGCCTCCCGGTGGCACAGGACCACTGTAGTGGTATGGTTTGAATCCTTTACGGTGCATCTGGCTGGGCCAGGGGCTCCACCTCAATTGCCCAATGCCCATGTGTGTGGGGGCCTGGGCGGAATCCAGGTGGGGGTAGGGGGCAATCTCTGGGAACTAGGAAGGATAGCGTGTTCCTCAACAGAGCATTATGCCTTCCTGGTGAGACTCCACACTGTCAGGTGAAAGCGAATCCATGTGTAACGAAGGAGACACATGGTTGTCTACACAATATATCCTCCCACAGTCCCTGTCACTCACACACTTTTGTCTCATAATATATAAGGGTAAATTGGGAATTGGCGTAACAACTACATTTGGAGAACATTTTAAATAAATAAATCAACTTTCAGAGACACTTGCTTGATATATTATAGGTCCTACAGCCTTCTCAATTGGTGGGCCTTATCAGTGGGCAGCGGAGGTGCAGCCCAAATAGTTTAAACTATGATTGACTGCAGATTGCAGAGCATAATCATTCGATTGTTGATAGAAAGATTATTTGAGAGAAAGATTTGAGAGAATGTATAGGTTATGTATAGGCAAAATACAGACACTTGAGTCACTGTACCTTGCAGAGAAGTGTGAACTTTTGCTTGTCCTCTGGGGAATGTCCAGGGTACTCCCAGTCCAGATCTAGACCATCAAAGTCATGAGCTCTCAAAAATTTGATGGTGGACTGGATGAATGTCTGACGGTTTGCTGCTTTGGACATCATTGTGGAGAAGCTGGCATGACATAGATAAAGGATAAAACAAGTCATATTACAGTCAGAAGATCACAGCACAAAACATCTAATTGAATACGGTACAACAAACTTAGTTTTACTGCCACTCTTCTACCCAAGAGACAACAAATTATACATTACTAGATGGCTTTCAGAAAGAGTTAGCAAGAGAGATTCACTCACTGGGATCCTCCATCTCTCTCTTCTCTGACAGACAGTAAAGTCTTTAGCCTTGAGTTTCTACATTGGTTGGTGATGCAGAGGGGGGGGGGGGAGAAAAAGAGAGAGAGAGAGAGAGAGAGAGAGAGAGAGAGAGAGAGAGAGAGAGACAGACAGAGAAATGGATATTAAATAGTATTTGGAATTTTACAGTGTTTTTCACAGGTGTACAACATTTAGAGAGAAGTGTCTTTTTGGTTGTATTCTTAATTTCTTACCTCTCCTTGAGCTTATTAAATGATTTGTAGAGAGTGTTCTCATTCCAGGCAGATTCAGTGATCTCACTAGCATAATTGATGATAGCAAAGGCATAAACCATGTGGGTACACAGAAAAGGATCGACATTCTCTGGTAGGAATTTCCCTATGCCAGTTCTATACTGAGACCAGTTGGTGAAGTAACAAACAAGTTTGGTGGTGGTTGCTGGGATGAGAAACAGAATAGAACTATTAGTTTTGTAATGAAGTGTGTGTAAAAACAACAAAACAGATGAAAATTGTATATTTAACTTAAAGATGACATGTACGGACGAGGGCTTGGCTATTACAGTCCGGATAGGATACATAGATTTTTAACAGTATTACATTTTTGCCATTTGTGTTTGACAAAAGGTATTTGATACTCACCGATCTGAATGAAAAGTTGCAGACCTACTGTAAGAAGACACAATGCAGATATCAATTCAACAGTGCTGTATTCAAAATTACATAAATAATTGATTTAATTTTAAGATGCAACCTCTCTATAAGACAGGGCACTCACGGACACAAGATAGCAACAGAGAAATTAAATGCTTACCAATTATGCAAGCTATTCCTGCATTCATGTTAGCAGCCCTTGCTTATTCCACAGTTTGAGCTCTGGAGAAAGGGTAAGTCCCATCATGGAGCACCTCACACAGACTGCAGACAGAACAACAACAATATGTATTCATACTCTAACGTCACACAAGCCACCTCTCCGATTACTCTCAGTCACGTGGTACAGCATTGCAATGGTCACAGCATTAACATTAAAATAGATGTTCCCTGAGAGACATAATTATACGTACATTATGATGTATTGGACTTGGGCTGGGCCCATGGGTAGAGTTATTATAGCATCTGTCTTTTGTTATCTAACTTATGTAAAAGTAATATGACCTATTAATCACCTTAAAGTCATATTTGTGATGGAGTATATTATGTACTGGTGATATATTTTGTGTGCACTACAGAGTGAAAAACATACAGCAAAAATACTGGTGTATTTCTTTCCTCATTAAAAAAATTAAAAGTTAAATCTCACATTAATAGGTTCATGTGAGATCCATTCCTAACAACCCATCCAGTATGTATAAAACAAATCTCATTGAATACTGATTTTATACGCCACTATCTAATAGAAAAGTAATGCACTTACAATTTTAATGAGGTGCTGGTTACTGGAAGACTTGAGAGTAGGGGAAATTGTTGCACATGTTGGCTCCATATGCATTTCTCTATCCTTTGGATGACGTTTTGGCCCTCAGGCCTTCTTTAAGATCAACAATAATATAGCACACAGGTTATGTAGGCCGCACCTGACACCCAGCAGTAAAATCCATAATGTTATTTTAACTCCTAAGGGTGTACATATGGAACCAAATGCACCCTTACAGATGGCCTACTGCACACTCTTGGCGTTACATTTACCCTGAGGATTTTACTGTGTAGAAACGTGATGGTGATCAGACAATCACGTTCCACCATTAGGGTGAGAAAAACAATCAAGAGGCCTTCAGTGAATCAAAGCTCTTAACGAAATGGAATACGGTAATCAAATCACTTGAAAGAAAGTAACAAGAACCATTATGTTGCATACCACAGACTACAATTTTACTGTAAATTGCTTTGGCCAAGCATAGGCCTATTTAAAATGGTTAAAAACATTTATTTTTGAATATTTCTAATAGATGAAAATAAAGTAAATAAATAGAGTTACATTACAAGAAACACTTCAAGTCATAATCTAATTTATATTCAATCCATGAGGTTACAGGGTTCTCAGAAACATCCCAGTTACCTCCTCTTGGGGGCAGTGATTCCTTCTCAATACCACTAAATTGTGTCTTAGAAAGGAAACAGGATGACTAAAGTCAACAAAATGTGCTGTTACTGGATAATTTATGTTTTTTCTTCTAATAGTGCTTCTATGTTCAGCAATAAAAGCTTTCAGTGATCTACTCGCCTTTCCGACATATGATTTACAAGAAGAAGGGCACGTGCTAAGATAAATGACCAATTTAATGTGACACACAAAAAAAGCTCCTTTCATGTGGATCTCTTTACCTGTGTGAGGATGCTTAAAAAATCCCATATTATACACCACCACCTTGACAAAAAGCAGTGGATATGGGATATTGTTATTTATTATATTGGTGTCAGAGTGTTCCCAGAGTGACCCAATTTCATGCTTTTTCCCCACCTAGAGCGCTGGTGACATTGTAGCCTTACAAGAAACCCAAAGCCTTTACCTGTACATTTTAATATCCAATGGTGTAATGATATGTGGCTGGTGACATAGTGGTTCACAGACGCAGACAAGTGACACAAAGGAGATGTCACACTAAACTCTGTTGGATGTACCTCTAGGGTAGTGTTGAACAACTTTTGGCAAAAACATGGTAGATGTTGGTGGAGGATGCCTGGGAAAACAATTGTTGCTGTGTATAATTTGATAGCCTTCAATCTCAAGACATTCTGTTGGTAAGACTTTGCTGATGTTGTTAAAACAAGTTTCTTGACCATCCAACAGAAATGTCAAAAGACACTTCAAATAGCCTATGATGATGTCATGAAGGGGTCATCTAATATCTGACAGCCAGAAGAATGTCATTTTGAGAGGATTTGTCTGAAATCCAACAGTCCCCTCTAGCCTGAGTAATTCTCACACCCTCTGCTCTGTGGTGATGATGATATACCCCCCCTGGGTACTGTCACCCTCAGCCATGAGCTGAGGTTGTAAGGTCTGTGTTAAGAGAATCAGCTGAGTGCTAAACTTTGACCTGTATTATGACGTCCAGTACAATGAGTCTCACTGAAGCCACTTAAGTTTCGGGTAACAAGTTCATGGGCATAATATGTTCTATTATATGTATATTTTGCGGGGTTAAAGGACTGCAATGACAATCACATTTTGCCGGAAAAATACTTATTTATTTGTTGGTAATTTAATAGCCTCAGACACAAACAACTAAGAATGAGAATACAAAATCTCAAAATTGTCTTTGTCAGATGAGAATGAAGCAAAAAAAAAAAAATCATTACGGTATTGTCAAATATTCTAGTAGGTATATTCAGGGCCAGACGCAGCACTGGCAGCTCTGATCGTAGATGGTGCCAGGGCCACAGCGCCTAGTGTGGGTGACGCCACCTGCACACAGGTAGAAGCTGTTGTTGTCATCTGGGTTAGCGTAGTGGCCATCTGGTTTGCCGTTGCAGAAGCCGGATCCTGGGGCATGCGTGGTGGCGGAGGTAGTTGTTGGCCGATTGGTGGTTGTGCTAGCACCGGGTTTTGGTGTAGTGGTGGGGGGCAGGGGGGGCAGCTCTAAATGGGCAGAAGAGAATGGAACGTGTGGAAAATGAGTTTAACAGAAATGAACTGTGGCTGTGGTGGGTGTGAAGCAATAGCAACAAAGTTAGTAATGTGACCAGAATGATGACCACAAATTTGAACTAGAATCTGGAATGAGGAAAAGCCCCACAAACATTTACCAATATCAAGAAGTTTGCGGAGATGTGACAGTAGAGGGTGGTTGCCTTGTCCACAGAATCGTCCAGCAAAGTCGTCCAGATCTAGTGCCCACACAAAGGCACCACCAAATTTATTCTCCTTCAGGTAGCGGACCTGTGGGGTGGAAGGACAAAGGTGAAAGAACGATTCACTGAACTATGCTCTAACAAATGCACCATGGATGTGTGGAATATATGGTGATAATATGCCTCCTACCTTGATATCATAGCTCTCCTGTGTATCAAAGCCAACCCATTCATTGTTCTTGGCGGCATATGGAACTTTCTGGTCCTCAATCCACTGCACCGTGGTGCCTTTTAAAAAGCCACAGATCTAAACCACAAAAAAAAATATTTGGGCATATACTGTAGAATACCTGACAGTCATGTTACACATTGTAATGTCACCAGAGAAAGGATTGCTTTAAAAAGGGGGTTGTGCCCCTTACAAAGCCACATATCTGAGAAGCGCAATAAAGCAGCTAAATCCATTCACTTGTGCTAGACAAGACATTAGATTCACATCACCTCATAGTAGGACCAGAAGCCAGCTTCCCGTGTGTATGGTCCAGCTGATGCAGCACCGCTAGCCGGGGCTCCAACACCGGTGTTTGATGATGTCAGACGGAAGGTGCGGCCATAAGCGGCGAAACCCATCCTCAGCTTCTCTACTGGGGTTCCCTGGTCTCTCCAGTACTTCATAGCATAATCCTAAAAGACGTATGAAGGTAAACAATATAAGTCGTCATGGATGAGTGCAAAAAAACAACATACTTGGCACCTACAGTATAACACAGTAGAACATGTGCCATTCACCATCACTTCAGCTCATGCCTCTTGCTCTATAGGTTAAATATACCCGCATGTCTCCTTACAGTGTTGAAGAAGATGAGGTCACCCGAGTCCTCAGAGCCAACGAACAGTGGACTATTGTGTCCAGTGAATGTCTCCCAAGTTCCATGGAAGTCATAGGTCATCACATTAATAAAGTCCAGATACCTGGAAACACATAAACACACAAAGGCTTAGCCACCGTAAGAATGATTTGCTGTGGTAATTTAGAATTCCTGCTTTTTTAAATAAGAGCTGTTGATGTTATACTGACTTTGCAATCTCAGCGATCTCATATGCAGCATCAATGGTTCCCTTTCCTGCAGCCACAGCAGCAGTCAGCATGAGCTGGCTGTTTCCTGTCGCTGCTGCCTCAGCCTCATAGGCAGCAACTGCCTCCTATAAATTTAAACCACAGTTGGTAAGTTTATTAGATCTAGCACATTGCATGAATATTGTGATGTTTAGTGAAGCAATGGACTTAAAGAGCAAATGCCTTACCTGGCAGAGCAGAGTGAACCTCTGCTTGTCCTCAGGTGGACTTCCACGAGCTCCAGGATACTCCCAGTCCAGATCCAGACCATCAAAGCCATAAGTCCTCAGGAATTTGATGCTCGACTGGATGAACTTCTGACGGTTGGCAGCATTGGACACCGTTTTGGAAAACCTAGTGAGAAGAAAGTTGTTCAGTAATGTTCACAAAAACCTGAAAAATTGCTTGATAGCCTTACAATATCAGTAAAACTTGTGATTCAACTAAGATATGCAGAGCATATTATAGTCATATAACTTGGGGTGTGAGGAAAAGGAATGCTCACTGGGTTGAACCAAAGTTCCATCCTCCAACAGCCAGTAGAGTCTTCAGATGAGGATTCCTAAAGACAGGATAGAAAGTTATGCAAAACTAGCAAACATTAGTCGACCTGTGCATTCCCAAGGAAAATTGATAAGTAGGTGCTTTGCAAATCTGTCCTAGATAACATACTTGGTCTTCAGGTCATTGAATTGCTTGTAGAGAACATCGTCATTCCATTCATAGGTGATCAGTTCATTGTTGCTGTTGATCATTGCGAAGGCATAGATCAGGGTTGTGCACAGGAAGGGGTCCACATTTTGAGGCATATACTTCCCTTCATTAGGTCTGTATTGGGACCAGTTGGTGAAGTAGCATATCATCTCGTGGTTGGCAGTTGCTGTATTGAGAGAAAGCAGACGTGTCACATATCTTATTTTCTGTGCTCTGTCTAAAGGCAGGATATGTATGTTAAGTTAAACCTGTATTACCAAACGTAGGCCAACAAAAATGCATGTTGAAGCAAATATATTTAGTGACAGGTATGATTATTTGAAGCAATTAGCTACATAGTAAGCCTACTGATGTCATACTGACATCACTTACCTATGTGGCATAACACCAGGCACAAGCCTAAGGAAAGAAACAGACACCTGGGGTTAATAACTGATGGTTACACCCATTCTACACACAATACATTTATTCTGATTTACGGAAGTTTTATGGCAACCATTTTACCTGCCAGAATGGTGAGCCTGGTCATCTTGATATTAAAGCTCTCAAGCCTTCACTCTGAACCTTTGTTCTGATAAAGATTAAAGTGATATTGTAAACATGGTAGAAAATATATGTAATCATTCACTTTCAGAAATCTTTGGCATGCATCTTCATGACAATGTTTGCACCATCTACCCGCCGGCACATTAATGATGTAATCCAACAATTACAATGAAGCCTACGTAATCTTGTCAACCCAGAACAGCTTAATCTATAACTGCGTGTCATGGTGATACTAAACATTAGTAAACACAAGTTACTGCCCATAGAACCTCACTAAAACAAAAGACAACCTTAGGGAGATGTTTTGAATATAAATCTCAGTAAGTATTAGAGACGTTAAGGAGAAATCTGTGTGCGCCACCATCAATTCCTCCTCCGTGCTTACCTTTGGGTACTCCGAGAAACAGCCAGTGAACAACCATCAAGCTTTTTATACTGTGTAAACTAGGACAGCAAAGTGGGCGTTATTGAACCCCCACATTGTAACAAACAGATGTGGAAAGGACACCGAGCGATAAACATGATTGGGTCATAATAATCTGCTGAGATAAGTAAGTTAATTTATGGTCATCAAAGAAATTGCAATGCTCTTACTGGATGTATGACTTGATGGGTCAGTGGCATAAGTGTGGATGGGGGCTGGGGTTGTCGGCTGGGGACAAAAAAGGAATCTAATTTAGGGAGCTTTTCTACCTTCTTCTGTTATTTTCTCATTTATTTTCTTACTGCCACTTTCATGTTTGAAACACAACTTGCAGTTCTTGTCGGTCTTGATGTTCAAATTTCATGACTAAACTAGCTATATTGGATCGTCTCATCACATGATCAAATAGTTACTTGAGATTGGACAACAACATATATTACCCAAAAATCATCATTGCATATCTGTATATGACAAAAATGATCTGAATCACGCTCAGGGGCCCATTTTCCACCCAGCACATTGTTGGAGGGCCCGCCTACTAGGCAGAGCTAGACAAGATCTCTAGTAGTCTGGCTATGTGAGACTAGCTCTCTATGACGTGACACAAAGCCCTTCTGGCCAAACAGGCCTACCCCCCCCCCCCCCCCCCCGTCCAATGGTTTGTCACTAATTAAATTAAGATATAATGCTTTTTTTAAAAGAGCATTATAAAGAGTTTAAGCAAAGTGGAATGGGGTTATAATAAGGCTTTAGAATGTGTTACGTGACCTAAAGGCCATTGAAGGCCTTGTTGTTTCATCTTTCCATTCAAAGATGAGCAACTCATTCTCATGGTTGATGATGGAGAAGGCATAGATCAGATGGGGACACATGAAGAGGTCCACATTTCTCTGCAAGTACTTCACATTCCAGCTCTATACTGAGTCCAGTTGGTGAAGTAACCTGCCATCTTGGTGGATTCTGTGTTTGGGGCGACAGGTAGCGTATCCACCAATCAGCATCAAACTAAATGTCATTACCATCAAAAGAAAAAGTTACTGAAAGACATCCTCTCATTGATGTCATGTTCCCTAGTTAAATATTACTTGTCTTTAACTTAACAAGGTTAGGTCCAATAGCGGCATGGCTTCACATGCCGTCTACGTCAGTGATTTGCAGACTTTGTCCAGCGAACCTACTGATGCCTATTAGATAAGAATAAACACTTGGCTCTTATCAACTAAGAGTCAAATTACATTGTTTGTCCAGAGCATTAATGACACAAAGATTACTGAATCAGCAAGCTTATTTCTTATATTACAAGTGGTAATAATACACAGGAAATTATGATTCTTCTTCTCCAGTGGGGTTAACATCATGGTTGCAATCTGTAAAGATGAAATTCAAAGAAAGAAGTGGCAAACGCAAATTTAGCATAGACACACATAAAATAGTAGTTGTGTAAGGCAGCCATTCAACACCATAAAAGTGGTGGATGTGAATGGTAAACGCATTGGAGGGAGCGCACACCAGCGTGTATTGAGGTGCTAACCACGGCAGATTATAATGTTGAGAAGGAGGAGGCCGCACAACTCTTAGCCACGATGCAAACATTTATTTAAAGAAAAACAGGAAACCACCGTTTTGACAAGATAGTTTTCCTCAAGGTTTAACAAAACTGAGTACACACATCAATCTAACCATCAACATGGGTGGGGTGGATAATTACCCATTACTGCCAACTAAGTGACCAGACAACATTCTATTTTGGTATGCAAACATTTATAGTACAATTATTTCTTCTTCATATTAAATATCCCCCTAGGTCGTCCTCAGACGAGTCCTCCATCGTCGCTTCCAGTCATCCCAGTTCTCCATACATCTGGACAGCTCGTTGGTGCTTTGCGCTCCCGCATCTGTCTAACTAACATATGTTAATGTGTGACGTCCTCGTGACCGATGCCCGTGTGTTGGTTCCCACAGCACCAATTTTGTGGCTGGCAGCTCTTGGTGTCTTTGGCAGTGTCCTGCTAGTCTCATTCTCCTGGCTGCTATTGTCTCGCTCACCCTTGGTATTCCCTCATACAGATTCTTGTTGCTAACATGTGCACTCTTGCTGATGTTAAGTACCGCACGCAAAATTCTGGTGTAGCACCCGCCTAGAGACTTATGCAGGGTTGGTTTCAGGGTCCAGCATTCACTGCCATAGAGGAGAACAGACTCTACCGTTGCATAGAAGAAGCTGAGTTTGATTTGTCGGGGGAGGTTGGAGTTCCATACACTGGTCATGCTGTTCAGGGCCCTCCATTCAATTGTCTTTCTCACTTTAAGATCTTGCTCGGTTGAGTTGACCCATGAAATATACAACAACAATATACAAAAATACATATTTATGAGATACATATGGCAACAAATAGGAAAAACAGCAAAGCTGAACACCAATCTGGATCAAGATCTCTCCAGAGTCATGTAGGATTGGACAATCACAATAACTAATTTGTGAAGAGCTCCTGGATGAGAGGCTACACAGACAACACATGTGTGCCATCTGTCTATTTGACATGATATTTGGGTCAATTAAATATAGAAGAATATGTGAATTGCACCATGTCCTCATCACAACCTCTCATGTGGGGCCTGACATTGTTGTGCTATGTTAAATTGTTAATATTGTTTAATTGATGGTGTGTTAATCCATCGGGTGTACTGGAGCCAAAAGGCATAAGTGAGTTTGGAAATGTTGATATGACTAAGTGAAAAGATGTTTACAGATAAAGGTTAAGTGATATATTTGGTTAACAAAACGTTTTGTTCAAAAGTTAAATCTCTATGCTGATAGTAATCATTGCTATTGAGTGTATTTTCAGTAACAAGGGTCTCTCTGTCTCTCCAGCTCTTACATCTTCAGTTTGGGATACTAATTTTGTCCAATCAGAAGAGAGATCCCCACAAAAAACATATATCAACTTTTTTTAATAGTGTTCCAGTTCCAATTATGTCTGCTCCGGCCAGATTTGATCAAATTGGTATCCTGACCTAAAGATTTATTTTCTGTTTGCTAAAGAGCTGGAGAGAAGGGGAGATACCTGTTACTGAACCAACACTCCATTGCAATGCTATGGGAATATATAACTATTTAACACTTATCTTAACAAATATATCACTTACTCCACTTTTAAGGATGAAATGTTTTCATCGTATCACCCCTCATTAAAACAATCTCATCTCTACTGCTGCTTTAGTTCCCAGTTCCACCAATAGCACTCGGTGGGACCCATTGGTACAAATTATGGTAGATTCATGGAACATGCTTTTCTACTGTACCTTAAAAAAAACTCTAATAAAAACCCAACATGAAGTCACATCTTTTGTAGATACCTGAAGTTATGCCTAATGTTCATTTTTGTTATCTCTTATAAACTAGTTACTGCATTAATGCGAATGCAATAATGTTGTAATACTCAGCAATATGCAAAGACATACTTTAATTTGTTTGGGTACAATCTGTAAAATATACAGTAACATTTCACAAGAAACTGAATATTAACTGTACAAAACTAATAAAGGAAACATTCTTTACACAATAAATATAATATTTTTTTAATCAGCCTTAAGATGGGAACACAATATCTATAAATATAATGATATACTACTTTGAGTGTTCACCAGCAAACACACACTATATTGTTCAGGGCCAGGTGCAGCACTTGCAGCTCTCAGCAAAGATGGTGCCAGAGGCGCAGGGCCTCAGGTAGGAGACACCACCTGCACACTGGTAGTAGCTGCTCCTGTTCTCTGGTACAACGTAGTAGCCATCTGGTTTGCCGTTGCAGAAACCGGATCCTGGGGCATGCGTGGTGGTGGTGGTAGTTGTGGGCCGTTTGGTGGTTGTGCTAGCACCGGGTTTTGGGGTAGTAGTGGGGGGCAGCGGGGGCAGCTCTAAATGGGCAGAAGAGAATGGAAGGGACAAGTCAAGACAAGTCATCTTTATTTACATAGCACAAACGACAGCAGTTGACCCAAAGTGCTTTCCAATCAAGGATGACAAGCTTCCCAATTGGCGCATCACGCCCTCGGGTCCTCGCCGATACGCAAATTGAAGTTGTCGGTTGGGCATGCCCATATATGGGCAATGGATCGGAATATGGACTCTGAAATGAGGAAAAGCTTCATAAAAATGTACCAATATCAAGGAGTTTCCGGAGATGTGACAGCAGAGGGTGGTTGCCTTGTCCGCAAAACCGTCCAGCAAAGTCGTCCAGATCCAGTGCCCACACAAAGGCACCACCAAATTTATTTTCCTTCAAATAGCGGACCTGTAGGGTGAAAAGACAAAGGTGAAAGAATGATTCACTGAACTATATGCACTAAAAAATGCACCATGGATATGTGGAATATAGAGTGCTGAAATGCCACCTACCTTAATGTCATAGCTCTCCTGCGAATCAAAGCCAACCCATTCATTGTTCTTGGCGGCATATGGAACTTTCTGGTCTTCAATCCACTGCACGGTGGTGCCCTTTAAAAAGCCACAGATCTAAACCCCAAAAGAATTAAGTTAGAAATACAGAATGCCTGACAGTTATGTTACACATTGCAATGTCACCAGAGAAAGGAGCTCAGTGTTGATATTTGTTTCATTCACTTGTGCTGGACCAGATGATAGATATTTGTATTCACATCACCTCATAGTAGGACCAGAAGCCAGCTTCCCGTGTGTATGGTCCAGCTGATGCAGGACCGCTAGCCGGGGCTCCAACACCGGTGTTTGATGATGTCAGACGGAAGGTGCGGCCGTAAGTGGCGAAACCCATCCTCAGCTTCTCTACTGGGGTTCCCTGGTCTCTCCAGTACTTCATAGCATAATCCTAAAAGACGTATGAAGGTAAACAATAGAAGTCGTCATGGATGAGTGCAAAAAACAACATACTTGGCACCTACAGTATAACACAGTAGAACATGTGCCATTCACCATCACTTCAGCTCATGCCTCTTGCTCTATAGGTTAAATATACCCGCATGTCTCCTTACAGTGTTGAAGAAGATGAGGTCACCCGAGTCCTCAGAGCCACGGAACAGTGGACTATTGTGTCCAGTGAATGTCTCCCAAGTTCCATGGAAGTCATAGGTCATCACATTAATAAAGTCCAGATACCTGGAAACACATAAACACACAAAGGCTTAGCCACCGTAAGAATGATTTGCTGTGGTAATTTAGAATTCCTGCTTTTTTGAATAAGAGCTGTTAATGCTAGACTGACTTTGCAATCTCAGCGATCTCATATGCAGCATCAATGGTTCCCTTTCCTGCAGCCACAGCAGCAGTCAGCATGAGCTGGCTGTTTCCTGTCGCTGCTGCCTCAGCCTCATAGGCAGCAACTGCCTCCTATAAATTTAAACCACAGTTGGTAAGTTTATTAGATCTAGCACAAATTAATATTGTGATGTTTAGTTAAGCAATGGACTTAAAGAGCAAATGCCTTACCTGGCAGAGCAGAGTGAACCTCTGCTTGTCCTCAGGTGGACTTCCACGAGCTCCAGGATACTCCCAGTCCAGATCCAGACCATCAAAGCCATAAGTCCTCAGGAATTTGATGCTCGACTGGATGAACTTCTGACGGTTGGCAGCATTGGAGACCGTTTTGGAAAACCTAGTGAGAAGAAAGGTTGTTCAGTAATGTTCACAAAAACCTGAAAAATTACTTGATAGCCTTACAATATCAGTAAAACTTGTGATTCAACTAAGATATGCAGAGCATATTTATAGTCATATAACATGGGGTGTGAGGAAAAGGAATACTCACTGGGCTGAACCAAAGGTCCATCCTCCAACAGCCAGTAGAGTCTTCAGATGAGGATTCCTAAAGACAGGAGAGAAAGTTATGCAAAACTAGCAAACATTAGTCGACCTGTGCATTTCAAGGACAATTTAGAAGTAGGTGCTTTGCAAATCTGTCCTAGATAACTTACTTGGTCTTCAGGTCATTGAATTGCTTGTAGAGAACATCATCATTCCATTCATAGGTGATCAGTTCATTGTTGCTGTTGATCATTGCGAAGGCATAGATCAGGGTTGTGCACAGGAAGGGGTCCACACTTTGGGGCATATACTTCCCTTCATTAGGTCTGTATTGGGACCAGTTGGTGAAGTAGCATATCATCTCGTGGTTGGCAGTTGCTGTATTGAGAGAAAGCAGACGTGTTACAGATCTTATTTTTTGTGCTCTGTCTAAAGGCAGGATATGTATGTTAAGTTAAACCTGTATTACCAAACCTAGGCCAACAAAAATGCATGTTGAAGCAAATATATATTTAGTGACAGGTATGATTATTTGAAGCAATTAGCTACATAGTAAGCCTACTGATGTCATACTGACATCACTTACCCATGTGGCATAACACCAGGCACAAGCCTAAGGAAAGAAACAAACACCTGGGGTTAATAACTGATGGTTACACACCCATTCTACACACAACACATTTATTCTGATTTACGGAAGTTTTATGGCAACCATTTTACCTGCCAGAATGGTGAGCCTGGTCATCTTGATATTAAAGCTCTCAAGCCTTCACTCTGAACCTTGGTTCTGATAAAGATTAAAGTGATATTGTAAACATGGTAGAAAATATATGTGATCATTCACTTTCAGAAATCTTGCACTTGCATGCATTTTCATGACAATGTTTGCACCATCTACCCGCCGGCACATTAATGATGTAATCCAACAATTACAATGAAGCCTACGTAATCTTGTCAACCCAGAATAGCTTAATCCATAACTGCAAGTTATGGTGATACTAAACATTAGTAAACACAAAATACTGCCCATAGAACCTCACTAAAACAAAAGACAACCGGGAGATGTTTTGAATATAAATCTCAGTAAGTATTAGAGACATTAAGGAGAAATCTCCACCTCCGTGCTTACCTTTGGGTACTCCAAGAAACAGCCAGTGAACAACCATCAAGCTTTTTATACTCTGTAAACTAGGACAGCATTGTGGGCGTTATTGAACCCCCACATTGTAACAAACAGATGTGGAAAGGACACCGAGTGATAAACATGATTGGGTCATAATAATCTGTTGAGATAAGTACAGTAAGTTATTTTATGGTCATCATAGAAATTGCAATGCTCTTACTGGATGTACAGTATGACTTGATGGGTCAGTGGCATAAGTGTGGGTGGGGGGTGCGGTTTGTTGGCTGGCGACTGTTCATAAAAAAAAGAATCTAATTTACGGAGCTTTTCTACCTTCTTCTGTTCTTTTCTGTTGTATTTTCTTACTGCCACTTTCATGTTTGAAATGCAGGAACTTGCAGTTCTTGTCGGTCTTGAATTTCATGCCTAAACTAGCTATATTGGATTGTCTCATCACATGATCAAATAGTTACTTGACATTGAACAACAACATACGTTACATATTACTCAAACACCATCATTGCATATTTGTATATGACAAAAATGATCTGAATCACAATCAAGGGCCCATTTTCCACCCAGCACATTGTTGGGGGGCCCACTCTCTATTCCACCTACCAGGCAACACTAGACGGAGATATCCAGTCTGGCTATGCGAGACTAGCTCTCTATGTGACGTGACACTCAATGTTTGTCATTGAGGTTTGTCACTAATTAAATTAAGATATGAGTTCCAATAATGCTTTTTTAAAAGAGTTTAAGCAAAGCGGAATGGGGTCAGACACTTGTGTCATAACTTTAGAATGTGTTACGTGACCTTAAGGCCATTGAAGGCCTTGTTGTTTCATCTTTCCATTCAAAGATGAGCAACTCATTCTCATGGTTGATGATGGAGAAGGCATAGATCAGACGGGGGCACATGAGGAGGTCCACATTTCTCTACAAATACTTCACATTCCAGGTCTATACTGAGTCCAGTTGGTGAAGTAACCTGCCATCTTGGTGGATTCTGTGTTTGGGACGACAGGTAGCTTATCCACCAATCAGCATCAAACAAAATTTCATTACCATCAAAAGAAAAGGTTACTGAAAGACATCTTCTCATTGATGTCATGTTCCCTAGTTAAATATTAATTGTCTTTAACTTAACAAGGTTAGGTCCAATAGCGGCATGGCTTCACATGCTGTCTATGTCAGTGATTTGCAGACTTTGTCCAGCGAACCTACTGATGCCTATTAGATAAGAATAAACACTCTTATCAATTAAGTGTCAAATTATATGTTTGTCCAGAGCATTTTGGGCGGGAACCGCCCCAGCTCTTACATCTTCAGTTTGGGATACCAATTTAGTCCAATCAGAAGAGAGATCCCCACATAATACAAATATCAACTTCAATTTAATATTGTTCCAATTCCAATTTTGTCTGCTCCGGCCGGATTTGATCAAATTGCTATCCTGACCTAAACATTTATTTTCTGTTTGCTAAAGAGCTGTAGAGAAGGGGAGACCCCTGTTACTGAACCAACACTCCATAGCAATGATTGCTATGGGAATATAGAACTATTTAACACTTATCTTAACAAATATATCACTTACTCGACCGTTAAGGATGAAATGTTTTCATCGTATCACCCCTCATTAAAACGATCTCATCTCTACTGCTGCTTTAGTTCCGACCAATAGCACTCGGTGTGACCCATTGGTACAAATTATGGTAGATCCATGGAACACGCTTTTGCACTGTCCCTCAAAAACTATTTCTCTGTAATAAAAACCCAACATGAAGCCACATCTTTTGGAGGTACCTGTAGTTATGCCTAATGTTCATTTTTGTTATCTCATATAAACAATTTACTGCATGAATGCAAAACTCTGTGATGTGCGTTTAAGGAAACAAAATGCATATTATAATAAAATGATTTCGTAAAAAAGAAATCTGCGGAATGAAATAATGTTGTACAATATGCAAAGACGTACTTTAATTTGTTTGGTTACAACCTGTAAAATACTGTATACAGTAGCATTTCACAAGAAAAATGAAACTTTTAACTGTACAAAACTAATCAAGGAAACATTCTTTACACAGTAAATATAATATTTTTTTTTAATCAGCCTTAAGATGGGAACATAATATAATATACTACTTTACTACACTAGGTATTGTTCAGGGCCAGGTGCAGCACTTGCAGCTCTCAGCAAAGATGGTGCCAGAGGCGCAGGGCCTCAGGTAGGAGACACCACCTGCACACTGGTAGTAGCTGCTCCTGTTCTCTGGTACAACGTAGTAGCCATCTGGTTTGCCGTTGCAGAAACCGGATCCTGGGGCATGCGTGGTGGTGGTGGTGGTAGTTGTGGGCCGTTTGGTGGTTGTGCTAGCACCGGGTTTTGGGGTAGTAGTGGGGGGCAGGGGGGGCAGCTCTAAATGGGCAGAAGAGAATGGAAGGGACAAGTCAAGACAAGTCATCTTTATTTACATAGCACAAACGACAGCAGTTGACCCAAAGTGCTTTCCAATCAAGGATGACAAGCTTCCCAATTAGCGCATCATGCCCTCGGGTCCTCGCCGATATACGCGAATTGAAGTTGTCGGCTGGGCATGCCCATATATGGGCAATGGATCGGAATATGGAATCTGAAATGAGGAAAAGCTTCATAAAAATGTACCAATATCAAGGAGTTTGTGAAGATGTGACAGCAGAGGGTGGTTGCCTTGTCCGCAAAACCGTCCAGCAAAGTCGTCCAGATCCAGTGCCCACACAAAGGCACCACCAAATTTATTTTCCTTCAAATAGCGGACCTGTGGGGTGAAAAGACAAAGGTGAAAGAATGATTCACTGAACTATATGCTCTAACAAATGCACCATGGATATGTGGAATATAGAATGCTGAAATGCCACCTACCTTAATGTCATAGCTCTCCTGCGAATCAAAGCCAACCCATTCATTGTTCTTGACGGCATATGGAACTTTCTGGTCTTCAATCCACTGCACGGTGGCGTCCTTTAAAAAGCCACAGATCTGAACCCCAAAAGATTTAAGTTAGAAATACAGAATGCCTGACAGTCATGTTACACATTGCAATGTCACCAGAGAAAAGAGCTCAGTGTTTGCTTAAAAAAAGGGCGGTGCCCCTTACTATGCTAATGATAAATATTTGTTTCATTCACTTGTGCTGGACCAGATGATAGATATTTTGGTAGCACTTTACAATAATGACCCGTTAAAAAGCATTTATAAACGTTTATAAGTAGTTTGTAAACTATTAACAAATCATTAACAACCTGTTTGTTGATATTCGTAAATGATTACTAAAACCTTTATAACTACAGTTACAAATAATTTGTAAAGTATTAGTAAGTAGTGAACTATTCATGAATAAGCCATTTATATACATCTGTAAAAGATTATTAAATAATTTGTAACGACCCATTCTAAAGCATTTATAAACGTTTATAAGCAGTTTGTAGACTATTAACAAATCATTAACAACCTGTTTATTGACATTCGTAAACGATTACTAAAACCTTTATAACTACGGTTACAAATCATCTATAAAGGTATTAGTAACTATTCATGAATAAGCCATGTATAATACATCTGTAAATGATTATTAAATCATTCGTAACTGATGTTACATAATATATACAAGCTATTGGTAGCTTGTTCATGTTTAACATATGCTTTGTTAAACATTCCTAAAGTATCTATAAATCCTTAGTACATGTTATTATGTGCCCTATAGTAAAGTGAAGACAGTTCATCATTTACAACTGTCTGTTAATGTGTTTGTTCATGTTTAACATGCTTTGTAAAACATTCCTAAAATATCTATAAATCCTTTGTACATGTTATTATGTGCCCTACAGTAAAGTGAAGACAGTTCATCATTTATGACTGTCTGTTAATGTGGACTTTCTCCTTACCTGTTGCAAACTACCTGGCTTTCATGAATGCAGACACCAAACAATTACTAGAATTATCATTCATGTTAAGCAAATGATGCGTAAGACATTCGTAAAGAGTATGTAAACCATTTGTGGTGTTAGGGACCAAAAAAGTCACTACAAAGTACTACCAATCAACTCTAAATTGCCTGAAACGTACTCCTAACAGGTTTTTGGGGGGACGATTTTGGCCTCCACACTTAGTGATTATTTCGGATTTAACTTTCGTTTCGGTGAAATAATCTGACGATACTAAGTTGTTATTTGTTTGTTTAAGTCAGGCTATACTCTACTCAGAGTCATAAGTTTACAAAATGTACTAAAGTACAGTGAACATCTGTGCGGTTTGTCTTCATCACTGAAAATAACATACATGTAAACTGATGTCATGTGCAGTTGGGGTGAAGAAACACAACCATTTCACTCCTAATAATACCTATTTGATTTGACATCCTGACTTGCTGCTGTAGCTGAGGCTTGAACCTGTTACCTGCGGCTCACTAGTCAGTGACTCTATCCATTCACCTACAGCTGTTTCCTTGGAATCTGCGGTTCTGAAACGTTTTGTTGTCAACCCCTCAAATTGACATGTATTTGGGCAGTGGACCCCAATGTGAAAAGATGTAGTGTCAGGGCCCCCCATGAAAAAGATTTATATTTATGCTGTAACACATTTTTTTAAAGTTATTTGTCTTGTTTGTTGTTCAAGTCAAAGCACCAGGAAGGCTGTACTTGTCAGCCATCTGTTAGCTCAATGGGTTGAGACGCAGTGTTCATGATCCAGAGGCCATGAGTTCAAATCCCATTGATGTCTTTCCTATGATTATTTCCTTTGCAGACTGGCTTCCAGAAGATCAAGTGAAAACTACCAGGAAGGCTATATTTGTCATCCATCTGTTAGCTCAATGGGTTGAGACGCAGTATTCATGATCCAGAGGCCATGAGTTCAAATCCCATTGATGTCTTTCCTATGATTCTTTCCTTTGCAGACTGGCTTCCAGAAGATCAAGTGAAAACTACCAGGAAGGCTGTACTTGTCAGCCATCTGTTAGCTCAATGGGTTGAGACGCAGTATTCATGATCCAGAGGCCATGAGTTCAAATCCCATTGATGTCTTTCCTATGATTCTTTCCTTTGCAGACTGGCTTCCAGAAGATCAACTGAAAACTACCAGGAAGGCTGTACTTGTCAGCCATCTGTTAGCTCAATGGGTTGAGACACAGTATACATGATCCAGAGGCCATGAGTTCAAATCCCACTGGTGTCTTTACTGTGATGCTTCCCTTTGCAGACTAACTTCTAGAAAAACAAGTTAAAACCACCAGAAAACCTGTAACTCTCAGCCAACAGCATAGCTCACCTGGTAGAGCGTCTGTCCAATAACATGACTTGACTTGACTTGAGTGGGTTCGATTCCCACTTGAGTCAAGTGTCCCCGGTATCTTGGGGCAACGGATAAATTGACTGATATCCTTAGTGATGCTTCCCTTTGCAGACTAACTTCTAGAAAACAAGTTAAAACCACCAGGAAACCTGTAACTCTCAGCCAACAGCATAGCTCGACTGGTAGAGCGTCTGTCCAATAACATGACTTGACTTGAGTGGGTTCGATTCCCACTCGAGTCAAGTGTCCCAGGTAACTTGGGGCAACGGATAAATTGACTGATATCCGTATATCCGTCAGTAACTGAGACCGAGAACTGAGGCCAGATTCGGTTTCAGTTACTAAGGTGGTGACTGGATTTGAACCAGGACACTCCTACAAGTTATTTTACGGATATCAGTCAATTTATCCGCTGCTCCAATTTACCGGGGACTTGACGTTAGTGGGAATCGAACCCAGGACCGCTCGGCCAGATTCGGTTTCAGTTACTAAGGTGGTGACTGGATTTGAACCAGCACACTCCTACAAGTTATTCTACGGATATCAGTCAATTTATCCGTTGCCCCAAGTTACCGGGGACACTTGCCTCGAGTGGGAATCGAACCCACTCAAGTCAAGTCATGTTATTGGACAGACGCTCTACCAGTTGAGCTAAGCTGTTGGCTGAGAGTTACAGGTTTCCTGGTGGTTTTAACTTGTTTTTCTAGAAGTTATTCTGCAGAGGGAAGCATCACGAAGAATATCAGTCAATTTATCCGTTGCCCCAAGTTACCGGGGACACATGACTCGGAGTGGGAATCGAACCCACTCAAGTTAGGTCAAGTCATGTTATTGGACAGACGCTCTACCAGTTGAGCTATGCTGTTGGCTGAGAGTTACAGGTTTCCTGGTGGCTTTAACTTGTTTTTCTAGAAGTTAGTCTGCAAAGGGAAGCATCACTAAGGATATCAGTCAATTTATCCGTTGCCTCAAGTTACCGGGGACACTTGACTCGAGTGGGAATCGAACCCACTCAAGTCAAGTTATTGGACAGACGCTCTACCAGTTGAGCTAAGCTGTTGGCTGAGAGTTACAGGTTTCCTGGTGGTTTTAACTTGTTTTTCTAGAAGTTAGTCTGCAAAGGAAAGCATCACAGTAAAGACACCAGTGGGATTTGAACTCATGGCCTCTGGATCATGTATACTGCGTCTCAACCCATTGAGCTAACAGATGGCTGACAAGTACAGCCTTCCTGGTAGTTTTCAGTTGATCTTCTGGAAGCCAGTCTGCAAAGGAAAGAATCATAGGAAAGACATCAATGGGATTTGAACTCATGGCCTCTGGATCATGAATACTGCGTCTCAACCCATTGAGCTAACAGATGGCTGACAAGTACAGCCTTCCTGGTGCTTTGACTTTAACAACAAACAAGACAAATAACTTTAAAAAAATGTGTTACAGCATAAATATAAATCTTTTTCATGGGGGGCCCTGACACTACATCTTTTCACATTGGGGTCCACTGCCCAAATACATGTCAATTTGGGGGGTTGACAACAAAACGTTTCAGAACCACAGATTCCAAGGAAACAGCTGTAGGTGAATGGATAGAGTCACTGACTAGTGAGCCGCAGGTAACAGGTTCAAGCCTCAGCTACAGCAGCAAGTCAGGATGTCAAATCAAATAGGTATTATTAGGAGTGAAATGGTTGTGTTTCTTCACCCCAACTGCACATGACATCAGTTTACATGTACGTTATTTTCAGTGATGAAGACAAACCGCACAGACGTTCACTGTACTTTAGTACATTTTGTAAACTTATGACTCTGAGTAGAGTATAGCCTGACTTAAACAAACAAATAACAACTTAGTATCGTCAGATTATTTTTTACACAACTTACATTTTGTAATCAAACTACCGAAACGAAAGTTGGCCACCACCGAAACGAAAGTTAAATCCGAAATAATCACTAAGTGTGGAGGCCAAAATCGTCCCCCCAAAAACCTGTTAGGAGTACGTTTCAGGCAATTTAGAGTTGATTGGTAGTACTTTGTAGTGACTTTTTTGGTCCCTAACACCACAAATGGTTTACATACTCTTTACGAATGTCTTACGCATCATTTGCTTAACATGAATGATAATTCTAGTAATTGTTTGGTGTCTGCATTCATGAAAGCCAGGTAGTTTGCAACAGGTAAGGAGAAAGTCCACATTAACAGACAGTCATAAATGATGAACTGTCTTCACTTTACTGTAGGGCACATAATAACATGTACAAAGGATTTATAGATATTTTAGGAATGTTTTACAAAGCATGTTAAACATGAACAAACACATTAACAGACAGTTGTAAATGATGAACTGTCTTCACTTTACTATAGGGCACATAATAACATGTACTAAGGATTTATAGATACTTTAGGAATGTTTAACAAAGCATATGTTAAACATGAACAAGCTACCAATAGCTTGTATATATTATGTAACATCAGTTACGAATGATTTAATAATCATTTACAGATGTATTATACATGGCTTATTCATGAATAGTTACTAATACCTTTATAGATGATTTGTAACCGTAGTTATAAAGGTTTTAGTAATCGTTTACGAATGTCAATAAACAGGTTGTTAATGATTTGTTAATAGTCTTCAAACTGCTTATAAACGTTTATAAATGCTTTAGAATGGGTCGTTACAAATGATTTAATAATCTTTTACAGATGTATATAAATGGCTTATTCATGAATAGTTCACTACTTACTAATACTTTACAAATTATTTGTAACTGTAGTTATAAAGGTTTTAGTAATCATTTACGAATATCAACAAACAGGTTGTTAATAATTTGTTAATAGTCTACAAACTACTTATAAACGTTTATAAATGCTTTATAACGGGTCATTATTGTAAAGTGCTACCGATATTTTTACCTCACCTCATAGTAGGACCAGAAGCCAGCTTCCCGTGTGTATGGTCCAGCTGATGCAGCGCCGTTAGCCGGGGCTCCAACACCGGTTTTTGATGATGTCAAGCGGAAGGTGCGGCCGTAAGTGGCGAAACCCATCCTCAGCTTCTCTACTGGGGTTCCGTTGTCTCTCCAGTACTTCATAGCATAATCCTAAAAGAAGAATGAACACCACCATACTTGGTACCTAGAGTATGTAACACAGGAGAACTTGTGCCAATCACCTGCTTCAGCTCATGCCTCTTGCTCGATATGCTAAATATGCCTGCATGTTTCCTTACAGTGTTGAGGTAGATGCGTTCATCCTTGTCCTCAGAGCCAACGAACAGTGGACTATTGTGTCCAGTGAATTTCTCCCACGTTCCATGGAAGTCATAAGTCATCACATTAATAAAGTCCAGATACCTGGAGACACATAAACACACAAACATGAATCACCACAGCGTCTTAAGGATTATTCGCTGTGGTAATTTCCACTTCCTGTTCCTGTTCCAGCAGCCGTTGATGCTAGACTCACTTTGCAACCTCAGCGATCTCATATGCAGCATCAATGGTTTGCTTTCCTGCAGCCACAGCAGCAGTCAGCATGAGCTGGCTGTTTCCAGTCGCTGCAGCCTCAGCCTCATAGGCAGCAACCAGCTCCTGTAAATTGAAACCACAGTAGGTACTGTAAGTTTATTAGACCTACTGTAGCAGTGAATGAACATTGTGATGTTTAGTTAAAAGACCTCACTAATGCTCATTATAATATGGTACCATTTTTGTCTATTCTGTCTGTGTCTCATAGGAGGGCTGTGGACAGTTCAGAATCCCGCCTATCAGTGACATCATCGATGGGGAATCCAAGCAAAATGCAGGCTTTCTATCCCTGGAAAGTTAGCATGCTATAATGGAAGCCATTGTTCTCGCGTTAATAAAAGTCACTGGTAGGTGGGTTTCTGAACTGTCCACAGCACTCCTCTGAGACACAGACCATGAGCATTAGTTGAGGACCAACTATATGAAGATAGGTTGAAAATGGATGAAGTGGTCCTTTAAGCAATAGACTTAAAGAGAAAATGCCCCAACCTTGCAGAGCAGAGTGAACCTCTGCTTGTCCTCAGGTGGACTTCCACGGGAACCAGGATACTCCCAGTCCAGATCCAGACCATCAAAGCCATGAGTCCTCAGGAATCTGATGGTTGACTGGATGAACCTCTGACGGTTGGCAGCACTGGACACCATGATGGACAACCTAGTGAGAAGACAAGTTGTTGCATTTATCCAGTCGTCTGCAATGTGATGTTCACAAAAACCTGAAAGATAACTTGATAGCCTTACAATAAAAAGTTAAACTTGTGATTCAACTAAGATATACAAAGTATGTTTATAGTCATATAGTCATATATGATATGATGTGAGGAAAATAAGTTCTCACTGGGCTGAACCAAAGTTCCATCCTCCAACAGCTAGTAGAGTTGTCAAATGAGGATTCCTAAAGAAGACAGAAGAGAAAGATGAGGAAGATTCTTATGTTGTCAAATGATCAAACATTTATAGACCTGTGCATTCTCGTGTTGAAGTAGCCTATTCCTATTGTATTCCTCTAGATGTGGTCAGATAAGATTATGTGGGAGGTTTCGAATCATCAACAACATTTCAAGGCAAACTGAGAAGTATGTGCTTGGCTGCTTGCAGATCTGTCCTAGATTACATACTTGGTTTTCAGGCCATTGAATGCCTGGTAGTGAACTTCATCATTCCATTCATAGGTGACCAGTTCATTGTTGGTGTTGATTATTGAGAAGGCATAGATCAGGGTGGTGCACAGGAAGGGGTCCACACTTTGGGGCATATACTTCCCTTCATTAGGTCTGTATTGGGACCAGTTGGTGAAGTAGCATATCATCTGGTGGTTGGCAGTTGCTGTATTGTTGAGAGAAAGCAGACGTTTCACAGATCTTATTTGTTGCGTTTAAAAGCAGAAAACGGATGCTAATTTAAACCAGCTATTACCAAATATAGACAAAACAAAAATGCAGTGGTGGACAAAGTATTCAACCCCAGTACTAGAATATAGATGGTAGATACTCAAAAGTAAGTGAAAGTTGCTCAGTAAAATTTGTACTTGAGTTAAACTAGTAGAGTACTTGCTTTCAAAAAGTATAGTACAAATAAATGTGTTGCTGTATTCAAATTTAGACATTTTCCAATAATATTTAAAGATTATCCAGGAATTTTCAAAAATATCAATAACATATTATGAGCTAAGCTTGTAGATAGTTTCACAATTTCTTTTAATAGTGGTTCATTCATAACATACTTTTTCCCTGCATAGAAAAGTAATGAAGTGAAAGGTAAAATTCTTGCCTTTGAAATGTAGTGGAGTGAAGGTCATAAGTATAAAAAAATACAATTACTCAAGTACAGTACTCAAACTCAGTGGACTTTGTCACTGTCCACCACTGCAAACGTGTATGTTCAAGTAAATCCACAAAAACTTTACATGACAGGTTGGATAATTAGAAGCTGTTGGTTACCTACTGTTTAACCTAAACTAAAACTAATACTGATGACAGTAGCCTACTGACATCACTTACCCATGTGGCATAACACCAGGCACAAGCCTAAGGAAAGAAACAGACACCTGGAGTTAATAACTGATGGTTACACCCATTCTACACGCAATACATTTATTCTGATTTACAGAAGGTTTATGGCAAGCATTTTACCTGCCAGAATGGTGAGCCTGGTCATCTTGATATCGAAGCTCTCAAGCCTTCACTCTGAACCTTTGTTTTGATAAAGATTAAAGTGATATTGTAAACATGGTAGAATATATACAGTATGTAATCATTCACTTTCAGAGATCTTTGGCATGTATTTTCATGGCAATATTTGCAGAATCTACCCGTCGTCACATTAATGATGTAATCCAACAATTACAATGAAGCCTAATCTTTTCAAGATTTGGAGATTAAGGAAGAAATCTGTGTGCGCCACCACTAATTCCTCTTCTGTGCTTACCTTTGGGTACTCCAATAATCAAAAGAAGAGCCAGTGAACAACCATAACATCAAGCTTTTTATACTGTGTAAACTAGGACAGCATAGTGGGCGTTATCGAACCCCCACATTGTAACAAACAGATGTGGAGAGGACACAAGGTGATAAACACGATTGGGTCATAATAATCTGTTGAGATAAGTATGTTAATGTATGGTCAACTTACATTACAGCTCTTACACAATATATGACTTAATGGGTCAGTGGCATAAGGTGACGCATGGGCCCTAGTCACATCATTATGTAACATTATCAAATGCATCCATCATGATAATAAATAAAAACTTATAGGACTAACTTCATATCTAGCTTGCTTTCCTAACATTGGGGATAGCAGGTTCTTCTCCAATTATTTTCTCTCTTGTCTTTTCTCACTGGTGCTTTTATGGTCGAAAGGCATGAGGTGCTCGCTTGGCTTGCAGGTGTGCTCAGCTTGTCATTCTTGACGTTTGTGCCTACAATAGCTACTGTATACAGTATATATTACATGTATGTACTCATCACATGGTCAAATAGGGACTGACGTTCGACAACAATATACATAATCATCATCATATGCATCACCTTTGCATACTGTATCTACTTGTATATGACAAAATTATTCTGAATCTACCACTCAACCACAAGGGCCTATTTTCCACCCAACATGTTGTTGGAGGGCCCTCACTGCCTGCTGCACTGTCTATATTCATGCCCCCTGTTATGCCCCTGTACAGTGCATGTATACAGTAATTTTGATACGGTAGACAAATACTGAAATATCCAGCTCTGTACTGTAAGTAATTTAATGTAATCCTAATTCAATTATTTATTCCTTTTATATCGTTGCTGTCAGGTGGAAACCTTGTATGTCCAAAACTGTTCCTTTTTTACAATTATTTTAAAAACGTTTTAAAATAGTGAAAATAGACGCATCACGACACGTTGTATTAATTTCAATATAGCAAGTTGAAATAATAGTTGAAATAATAATGGAGATACAAGGATTCTGCCCGACAGCAACAATATTGAAGATACAGTACAATGTTACTACATATTTATTTTACAACAAAACCAAAAGTTTAATTGACAATCTCACCCTCCATTTGTTTTATCATACTTAGCTGAAAAAGACACTTGAAAGTAATCTTCCAATATTCACAGTACTCTTCAGATTGCTTTATCTTTTTTCCATGCTGGTTAAATACAGATGAACTTTGTCCACTATTAGTACTATTATTAAGCATCTTATTGCCTCCACAGCAGAAATGCTTCTCAGCCCTCAACTTCAATCTTGATGAAGATAGCTAAAACGCACTGATTAGAAGACTGAGAGACTTTGAAGTTCAAAAGGGAGGTTGGGAATTTGGTAGTTTAACTTAAATAAATTCTGCATAATGATACCAACTGAAGACAAATAATAACATCCTTATTGAGACAAGTGAAAAAAGTGGAAAAATGTCCAAATAAGAAACCTCAATCAATAAATTGGGACTTATAAGGAGATGCTCAGACATCAAAGTCTAGGTGGAAGGATGGTTAAAGAAAAAATATATGAATTTTACAGAATGGGTTCCCATATCGTTAAGACATTGTGTTCTGACTGGCAGGTGAGCCAGCAGCAGTGAAAACACACAGAAATATGCTTGGGGATGAATCAAATGGCATAATGATGTTATGCCAATTTAAATATTTTCTCCCCGCTACAGTGGGGAGAAAAATGGGTGAAAAGAAAAATACTTATTTATCCCAGAGGGGCAATTTAAAACTACACCTGCTCTCATCAGCAAAGCATAACATTAATTATAAAACATAACAGCTGCAGGCCTATGCTGTAAGTCAAGTACCAGTCAATTAAATGCCACCTATGTGTTGTAAAGTTTAATGGCCGCAGTTGTGCTTGTACATTTTGGCATAATGATTCTATCACCAAACGTGGTCCTTCTGTTGACCAGTTCATCATGGAGAGGGTGGGAGACATTGTCCATGATGGCATTGAGCTTGGACAGACTTCTCCTCTCTGACACTACTGCCAGGGAGTTCAGCTCCACCTCCACAACATCACTTGCCTTCCTCAGTTTGTTGAGTCTGTTGGTGTCCACCACCCACCACCCGCTGCCCCAGCACGACACGGCAAATAAGAACCACTGACCACTATAGACTCATAAAATATTTTCTAAATCTTTTAGCAGACATTGAAAAAGTCATTTTTTTTATCCACATAAAAGTTACAGTTACAGTTACACAAAACATAACACACTGTCATTTTTTTTTTCATACTGTTTGACCAAAAAGGCATAGGCTGAACCTCATAGCTTATTTATGCCTATCCTTTATACATGTTGGTTTAAGTTGTTCATATTACAAAGTTCATTAAATGAACGCTCAAAATGATCCGCAATTACATTCAAAACTACTTAATCTGTTCGTATTAATCGAACACAATACACTGTGTACAATACAATAAAGTGGTACCTCAAGTACTTGTACTCCTCCACAATGTCCACATTGACCCCATGGATGGAAATGGGGGACATCAGTGTCTTCTTCTTCCTCCAATCCACGACCAGCTCCTTAGTCTTTGTCACATTGAGCTGCAGGTGGTATTGCTCACACCACCAGCACCCACCAGCACCCACCTGCGTGCGTGCGTGTGTGTCATGCCAGGCAAATTAGACTACAGTATGTTGAAATGTCTACCTATTATTATGCTTTCTTTAGGTCATTCCAAAAAAATGGGAGACAACTTGGGCATGTTTTCATATCAGTGACTTGCAGACTTTGTCCAGCGAACCTACTGATGCCTATTAGATAAGAACAAATACATCACTCTAATCAATAAAGTGTAAAATGATATTGTTGGGCCAAAGTATTAATGCCATAAAGGTTACTGAATCAACAAGCTTACGTCTTTAATTTGCTTATCATAAACTGGACTTGGAATATCAGCAGATCCCATGGATCTCTCAACTTTGTACTCATACTGTACGATGTGCTTGGCTACAGGTGGCAGTTATACACAGGAAATGATGATTCTTCAGCTCCAGTGAGGTTAATATAAGGAATGAGTTTTGTCTTCTTTGTCTGTCATGGTTGGTATTTATAAATGTGAAATGCAAATTGTTCTCTTATATCTACCTGCTACTTTGTAGTTTCCACCAACAATACTCGGTGTGACCACTATATGGACGACATAAGGAGAATAATTATTGTGCATTTACTACCTCTCAAAACGTGCTTCTCTTCAAACCCATTGTGACATTAATCATACAATCACACATTTTGTTGTGCCTAATGTTCATCTAGTTTATCTAATATAAAACAAATCTGTATCTATGCAAAACTAGGTAATGCGGTTTAAAGAGAACAAAATGCATAGGATTGAATACAATTACTTTGGGGGGAAATCTCAAATAATTAAATAATACTCAACAGTATGCAAAAGAAGTACTTTAATTTGTTTGGCTATAATCTGTACACAACATTTCACAAGAAAACTGAATTCTAACTTTACAAAACTAATCAAGACACGACAAGATTTCAGGTGATAATTATTTACACAGCAAATATAACATATTTTATCATGCCTTAAGATGGGAATATAATACCCAGTGTTTGCGAGTGAATGTTAGCCATAGTGTTCTATAGTACTGTGGGAGTTCACAAATAAACACAAGGTAACTTTGTTCACCCATTAATTGTTCAGGGCCAGTTACAGCACTTGCAGCTGTCATCAAAGATGGTGCCAGAATCACAGTGCCTAATGTAGGCGACGCCAGCTGCACACATGTAGAAGCTGGACTTGTCATCTGGGTTGGGGTAGAGGCCGTCTGGTTTGCCATTGCAGAAACCGGATCCTGGGGCATGTGTGGTGGTGGTAGTTGTAGGGTTGGTTGTGCTAGCACCAGGTTCTGGGGTAGTGGTGGGGGGCAATGGGGGCAGCTCTGAACAGTGAAAAAAAAGTAAAGTATTGTTATTTATGTAATATTGAGTGAATAACGGTGTAAATTAAAAGATCATTTTATATATTCTACTCATGAAATTCTTTTCCATTACCAATATCAAGGAGTTTATGGAGATGTGACAACAGAGGGTGGTTGCCCTCTCCACAGAATCGTCCAGCAAAGTCGTCCAGATCTAGTGCCCACACAAAGGCACCACCAAATTTATTCTCCTTCAGGTAGCGGACCTGTGGGGTGGAAGGACAAAGGTGAAAGAACGATTCACTGAACTATGCTCTAACAAATGCACCATGGATGTGTGGAATGTATGGCAATAATATGCCTCCTACCTTGATATCATAGCTCTCCCTGGTATCAAAGCCAACCCATTCATTGTTCTTGGTGGCATATGGAACTTTTTGGTCTTCAATCCACTGCACTGTGGTGTCTTTTAAAAAGCCACAGATCTAAACCACAAACAAAAGACAAAAGTTAAGGATATATGCCTGACAGACATGTACACATTATAATGTCACAAGAAAAAGGAACTAAAAACGAAAAGAGTAATTCTATGTAATAAGATAGGTGTCTTTCCATGTTATTGTCTGTCAAATTAGCTGCCCTCAGAATTATTTAATTATTGTTATCATTTCCGAGACCCACCTCATAATAGGCCCAGAAGCCAGCTTCCCGTGTGTATGGTCCAGCTGATGCTGGGCCGCTAGCCTGGGCTCCAATACCGGTGTCTGATGATGTCAGACGGAAGGTGCGGCCATAAGCGGCAAACCCCATCCTCAGCTTCTCCACTGGGGTGCCGTTGTCTCTCCAGTATTTCATGGCAAAGTCCTAAAATGGGAAAGGAGGTTGGATTTAAAACAACCGGTAAAGTGTACAGTGATGTGGTTGTATTATGGATGTTTCTTACAATACGTTTCCTTACAGTGTTGAAGTAGATGAGGTCACCCGTGTCATGGGAACCACGGTACAGTGGGCTGTTGTGTCCGGTGAACGATTCCCAAGTCCCATGGAAGTCATAAGTCATCACATTGATGAAGTCAAGCTCCCTGGGTACAAATGAGGAAATTACGGAAATGATCACTATGAAAAGCTTTTATATGATACAAGCAGTCCCCTTCTTCTCTAATGAGGTACCTCAGACTCACTTGGCAATCTCAGCGATTTCATATGCACCATCAATGGTTCCCTTTCCTGCAGATACAGCAGCGGTCACCATTAGCTGAGTATTGCCAGTAGATTTGGCCTCAGCTGCATAGGCAACGACAAGTTCCTGCAAATGCCACAATGCATCACAGTTACAAACTAAACGATGCAACTGAACCTCAGTTGTGAACCAGAAGTGAAATTGAACATAAAGACAGAGCTGAAGACCCACCCTGCAGAGAAGAGTGAACCTCTGCTTGTCCTCAGGTGGACTTCCACGAGCGCCAGGATACTCCCAGTCCAGATCCAGACCATCAAAGCCATGAGTCCTCAGGAATTTGATGGTGGACTGGATGAACTTCTGACGGTTGGCAGCATTGGACACCATGATGGAGAACCTGGGTAGAAGGTTGAGGTATCGCAAATATGTTCTTATGTTCCATCCTGTTCATAGCTTATATCTATAGCTACAAAATAGAATATAAAAAGAATATGATAGAATAAATCATTCCAATAAAAAGAAGAACCATCATGATAACATTTCAGCTGGTCGTGCATACAAGAATATAAGAATACTCACTGTCTGGAGCCAAAGTTCCAGCCACCAACAGCCAACAGAGTCCTCAGATGGGGATTTCTAAATCAGACAAGGAGAGAAGACTGATGTTATGTCTACATTATGGAGTCTGTTTGTCGCATGTACAACCTGATGAAGGAAAACGGCCTCTTTTGCCTTCAGTCTAGTTTGCTTTCCGATGCACAACACATTAGCAACAAAAGCTCCCTGGCTTTTTCTGAAAATAGCAAAATCTACTGTTTGTACTTTGAATACCTGAGGTTACTTACTTTATCTTCAGTTCATTGAAGGACTTGTAGAGAACCTCGTCATTCCATTCATAGGTGACAACTTCATTGGCATGGTTGATCATGGCAAATGCATAGATCAGGGTGGTACACACGAAAGGGTCCACATCTTTTGGCATGTATTTTCCTTGATCAGGTCTGTACTGGGACCAGTTGGTGAAGTAGCATATCATCTGGTGGTTGGCAATTGCTGTAGTTGACAATTTACAGTTTTTCACAATTGTTAACACACAAAAAGCGAAAATTCGGCACAATTTTCACAACCTTAACTTCATGTATTAATCGCTCCACCCAATTTGGCACTACTTCACACTCCCTTATCTGCATTAGACTCTGAGTTACCTTCTTTACACTCTGATGTCAATTACATTATCACCTTGTTGTCCAAACACTACACACAATGTTCAGTTGTTGCACACACTTCTCACATAAAATCTCAAAGCATCAATCTACAACACACCTTGTTGTCCAAACACTACACAATGTTCAGTTGTTGCACACACTTCTCACGTAAAATCTCAAAGCATCAATCTCACAAATAGTCAAATCTCTAAACATTCAGGTCTGGTGAGCAATTTGCACCACCGGGCTGCTCCAGTGCGTGAGTGGTTCCAGGACCACCCATATGTTTCCGTTCTGTACCTTTGACCTTATTCTCCTTTCCTGAATCCCATTGAGGAGTTCTTTTGAGCTTGGAGGTGGAAGGTATATGAACGGAACCCACAGAGCCGGGTCCCACTTCTCCAGGTCATGGAGGAGGCTTGTGGCAACGTCACTGTTAGGGTGTGAATCTTCTGCTATCTCACGATTCGATTCGATTCCGATTGTTGGGGTCACGATCCCAATTCTTTTCCGTTTTTTTCAAAACAAACGATTCTCGATTAGTAAATTATGTTTTTTTCCAATTCAAAATCGAAAAATATCATTATACAAAAATCGTGAAAATCGATCGCGGCCCTAGTCACTGTTGAGGTCTGTCAGGGCTTCATGCGCCACTCGAGGCGTTTCTTCCAACGCTGCTTGGACAGGGAGAACATTGCCTATGATGTGGATGGCCCTCTGGCCAGACATGAACCGGAGGCTTGATGCCTAAATCATGTAGAGAAATAAAACATTTTTGGCTGCATATTTGTGTTTTGTTTTATGTTTGACTATGAAAAAAGTAGGCCTACACTGAGTCATGTTACAAAAGGAGAAATGGTTCATTCTCCATAGTCATTGTCATTTATGGTGTGTTCCATTTATATGATTGTGTTTTAAATGTTTCCCTGCAGTGTGTTGTAAATGCTTGGTAGAGTGCAGCACATGCTTAGTTGTGTGTACTCAATGAATGGTATGTGTGTGTCATTTGAAAATATGGCTGTGTGTACCAAATGAAAACACGAGTTCCATTTTGTGAACAGTTAAAAGATTTGATGGCAAAGTGTCATTTTGCAAAGGGAGAGTAGGGTTTCGCATGTTGTGTGTGTCATTTGAAAATATGGCTGTGTGTACCAAATGAAAACACGAGTTCCATTTTGTGAACAGTTAAAAGATTTGATGGCAAAGTGTCATTTTGCAAAGGGAGAGTAGGGTTTAGCATGTTGTGTGTGAGATTTGCAGTTTTGGTGTGCAGTTTTGAGAAAGCCGTTATTGTTTTGAGAAACGTGTGTTAACAATTGTGAAAAACTGTAAAGGGAAGAGAGCAGATTTAGGAAAAGTCATGTTGAGTGCTATACATGGTGAAACTGTATGCATATTGTTCTGCACATATTTACTTGCTGCTAGTGTCCATATCAAGTCTCCAGACAAATTAGCCTTTAGTTGATGCGATAGAATTTTTACTTACCCAGATGACATAACACCAGGCATAGGCCTATGGAAAGAGACAAATTACACACAATCTGTCATTTAGGAACATTGAGGAATATGTCTACTACAGTATCTCCAAAGCCATGTATCATAGAGAGTTGTTGTGAATGCAACACCTGCAAAAAATCAGAAATGTAGCAATTTGTGTTACCTGCGATAATGGTGAGTCTGGTCATTTTGATATTAAATCTCAAAACGTCATAATGTTACTGTAGAATAAAACATGAGAATCAGAAAAAAGATTATGGTCAAGTTTGAGGAACATTTACAGGTCATTTTTGTACGCTCATACTTTCAGACACTTAAGGTTTTGCTCTTACTTAATTGGCTCAGTACAGTATACTACACTCTGAAAACAGACAGCAAGACATAAAACCATCTGATATACTGTATACTGTATCAGTAATATACAGTAGTAAGTATTTCTCCCAGATATAACATTACTTAAGTCTCAGTTTAATTAGCATATAACTTCTAAGTTGTCCTGAAAACCTAGTGAAAATGTTACATAAAGTTTGTCGATCCTGATGATTTTTCCCCAAGCTTACCTCAGAACCTTCATCAGATGAAATACCAGTGAATAGCAGTTATATTTAGCTTCTTATACTATTGATTCAGGACAAGTGAGGGAGGGATTGTAAAGTAATTAATTGATAACTTGTGTGAGTGGGGGGTTATAAAAATGGGTACATGATCTGATAAGATAATGTTAAGTCTGACCTAAATTAGTAAATAATTTACTTGGTGTAAAAGACCATGCAGCACTCTCAGAGCATTAGTGACTGGTAAATAAGTTGTTCTCTCTAATATATTGATCAACATGAATAGATAACTATGAAACCTTATGGATTATACTTTTTGACCATTACATTTACTTTAGTTTTTTAGTAATGTTTTTGGCCTATTAAACACACTTGGCCTTTGAATACAAATATAAATCAAATATATTTCCAAGTTGATTTAAAATTGCTAAGTTATAGTGACATGTATTGGCCAATATTAATAATATAAAGCAAAATTGCTACAGGGTCCTGTCAAATTAATAATATCTATGCTACAACGGCATTATACATGCTACTGCCTTAAATTTGCTCCAAGATTGGTAACTGACAATGCGACAAGATTGACATTGAAATATTGGACCCTGACCATTGATCATGAAGTATTGTTTACATGGCATGTACTGTACATGAATACCCTCTCTTATGAATCTCACATCAAATCTGTTACCAAATCCACTAGTGGACTAGTGTAATAAGCCCTTTTTCCATTACGGCTTATAGACCAGTCCAGTCCAGCATATACCAGACCAGAACCGCACCGCTTCAAATTATCTAGTGTTTCCATTACACAAAAGTACCCCTGCTCAAATCCACAGGTATGAGTAGCAGACTCCGGTCATTCACACTCATTTGTAATGTAAATTTTTGCCTAACAATGGAATGTAGGTGAGTGGCCAACTGTCCTGTATACAAATGCAAATCACCTGTGCATGTGGCCCAGCTTGGCCTAGCTCAGACCTACCCAGGACTGGGTACTTTTTAGGCACCAGTTTAGTACCACTTACACACCACTCTACCCACTTCGTTGTAGTGGAAACCGCTGCTGTGGTGGTCGGTGTGGTGTGGTGTGGTGTGGTACCATGCCAATGGAAATCCGCCTATAGTGTCCTGTTCTGTTTGCTCCCCAACAAAGCCCTGGACAGACAGCAGTATATGTGCAGAACTCAGCTGCCAGAGTGCTCGCCCATACCAAGCCATCACTCCCACCTTTGCACCTCCCCTGGCTTCCAATTAAGTTTCCCATCACCACAGACCTTCTCTCCATGGTTATACCCATGACAGAATCTGTGGTCTTCTGACTTGGGGCTCCTCTCATCCCTCGTACCAATAAGCGGACCTTCGGCGATAGAGCTTTCAGTGTGGCAGCCCCTACCATGTGGAACTTTTTCTGGAACTTTCTGGAACTTCCTCCCCAGAGCAGACGCTCTAAATTAAGAGTGTCTGTTAAATACCTAAATTGTATGGAGATTCATTGGACTCTTTTAAGTCTGTAGGCTTTTGGCAGCTAGTGTGTTTATTGTCTCCGCCAGGCCGAAAGGCATGGCGAGAGAGTATGTTTTGCACCCTGTCCGTCCGTCCGTCCGTCCGTCCGTCCGTCCGTCCGTGTGTGTGTGTGTGTGTGTGTCTGTCTGTGAACAGCTAATCTCCGGCACCGTTGGCCCGGACGCTGCGAAACTGTGCACACACACTCCCTGGATGCCAAAGCTGAACCTCTGGCCCGTATTTTTCAGATTAGCCAATAATAGCACCACCAGGAGGCCGATTTGTGCAAAACACATTTTTGGATATAATTCCTACAGATTTTGTCTAAACCTCACGCAAATCGGTACACAGTATCTCTATAGTCTTGTGATCAACACGGATCTGTCTGATTTTCCATATTCCATCCTGATTGGCTAAGATTGGCTTTCAAAGTTTGCAGGAATTGGTTTGTTTTGAACTAAATGCCTCAAATCATCAACGCAGCCTGTGATTTCTGTGAAATTTTGCATGCACATTCCCACTAGGCCGAGGAAGAAATGCCACTTGAACTTTTTCAAATCAGCCTCACGGTGGCGCTATAACACGCCGTTTTGTGTTTTTACCTATAACTGCACCGATCTGCGTGAAACTTTGCACGCACACTCCCTAGAGGCCAAGGAAAAACCATTGCCTTTTAGAGCGCCACCAGGAGGCCGATTTCTGCAAAACAATTTTTTGATATCACTCCTACAGATTCTGTCCAAAAATCGCGCAAATCGGTACACAATATCTTTATAGTCATATAGCCGATTTTTCATATTCCATCCTAATTGGCTAACATTGGCTTCCAAAGTTAGCAGGAGAGGTCAGTTTTGAACAAAATGCCTCTAAACGTGAACACAGCGTGCATTATCCGTGACATTTTGCACGCACATTCCCACAAGGCCGAGGAAGAAATGCCACCCTTTTCACATTAGCCTGTTATAGCACCACCAGCAGGTCTAATTTAGCAAAACACATTTGGAACAAAATGCCTCAAATCATGAATGCAGTGTCCAATTGAAATGCCTAAGAAGAAATGGCACCCTTTTCACATTGGCCTATTATAGCGCCACCAGGAGGCCACAATAACCTACCTGACCTGGCGGAGACCTGTGCTCCGAGGAGCACTTTTTCTAGTTTTGTTCATGTAAAGCGTCCTTGGGTTTCATGAAAAGTGCTATAATTTTTTTAATTATCATTATTATTATTATTACTATACATTGCTGCCTGCCCAATAGTCGTCTGCATTTTTATCTGGTGAGGAGTAGGAGGGGGTGTCCGAGAATTGGGAGGTTAGCGGTTCGATCCCGGTTGCTCCTGGCATCATGCATTTGTCGTTGAGCAAGGCACTGAAACCTACTACTCCTAATAGTTAGTATGGGTTAAATGCAGAAGGCATATTCCAGCTACATTATGTATTTGGCCAATTCCTTTTGCTGGTTCATTTACAAAAGTGCACAATATTCGAAAAATAAATTATTTCTTTGCTCAATATAACAACTCTGGAAAGTACTGATGAAAGCCAGATGTATGGAGGATCAAGAGGACTGGATATGCAGCTGAGGACGAATTAGAGAGCGATGTAGGACTTACAAAGTAGTAAATCACTTGTATGAGCAAAAGTTTGTGTGAAAAATACTTGCATCGGTTAAATAAATAAACTTCCACCAATATGATAAATATTTTTATTCTTATGCAATTAAATACAAATTTCACAAAAATGTCAACTACAAGTCTATTCTCTAAACTATATCACGTTTACTACATATTGTCTACATAACAGAAATTAAGTAATTTTCCAAGAGACTTTTAGCACCAAGCAAACGACTCATCTGATGTGCCTAATGCTCAGGGCCACACACAGCACTTGCAGCTGTCTTCAAAGACAGTGCCCACTCCACATGGCCTCAGGTAGGTTCTGCCACCTGCGCACACATAGTAGCTGCCCCTGTCCTCTGGGTTAGCATAGATTCCATCAGCTAACCCTTTGCAAAAGTCCTTCCCTGGAACAGGTGGCGTTGTGACGGGTTTGGTTGTGACTGGTTTGGTTGTGACGGGTTTGGAGGTTGAGGCAGTGGTTGGCTTAGGGGTGGTAACCACAGGTTTGGAGGTTGTGGTTGGGGTTGGAGGCAGATCTGAGAGATTGAGAGGAGCAGAAAGTGCATGTTTTACTGAGATATTATGGGAGTATTAAATCCCTCAAATATGTATACTCCTCGTCCTGTGCAACATTTAAGTAAAGTGTTAACACTTAACCATATTCCTCTCATTGTGCAATATTTAAGTGTTATGGGCTTAACTCTAAATTATTATTATTAATATATTGCTTTTCGTTATAGTCATTCTATTATTTTTTTCTTGTTTTAACATTTTCGTTATATGTATGTAGCACAATCTGCAGGACAAGTCCCAACAACATTTCGCTGCTTGTACCTGTATAAGTCAGTGACAAATAAAACTTCTTGAATCTTGAATCTTGAAAACGTAATCAAATTCCTTGTCACCTCTCATTGTGCAACATTTATGAACACAGAAAGAAAGATGAGAAACAACTCTGCTTACCAGAATTAATAAGGCTGCGCAGATGGCCCAGCAAAGGGTGGTTTCCCTCACCACAGAAGTCTCCCTTAAAGTCATCCAGATCCAGGGCCCACACAAAGGCACCACCAAAGTTGTTGTCTTTCATGTATTGAACCTGTAGATTGCAGGATAACAACATTACTGACTGACCAATGAGCAGCAGATTTTCTTCTATCGTAGTGTCCTCTCCATACCATAGACACAAATGGTACACTGGTGGACTTGATATCACACTACTACACTTATATATAGTGTGAAGACATACCACTTAGATTTATATCATAGGACAGGAGTTGGACCCTATCTCCTGTTTCTGTAGCGTGAGGCGGCTTGATGTACAAGTACATCTACCTGCCATGATGTACAAGTACACTCCCTGGACATGACGCTAGTTTGTCGCAGAATCGCAGACTTAGACTTACACCACTTTAATGTCCTCTGAGAGGCAATTAGTGCTACAACACAGTAGCCTAAAGTACATATACTGTAGATCATTTAAATGCAATCAAATCAACAAAACTGTAATCAAAACTCATCTGTGGCAGCCAACATAAATGATCACAGGTAAGCCAAACATGTAAGGTACAGTACATGTCAACTGTCTACCAACAATTGTAAACAAAATCTAATTAATAAATAGACCTATAATAGTGCATATCGTTACTGTTGGGTAGAAACCTCATATCTCCATATTTCAACTACATTGGAAGCATTGGAACACAGGTTATTTTTTCCATTTCCTGAAAAGTAACAGTTTTGGACATACAAGGTTTCCACCCGACAGTGACGACATCCTCCATGTGTCTATGTGTTTTATATCCCTATAGTAGTCCATGTATATCATCCCCTATCCCACATTTCCCCATGGCTACTGTACTGTATCTTGTTTAATTGAGTTATTGCCATGGGAATAAATTCGTTTTCTACCAACCTTGATTGCAAAGCTCTCCTTGGAATCAAAGCCAACCCACTCGTTGTTCTTGACGGCATAGGGAACCTTCTGGTCGTCAATCCACTGCAGGGCGGCGCCCTCCATGAAGGTGCAGATCTGAAAGAAACAAAATAAAGATATTTCATTTTTAAATACCTTTGTGGTTATATGTGAACCACAAAAAAAGGAAAGTTAGGGATATAGTATAACCGACATATACTGTATGTAATCCCTAACCACATCAAAGGAACTAAAAAGAACAGTGTTGGATTCTAATCTTATCTTACTGTATGCAAAATAGATCTGTGACCTTTTCATTCTCTTGTCAGACCTACTAAATAGATCTGCTACTAATAATTAGAATTATGTTTTTCATAATTGTGTTTATTTAGACATTAACCTCATAGTAGGCCCAGAAGCCAGCTTCCCGTGTGTATGGTCCAGCTGATGCGGCACCTCCAGCTGGGGCTCCAACACCGGTGTTTGATGTCGTCAGACGGAAGGTGCGGCCGTAAGTGGCGAAACCCAACATCAGCTTCTCCGCTGGGGTTCCCTTGTCCCTCCAGTACTTCATGGCATAATCCTGAGATTGACGTGGAAGGCTTAGCAATATAGAGGACAGTATACGTATATATGCCCGAACTGTTGTCTGAACAGTGAATGTTCACTATTGACCTTAAATTAAAGTACCAAGGTTACAGGATACAGATCATTAAAATTATAACGATATCATCTATTATGCTGATGTTTTGCCATCCTTACAGTGTTGAAGTAGATGAGTTCACCCTTGTCCTGAGAGCCACGGTACAGTGGGCTGTTGTGTCCAGTAACTTGCTCCCAAGTTCCATGGAAGTCATAGGTCATCACGTTAATAAAGTCCAGATACCTGGAGAAACACAATAAACAGGTATAAAAGGTATATGCTGACAAACCCTATCATTTTCTTGCAAAAAGTTACATTTTTGTTCAAATTACACAACAACCTACTTTGCAATCTCAGCGATCTCATATCCAGCATCAACGGTTCCCTTTCCTGCAGACACAGCAGCTGTCAGCATGAGCTGGCTGTTTCCAGTCTTTGCAGCCTCAGCCGCGTAGGCAGCAACCAGCTCCTGTAAATTTGAACCACAGTTTGTCAGATCTAAAAGAGTGAATTGGTGCTGTCATCCTTTGTGAAGAATTTGACAATAAGAGTCAGGGCGCCCATGCCTTGCAGAGCAGAGTGAACCTCTGCTTGTCCTGAGGTGGACTTCCACGGGAACCAGGATACTCCCAGTCCAGATCCAGACCATCAAAGCCATGAGTCCTCAGGAATCTGATGGTTGACTGGATGAACTTCTGACGGTTGGCAGCATTGGACACCATGATGGAGAACCTATAAACAAAATGTGAATATAATTTTCTTTCTTCAGCTAAAAAATGATTGGGGATGCATAAGCATAATATTAATGTGTCTTTGATGCCTTATTAAGCCGGTACTTTAACCACTTAAACCTGATTTATACTTTGTCATAAGACGGTGTCTTGTGGCAAAAATAGCTAATCTACAAGCTCAAGGCATACAAAGGAGTATAAATTAAGCATACTAGTCCATACCCGGTCGACCTATCCGTGGGGGTATATGTGCACATGATCTGGCAACCCGGGAGGCAGTTCCTCCCATAGCTGGGCAGCCCCGTAACCATGGCGACAGTGTTTTGCACAAAAATGCTCATAAACAGCTGAGATTTGGTGATATCGAAAAACGGGCTTCGCAGTTCCATGGGCATGGTAATGGTCAATGGCTGTGTGCAAATTCAGATCAATTGCTCCAGCCACTGAGGAGAACCGGGCAGAACCAATTTTGGCCTCACCATGCACTACACCACTACAGAGGTTTGTAAAATGATAGGAGGATAGGCTGATACTGTAGGTTACTTTTGAGGATTTTTGCCTAGATTGACAACATAGAGTCACCATGCAGGATTAATGTGGTTAATATGAATACTTCATTGTCCTATTTCTGCCTTAAATTTAAGTACAAGTACAGGTGTTGGTGTTGGTAACATAATTCTGTAACAAGAATGAAAAGGATTCTCACTGGGTTGAACCAAAGTTCCATCCACCCACGGCCAGCAGAGTCTTCAGCTCAGGATTCCTGTGAAGTAACAGACAGGCTACTGTAGGTATTCATTACATCAGCAACAGCAGTATAACATACATTTTTAGTTTTTATGTGACAATTGTTTATACAATGTGTGAATACGCTAACTCGACACTTTTGTATTTCATATTTTAAAAAAAATAACTTACAGAAATATAAGTTTGTCAGGTAAAACAGATTCAAACACAGGAACAGTGAAATCTGGATTTTACTGTGTATCTATATACTGTACTGTACTTTGTATTAAATGGCACCTGCTTACTTTTTCTTCAAGCCATTGAAGGTCTTGTAGAGAACCTCATCATTCCATTCATAGGTGATCAGTTCATTGTTAGGGTTGATGATGGAGAATGCATAAATCAAATGGGTGCACAGGAAGGGGTCCACATTCTGGGGCATGTATTTCCCATCCCCAGGTCTGTACTGCGACCAGTTAGTGAAGTAGCACACCATTTTGGAGGCAGTGGCTGGAATTGGAAGAAAAACGGTTGTGGGGGTTATTTATCTATTCATTTATTTATCTATTATGCTGTTTACTTACTTGTTTATTAGACATGTAGTTTCATAACAGTCATTAACAGTAAATGTTAAACCTAAAATTTTAAGGTAAACGTGAGAATGAAGAGTTATGCAACTTGCCGCAGAAGCAGATGTTATTTTACACCTTATACCTAAAATAACATCTTAGACTTACCCAGCTGGCACATCGCCAAGCACAAGCCTAAGGAGGGGGGGGGGTGAGAAAAAACAGAAAACAGTAGCTATGAATGTTAGATCCGGACAGACAGTACTGTAGCATATGGTAATTTACAGTATTTATAATTCCTTGAGGCTATGATTTTGGTGAAATGTACCTGCTAGGACAGTAAACTTGGTCATCTTGAAGTCTCTAAGACACCAGAGGAGGAGATATAAGATTTGTCAATATATACAGTAAGATTTACAATCAAATCCAAGAACCTATGATCAGCATCAGTTTAAACAAGAAACAATCAAACATAATAAACTGTACAATGAAGCTATACCAGGAAACATAGAACCTAGCATCTGTCTAAATAACATGCTATCTAAATTCCATTTTAACCTTTGCATAACTCTGATTGGTCGTCAAGACTAGGTCAAGTGCTACGGGCTAAGGTGGGGTCTGAAGAGGAGAGATTACGGCAGCAAATTGGGAGTGAATCTGCAGTTCTAACTGCAATGGGGATTTTGATCCATTGAAGATGCTTGAATGTATTATGACACAATATTCCAGTTCAATCCATAATAGCCAGGCTGTACGGACATTAATCATCGTAATTATTCTAATCATTATGCATAACCTTGTTAAGAATTTTCATTGCCGGGCAAAATAGCTATCATAGGAATGTCAATAACAAGAAATAAAAATATTTCAAAAACAGCCAAGATGCCACATAAAATCTACTGATCCCAAATGACAACTTCCAGTATTATTAAGTACAGTATAAACTCTCTCTGCCAATAACTAAAAGCTCAGGAAAATAAATGCACCTTATTCTGGGCAGATCAAAGAAGAAAATAACCATCCATACCTGCAAGTTGACCTTACAACCTCTGAATGATGATGATCGCTGGAAATGCCAGAAACATCTAGCTCTTTTTATAGGCAATGTCTCGAGATTTTACAACAACTAGAAACGGAAGTTGCTACATGCCATCAAAGGAAAATGGGTGGTGGGGATTGGTCATGACTCATGACAGTAACAGAAAGGGATAAGATAGTGTGAAATGACCTAAAACTATATGACTAATGATAAGGTACAGTATATGGCATAGCATAATGTTGCACAAAGCATAATAGTATATGTATAGCACACACTCACAAGCAATACAGTATGTGACCCAGTGGAGGTCAAGTGGATTGACAAGACAAAATGTTGAAATTACAATATTGGTGGCTTTGTGTGACACGCACGCACGCACGCACGCACGCACGCACGCACGCACGCACGCACTGAAAATACACTAGTATAGAAAGTCCTGAGGAACTACGGTCAACCATAGGGTTTATGTGTCTCTCTTTATTTCATGACCCAGCAACGCAGACGTCTCAGCTGGAGCCTGCATCAGTGTGATAATATTCACATGATAACATTCACGCTGAGGAAGGCTCCGGCCAAAACGTCCACATTGCTGCTTCTGGGTCATGAAATAAAGAGAGCCTAAAAGGACTTTAGTGAGCGCTGGGGATTTTGTTTTACTGGATTCTGTTCAGAGCTGTGCAACCGATGAAAGAAACCATAGCCTGTCTGAAGTTTCTTTTCACCAGTGCTTGCATTTTCGTTTTCAAGTTGCTACTGGCAACACACACAAAAAGTATGGTGCTGATGCTGCAGCGTTTTGGAGATGAGCTCTGCACCCCCCCGCCACACACACGCACACGCACGCACGCACGCACGCACACGCACACACGCGCACGTGCGCACACAAACACACACACACACACACACACACACACACACACACACACACACACACACACACACACACAGACGGGCGAAAACATCTCCGTCCCGGCCTTCGGCCTGACGAAGATAACCACTGTCCAAACCGCTGCTTTGCGGCTATATTTATGTTGAGTTATCTTTTAATCTCTGAATGAATTTCTGTCATTTGTGTTACCTGCACCAAGATACATTCCTTGTACATTTGTACATGGTTTATAAAGCTTCTGAAGTCTGTTGAGAGTTCTATATCAGTTTTACAGAACATGCATATGCTGTAAGATGCCATGACGACACCTTGATTGTTAAACAACACACTCCATATTTGGGCGTAGCTGCATTCAGTCCTCCCATTAGTCAATTAATAATATATATAGGATGGTTTTGGCGAATGCATTACATAGGGAGAGGGCAGCAACAGAAAAGGCCTCATCGCCCCACGTTGGGTGCTTGGTCGGGCATCACCAGACCTGAGGGAATGGGAGGGGACATGATGAGGTCAGAGAGGTTGGGAGGAGGCAGGTTGTTGAGTGCATTTATTATTATGCATTTACAGACATGGAACATAATCTACTGAAGAAAAAAAACACTGACATGTACAGGTTAAGGTTTTGTGATAAGACCTGTCCTTGTACTCAAATGCCACCAAACATAAGTAACCATTAATCAACATGCTGATTTAGCAAATATTGCAACAACATGTATAATAATGTGTGTGCAACATGTATAATAATGTGTGCGTGCGTGCATGCCTGCCTGCGTGCCTGCGTGCGTGCGTGCGTGCGTGCGTGTGTGGCAGCTGCCTGCCATATATGGCGGAGACACTGTTACTTATACCCATACTACTGAGAGTACTGGGTGACATGCGTATTGTATCATGAAGACATATGCCATGATTTTGTAAATGTAACCTTACTGCACCTATAATATTTGTGTTCTTGTATTCTCTCCTTTGTGTGGACATAAATAAATGGTTAAAGTGTGTGTGTGTGTGTGTGTGTGTGTGTGTGTGTGTGTGTGTGTGTGTGTGTGTGTGTGTGTGTGTGTGTGTGTGTGTGTGTGTGTGTGTGTGTGTGTGTGTGTGTGTGTGTGTGTGTGTGTGCTGATTCTTTGTGATTGCCACAAGAAGGTGGGAGTTGGGAATAGGTTCGGTTGTAAGGCTAAACAATTCTTCTAAATCCTGGGTATGAGATGTCCGGTGAACTGTCTTTCGTTAAGTCACGTCCGGAAGGGAACGGTGTGTCGTTCACAGTTCCCCTTTTTAGGACGGCTCAAGCGAAGCGAGCCGTCCTCTATAGACAGAGATGAAAGGCGTCTGAGGTATGTAGGAGTTAACCTCTCGAGCTATATAAAGAGAGGAGGTGGCTTAGGCGAAAAAGGGGCGTAACGGGGCGTGATTTGGTCAGGGACTCTCTGTTTGTGGGAAAAAGGGGGCGGTCTTGCTAAAAAAGGGTCTGGAACGCGTCGTCATTGCTTCGTTGCCACCGATTGGTTGCTGCAACTTGGCTTCATGCAGGGCGACGCCCCCTCTTTGCTCCAAACACCGATTGGTTGCTGGCTTCATGCAGGGAGACGCCCCCTCTCAGGTCTGAACATGCCCCCTCTCACATCTGAACATGTTTGCACCGCCGCCATTGTTCCAACACCAGTGTCCACGCAGCCTAAAGCCCCGCCCTCCCCTCTACACACTTCATGCCGTATCACTCTGCAGAGAGGCATCAGAATTTTGTATTAAATTATAGAATGCACCAAAACATTAATAAGTGTCGACTTGAATCTATTTAAGCCACAATAAAGCCCCGCTTTTATTTTTGATATTTCTTGGGGTTTATTTCGCATAGTTTTAGATGATTTTCCGTGCACATTTCTTCATTTAAGCATCGCGAGCTGCGAACGGCCTTTTTGCATGTAGTTGAAGCGCAAGGGGGGGAGAGAGTCGCAGATAGACAGCTGGAGAGTTGAATAACCTCCTCTTCAAATAACCAGATTGATTTACCAAAGTAGCCTATGTAGGCGACCTACATGTTTATGTTTTATCTTAGACACGGGTAGCCTACAATAGTTGGTAGATGATTGGTTTCTTTTAGGAGCGCTTTGTGATGCACCGTGCAGTTAAATCCGCGGTGTCAATAAATTCCACTGCCCGCTCTTTGATGAGTCCTCCATCCTCCATGAATCGAATACAAACTGCAACTAGTTCCCGTTTGGAAAGCGGGAAATCTTTATACGCGAGTAGGCCTATTGCAAAATATTGTCCAATGTCCACTGAGTTCAGCCTTTATTTTACCAAGCAGGACTGATGCTGCAGCCTGAAGCAGCTTGTCCTGAAAGTGGTTTAGGCGGTCGATCGCGGTGGCTACCGTTCGTTTAGGCGTCCTCGCGTCGATGAGTTTGCTCTGGACAAACTTTTTTTTTTACGCTGGTGCCATTGCTGCCTCTCTGCTGTCTCAACAATCAAAAATGAAGAGAACGAGGCCAGGACATGTGTGTGCTGTTTATATTGTGCGCTTATGTCATGACGTAGAAAACCGGTTCTGTGAATGAGGGACACAGACAGACACATTTCACACTCGAGTGTGAAATGAGATTCTGAGAATACACATTGGCTCAATTGCTCAAAAGACCCAACATCCTCCAGACACGCAGGACGTAGAGAGAATGGATGTGTATTACGTTATTTGTCAGCCTTAAGTATAGGGGCGATATTCATAGTAAATACACAAAAAGCTGTCTGGCGGAAGGAAGGCACAGTGGCCCTCATTTATCAACGCGGTGCAGCCCGAATAATGAACGTACGGCGATATTACCGCACCTTTCGGCATTTATCAATATATCCTGACGTGGCCTTCATCCTACTTTACGCTGAGATCTCACGTCTGGTCGAGACCAGTCGTTGACGTTGCCTGCGCCCGTTTATTCCATTTTAGACCTGCGGCGCAGACGGTCTGACAGGCATCTGGACACATATATCCACTCCAAAATGTATATCTACACTAATAAATAATCCCTGTGAAAATATAACATTTTATAAAGTAATTTAAACAAACTGCTTTAACAGTCACTCGGTTAAGCTTGCAGATCTGCATGGCTGCGTTGGCTATTTGAAAATAGCAGATCTACAAGCTCACAACAGGTCCCATTGCGACGCGTTGTGAGCTTGTGGATCTGCTATTTTCAGCGCAGCAGAGATTCTGCGAGATAAATTTCGGGAGCCCCGACATTCTTTTCATGGACACTGAGGTCTACAAACTTACAGTAGCTTGTCCTATGTTATGGAGTTATGTCATAGAGAGTTATGTAGGCTACACAACCTGGCTGGGTTAAGGATATAAACCCGACGCTCCAATATTAACGTGGCGGCACGGAATCACTGCATTCCGCCCGAGTCTCAAAATGCACAATTTGTGAGCGCCATCATGTTCACACATTACAACAACAATAAGGCTCAAACCCATTCAGGGACATTAATCACTTATACAAAATGTTTTGCATCAATGAAGTCAATAACATGCTATTCAATCTGTCGCATCATACACATGGACATAGTAAATGCATCTGTATGTTTACACATTGAAATGTGAAAACATAGTGGAGCACAATAGCATAAGTGTAATGTCACCTTAAACATGTAGGCTAGCTTTGTTGTTTTATAGCAATAGTATATAAATGAATTTCCTGTCATCAAACCTATGTATTCCTTTTTACGTTACTGTATGTGTTGTTTAGCATAGGACAACCACAACATTCAGGTCATCTGTTTGTAACATCGCATCCGGGGTACTACAGCCAACGTCATTGTCAAGACAACATAGAGAGTGTGTGAATGGCCCCTGCTGGACGGGCTGCTTTCCCAGTTAGCAGTACTTCATAACGTCACTATATCACACAGGTTTATAGACCTTTAGTTATGAATTGCATTGCAAACTGACGTGATTCAAATATAAATGAAATGGCATGGTGGAAAGAAGTCATCGAATGTTTTACTTAAGTAAAAGTATCAATACTGCAATGTACAAGTACTGCATGATGAGAAAGGATTCGGAGATAATAATGTGCTTCAGTAAAACTATTAGTATTTAAATGGGCTTACAGTACCCAAAGTACAAAAATGTTTGCAAATAGCAGATGTGGAGCTGACAACGCAACTTAAACTACGATAAACTAAGCGTTATTCTCTGCCAGCCCTTGAAATACCCGTACACACAATTAGCTTTGGTGCCATGAGGTCAGCTTGTACATGGGCAGTTTAAAACATATTTTTTATAGGCTAGGCTACATGTTACCACTTGAAAATGGGACATTGTGCATAATGACTACTTTTACATTTGATACTTTACGTACATTATGAAGCCAATACTTTTGTACTTGTGAAACTCTAGTAGGCTACATGTGGAATTCCGGACCATTTGTAACAGAATATTTTAATATTGTTAGCCTTCAGTGCTATCATGCACAGTTCTAAACTAATTCGTCTCATCGTCCGACAACAGCACAGTCAAATGCAAAAATCACACATTGCAAAAAGCACACATTTCTTTTTTGATGATGTTGCTTTGGTAATTGTTGTCGGCCAACCGAGCGCGTCCTCCTCTCGGAATGGGTCGCTCCGCTCTGCTCCGCTCTTTGATGAACAGCTGGCTCTCCCGCACGTCCTCCACGTTGCTTGTCCGACTCGGAACCGAAGTCCCTCTCGTCTCGTGGGGGTTGGTTTGGCAGAGATGATTACGTTTCGCCTCTCCCACGACGCTCGTCGACAAGAGACCCACGACGTCGAGCTAGCCTAGCACTCCTCACGTGAACAACACCAATCTCCGTACTTTCCTCGTCGCACGGGCTGACTGTTAAATAACTGTACCGATATCTGAGCTCAACCTAACTCAAGCTATTCCCTTCGGTCCAGGGACGAATACACGTAGTAGATTTGGCGTAAAACACTCAAACTACAACACAACAACTACACATAAAAACACGCAAAACCGATACTGACTTTTGGTAATTTATTAACACACACACACACACACACACACACACACACACACACACACACACACACACACACACACACACACACACACACACACACACACACACACACACACACACACACGGTTACTAAACTACTAATACTTGGTACAGTATCTGATAGCCTCAGCCAGCCCAAGAGAAACTACACACATTAGCTCTCCTTAAAGTGGGTGCTAAAGATAAGCATTGTAAGTCGCTGTTGCAGTAGGTTATTTAACTGTAAACAGAAAACACACAAATGGAAAATACTATTAAAACTACGCAAACAACATGTATAATAAAATAACACACAAAATGACCATTTTCCATGCACAATTGTTTACCAGCTCGCATTCAACGTGCAGTCGTTCTCATATGCTGGGATGAAATGCTCTTTCAGATGTAAACAACTTTACTGCGCATGTGCAAGACCACTCGTGGAATTCCTTTGCAATAACACACAAGTTTCACATAAACACGGATGTTTGCGCATCACAAAATTAAGTCATTCTTCCCATGACATCTTAACCCTGAATCTACACATTTCCACAGGAATCAAAACCACAAAGAACATTTGCAAATTGGAGTAAATACGGTTAAATGTGTGGTAAAAGTGGAATCGAAAATAACAGTGCGCTTGTATGAGGTTACCAAACACACTGTTTTTAGCCAAACACAGTACTGTCCGCTATTAATTACTTACTGATCGACGCAAGTCCACGTTATTATGCTTTTTCATGGCCTTGTAAAGACGACCACTTCCGCATTTTCTTCTTCGGTGGTATAAACTATGACACGGTTGCCAGATTTTCGAGAGAGTAATAAGCAACCAGGTCAATGAAAACAAGCCCAAAGATGTAAGTGACTATTAGGCTATATGAGCACTATAAACCTATATGCATCGGCTTTTTGAAAATAGACGATTTGGAAATAGCCGATCTACAAGCTCACAACAAAATAATAAAAACAAATAAAAAGCAACTAGTAATATTTGCAAGCAACTTCACAGAGAACGAGGTCGCTTATAATTACTATACATGGCAACACTAGTTACAAACAAAACATGTGTCATGAAATAGCAGATCTACAAGCTCACAACGCGTCGCCGCCTTGTGAGCTTGTAGATCTGCTATTTTGTATTTTGATTGAATACTGTATTTACAAAAGTATTTGTAGCTATGATTCCCTGCTTTCATATGACATGAAATAACAAAAATGAAAAAAGCCTAGATGACTTATCTGTTGTCGTGGTGGGTTAGATAGATAGATAGATAGATAGATAGATCGATCGATAGATAGATACACACATGCATTTTTTTTTTAAAATCTCAATAGCACAATACCTCCCTACAGCAAACCACATCCCATCTTCACTTTTAAAGACCCACCCACACAACAGCATTACTTCAATTCACGTCTACACAAAGTAGCTTCAATGATGTACATGTTAATGCTTAATACCTTTTCATGCCACCTCATGCATTGTTTTTCTCCTCTGAATGTACATAGCCATGGCAGGATATGGCCTTCGACATAAGGTCTTACAGTGGCCTTCATGTAACATCACTGGTAATTAGAGTCCGACCGATAGGGATTTTTGTGACCGATACCGATAACCGATTTTAGAGAGGTTTGGATTATATCGGTCACCGATAACCGATATGCAACCGATATTGTGAATTTTATTAGCTGGAATGAAAATAGGCCTTTTCTGATTTTTTTTTTTTACATTTACTCAAGTACTGTACTTAGGAAAATTTTAAGTAAAATTTTGAGGTATTTTTTTTACTATTATTATTATTATTAGTAGTAGTAGTAGTAGGCTAGTAGTAGTAGTAGTAGTAGTAGTAGTAGTAGTAGTAGTAGTAATAGTAGTAAAGTATTGGAAAGTATTTCCAATTTTCAACACTTTTACTTCTACTCCATCTCAGAGGCAAATATTATACTTTTACTCCACTACAATTATTTGAAAACTTTAGTTACTAGTTACTTTGTAGATTAAGCTCTAGAATATTATAAACAAAACACACATTAACCACTTCAGCCCTACACATATCTGCCATTTGAAAATAACAGATTTACAAGCTTGTAGATCTGCTATTTTCCAAAGATTTTTATACATTTGAAATCTTGTTGAACAGGACATCGTGACAGTCGACCGTCGTGTATCCATGGCTATTACTCCCTCTAACATTTCCCATGTTTTTAGCAGTGGTGGAAAAAGTACTCAAATTCTTTACTTAAGTAAAAGTACCAATACTGCAATAAATACTCTTGTTACAAGTAAAAGTCCAGAATTCAAAATTTACTTGAGTAAAAGTACAAAAGTATTGGCATCAAAATGTACTTAAAGTACCAAAAGTAAAAGTACTAAATATTTGAAAATAGCAGATCGAGCTTGTAGATCGGCTAGGTATAAAATAGGGTTAAAGTGGTTAATGTATGTTTCATTATATCATAATTTATATCTGAAAAGTAACTAGTAACTAAAGTTTTCAAATAAATGTAGTGGAGTAAAAGTACAATAGTTGCCTCTGAGATGTAGTGGAGTAGTAGTAAAAGTATTGGAAATTGGAAATACTCAAGTAAAGTACCGATACCTCAAAATTGTACTTAAGTACAGTACTTGAGTAAATGTACTTAGTTACTTTCCACCACTGTTTTTTAGTGTATTGAAATAATGTCATGCATATTTGTCCAGTGCATAGCCTACTGCAGGCCTTGTTGACTAGATTTAGGAGAGATTTTTAAGCTCTTGCTCCTGAAATGATCGATTATTTTTAAGGGGAAACGCCATCATTTAACATGCAAGTCAATGGGTGAGAAGGAGATTGCCAGGCACAAATGGTAGTGTAGGTAATTAATGTATTTGTGCAAGATGACCCTGCTACTGTACATAAAATGTGTATATTACTCGTTCATCATGGTTCATGTTCAAATAGCTCAATCCAAAATATAATGCTGTAGGCCTAAGTGTTAAGGTTGTTACACACCGGGGCGATTTTTTCGTGCGAATAATGCGTTTTTTTTAAAAAACCTTATAAAGTCAATGGCTCCGTACATGGAGCGAAAAAGCGAAAAAGCGAAGCGAAAAAAGCGTCTTTTAATTATTCGGAACGAGTCCGAATTTTGCGCATATTCGCTATTTTCGCCGGTGTGTAAGGACCTTAAGGCTGTATTTACGCACCTGCTTAATTGTAATTAATGCTTCAACATAATTATGACCGGTATTTTTTATCAGATGTCTGATAAATTTGATTCATTCCGGACATTGGGACCAGCAGGTTACAATCCTATATCGCAACCCCTGGTATACCACATTGCTTAGCAGAGTTCAGTGATGCAAATGCATGTCAAGTTGATCAACAGATTGTATTATTCCCCAATGCAATAACAGTACTGAAATGAAGGCTATAAGGGCAATAATGGGAGCCCTTTTTTTTTAAAGTAACTTCAAAGTTACTTTTCACAGTAACGCATTACTTTTTGGTGTAAGTAACTAGTAAAGTAACTGAGTTACTTTTAAATTAAGTAACTAGTAATGGCATTGGTAACTGGTCACTGGTTTTCAGTAACTAGCACAACACTAGCACAACACTACAACGGTGTCTAACCGAGAGTTATACTTCTCCAGTACAACGGTGTCTAACCGAGAGTTATACTTCTCCAGTACAACGGTGTCTAACCGAGAGTTATACTTCTCCAGTACAACGGTGTCTAACCAAGCCCCCAGAACCCAGTGCTTGCATTGAAGCGAAATGGACATGCTGGCTATTCGTAGGTACTGCAGCTTAAACGGAATGGGGCCACTGCAAATGTACGAGCGAAAACGGTTTCGACCAATGGGCTTGGCTCACGAGCTTGCGCACACGCTTGCGCACAGGGACGCGCACCTCTGTGACGTAAAACGCGTCACTTCTGTGACGCAGAACGGATCACAGTGGCCCCAAATAGGCTACGCCCATCACACTTTACAACCCGGAAGAAGGGGTGAATTCGCTTCACGCGCTGGGTGAGCAACTCAATGCAAGTGGACGGGAGGCGATATCTGGTGCCCTCTCTATTATTTTTAACTCTATGTGTCTAACCGAGAGTCCATGCAGATCACAGTTGACAAATATTATATATTATCAGAGCTATTATTAATGTTATCGGTTTTATCGGGATGACGTCATAATTCCTGATATCGAACCGATAATTATCGGGCCGATACTTATCGTGCACTAATAATTTTATCGCAACTTATTTTTATATTTTTCTCTGTTGTTGGTGACAACTCTAGTGCGTCCCATGGACGCCACGACGGTGTCATGAATGCGTCCTTTCACAATATTGTGCGTCAGCGACGCAGGACGCAGGCCTATGAGCATCTCTGCTCAGTGCGGCTGCAGAGTTCATGTGCAACATCTTGCATGCATGGCTGTGGCTTTACAGTTTTCCTTCGCCGTGTCTGTAGGTCACCCCCAGGGACCCCCAAGGGTCTCCAGGGACCCCTAGGGGGGGGGGGGGGGGGGGAACGCGGACCTCCTTTTTTTTTTTTTTTTTTTCATCCCATGCTTTTGGACCCCCAAAACTATTTTCTTTTTGGGGGGGGGGGGGGGGGGGGGGCTGCGCCGTCCATCATGACATCTATGTCATTCTTTCTTGTTATTGCCTTTGTCTCTATCTCCACTGGACCTGGTCGTCTGTGAGATTCTATGAGATTCTACAAGAGCTATGTAACAAGAGCTAAAAATGTAAAAAGTGTCTACTTCTTAGCTCAACTAATTATCTGACCTTTTATCTAGCTGCTGCTCAACTCTATTGCTCGACGCACACTGCTCTGTGTCTTGCAGCTGATTTTATGTGTGGAATATGATGTCATACGATTGTAAGACGACGTCACGCTGGCGTCGTGTCCATAATTGGGCGCAATGCCGCGCCGCCATCGTCGTCTTGGTAACAATACTGATACCATGATACTGACACCATGATACTGACACCATGATACTGACACCATGATACTGACACCAAGATATTGAGCAGGATACTGACACCAGGACACTGATACCAAGATATTGAGCAGGATACTGATACCAGGATACTGACACCAGGATACTGACATCGGGATACTGACACCAGGATACGGACACCAGGATACGGACACCAGGATACTGACACCAGTATGGGTCCATTTGGTTCCATTTGTAAATTAACACTCAAATGATTTACAGTGCACACATAAAGATCTGCATACAAGCTCAATGACAACTTCAAACTTCAAAATAATTTCTGCGTCCTGCAGGCCAATAGCAGTGACCACAGTAAATACTTAACTACTTGAATCCTATATACATAGTTGACTGGAGTCCCCCAGGGTCCTATACTAGGAACACTAGTATAGATAGCTCTACTGCCCCCCCCCCCCCCCCCCCCCATGGGGATGCTATTATTGGTTGGTTAATATGATATAATAGAACATGATGAATCATGCTTGATGTGACATTTTATTCTCCCCTCCTGTAGTACTAGCACTACAGCATATCCATATCCACATAACTATAAATTAGAGTTACACCATATTGGATATGAACTGAGTTCATCTCAGTAGTTAGATACATTCTGAGCCTTTGAACTGCTCTTTTATCAAGCTTATCTTCGATTTGTCTACCACACAAGTAGAATAACACACAACATAATCATCGTAATTGACCTTGACTGGTCTGATGAGCTATGTAACAAGAGCTAAAAATGTAAAAAGTGTCTAATTCTTAGCTCAACTAATTATCTGACCTTTTATCTAGCTGCTGCTCAACTCTATTGCTCGACGCACACTGCTCTGTGTCTTGCAGCTGATTTTATGTGTGGAATATGATGTCATACGATTGTAAGACGACGTCACGCTGGCGTCGTGTCCATAATTGGGCGCAATGCCGCGCCGCCATCGTCGTCTTGGTAACAATACTGATACCAGGATACTGACACCATGATACTGACACCAAGATATTGAGCAGGATACTGACACCAGGACACTGACACCAGGATACTGATACCAAGATATTGAGCAGGATACTGATACCAGGATACTGACACCAGGATACTGACATCGGGATACTGACACCAGGATACGGACACCAGGATACGGACACCAGGATACTGACACCAGTATGGGTCCATTTGGTTCCATTTGTAAATTAACACTCAAATGATTTACAGTGCACACATAAAGATCTGCATACAAGCTCAATGACAACTTCAAACTTCAAAATAATTTCTGCGTCCTGCAGGCCAATAGCAGTGACCACAGTAAATACTTAACTACTTGAATCCTATATACATAGTTGACTGGAGTCCCCCAGGGTCCTATACTAGGAACACTAGTATAGATAGCTCTACTGCCCCCCCCCCCCCCCCCCCCATGGGGATGCTATTATTGGTTGGTTAATATGATATAATAGAACATGATGAATCATGCTTGATGTGACATTTTATTCTCCCCTCCTGTAGTACTAGCACTACAGCATATCCATATCCACATAACTATAAATTAGAGTTACACCATATTGGATATGAACTGAGTTCATCTCAGTAGTTAGATACATTCTGAGCCTTTGAACTGCTCTTTTATCAAGCTTATCTTCGATTTGTCTACCACACAAGTAGAATAACACACAACATAATCATCGTAATTGACCTTGACTGGTCTGATAAATAACATATCAGTTGCTGAGCCTCAGCCTGCACATAGACAGAGATGGCAAACCAGCCCGGGCATTGTTGTATTCAAGGTCTTATATTAGATAAACCTACTGTATTGCAATGTTTGGGTTTATTCATTTACCCAACAGTCTCTTCTTTTGATAGGATTCAAACAGCCAATTGTTGGCTCTGTTTATATACGGTGTGTGTGTGTGTGTGTGTGTGTGTGTGTGTGTGTGTGTGTGTGTGTGTGTGTGTGTGTGTGTGTGTGTGTGTGTGTGTGTGTGTGTGTGTGTGTGTGTGTGTGTGTACTATGCAAAAAGTCATCAGTTAATTTTAAAGCCAACAATCCCCATTATTTATGCACATTAGCAGCAAAGAACAGAATACAAGAAGTATTTATTCATGTAAAATAACAATCTTCTCAGTACAGTGAGTGCAGCAGCACAGTCTGGTGATGTGAGATGGAAGTAGAGCTATCTTACTTGAAAGTCTTAAAGTATCTGATATTAACTGTAGTTGAGTATCAAAAGTAATTATCTGAATAAAGGTAATGACCACATGAACCCTAGTGTCGCTTGGCAAAAATAGGCGAACATTCCCAATGCAATGCAGTCAACAGATACATTTTACGCTGCCTGGGGAACCCTAAAAAAGAAAACCTAATGTCTAATTCCACTGTACAGGATTTGAATAAAAATAGATTACATTAAAAAGAACAACAACAAAGAATGGGTCAGATAAAAAATGGTAGATCCAGCACTGGAGTTAAGTAGCCTTTGCTAAACCGACATGTTTCGACCACGAGCGGTCTTCGTCAAGGCTATATGAATACAAAACGACAGACTCTCATTATATAGGGCTGGAAACAGGTGAGACCAGCCCTCGTTCTCTCAACAAAGAAAGGGTGTCCAGGTGTAAAAGTGCAAGACAATGCTGACATATATTATGATTGACCAGGATACTGACCAAGATATTACTGACACCAGGATACTGACCAGGATACTGACACCAGCATACTGACCAGGATACTGACACCAGCATACTGACTAGCCTTTTATGTATTTATTCCATAGTATAAACCTTTGTAAATGTTTAAAATGTGTCAATTTGAGAATAAAACATAACATAGGTATTTTAAGTATTTAAAATACAGAAAATACAAGACCTGAAAATAAAAAAAGAATTCAGTCCCAGCCAAATATAAATGACAAAATATAGCTGCAAGCAGCGATACAGGGGCCAAGGAATAAAAGGCAATATAGAATAATAGCACAACATACAATATATAGATTGAATTTGAGACAAAGCAGCCCATGCAACTAACAAATGAACATTCCAAACAGCTGAGCAGAGGGCTGAAGGATTGTGGATATTGTATTGTATCTCTGTATTGTGTTGCTTGTAACGCAGATTTCAAACTGGTGTCACAAATTCTGTTATCATGACAAGTTTGCAATTTATTTTACTTAATTTTTCAACACAGATGGATCGTAAGTATTCTAATTAGGCTTATACAGTTTGTCACCATGGTGACAATATGTGGTTAGTCGGCTTCATATTTTCCGACAGTGGTTATCGGTGTTGCCCTTGTACCACTGTAAGAAGTTAACTTTAAGCCCTACATATGAAATAAGCCAGTGGTTCTCAACCTGGGGGTCGCGACCCCCAGGTTGAGGGGGTCGCCAAATTATTTGGGGGGGTCGCCAGATTTTTTTGGGTGAATTAAAAAAAAAAAAAAAAAAAAAAAAAACGTTTTTTTTTTTTTTTTTTTAACAAAATATTTTTTTATGTTATCATTAATTCATGTTTTATCAGTTAATTTACTCAATTTACCCACTTTTTGCAAAAATGTTTTGATAATAAACAATTATCAAATAACCTATTATAATTAAATAACCTTCGCGCGTGCGAACGGGACCGCGCGCGTGCACGCGGGGGGTCGCGGGAAATAATATCATCATTTTGGGGGTCACGGCCTGAAAAGGTTGAGAACCCCTGAAATAAGCTACGTACTGTAGCATTGCCATTTTGTTTTCACAGGTCAATATTGGAGGTCAGGATGCTGTTTATAATAATAATAATAATAAAGACCTTAAATGATTCCAACAGGGGAAACCACTTTTCAGCTTGACCCAGTTGAGATGGTCATATTTAGCACGCAGGAGAGCAGCTAGGGGATAAGAATGCATTTCATGAACACCTCATATCAATGTCAGGGTTAGGGATCGAACCACTGACCTTTGGACTCACAGGCTGCATCTCTTCCAATTGAGCTAGAGCTAAGACCACCCTGTTGGTGTCTGTTGATATCTATAAAGTCTTTCCTTCCAGGGCCGGATCTAGGCATAGGCAAGGGGGGGCAATGCCCCCCCAAATGCCCTGACTGCCCCCCCAAAAAAATAAAAATAAAAATAAAAAAAATGATTTTTTTTTTTGTTTGTTTGTTTTTTTTAATTTTTTGGGGGGGGCTTGTGAAAGTTACATTTATGTCATGTGTGATATGAAATGTGAGTTTACCATAATCAAAGTAATCCTTAATCATATTCCATCATGTATCATTGCATTCAAATAATCCCCTGCCCTGAGGCTGATTTTCCATGGGCAGTGTTGCCAGATATTGCGAGAGAAAGAAGCCTAGGAAAACAAGCCCAAAAGAAGCAAAGTAGGCCACATGAGCACTTTAAACCTATGCATCAAGCTCACAACGCGACGTGTTGTGGATCTGCTAATTTCAAAAACTCTTGCAATAAAATGTGGAATATTTGTGTTTTGGGGAACACAAATGCTCTCTGTGGCACCACACAAAACATTTTCATGAAAATATTTCAGAACCAATAATTATTCAAACATAAATAAGAACAAATCTACACTTTAGATTCTAAAGTGTACTTCTAAAGTTTAGAAACAAGCCCAAAAAAACGCAAACACCAATTTTTACAGGCAACTTTACAGAAAAAGAAAGCCCAAAGTCGCTTATAATAAGCTGACATGGCAACACTGGCCGTGGGGCAGTACCCACTCCAGTCAGTCACCGCTGGATACAGGCACACCGCTTTCAGTGTTGGCTGCTTGCTACTTGTCTTCAGTTTATCTTTGGAAACATTTTGTTTTTCTAAAGTGGTTCACTTCACTCACCGAGCGAGTCACCGTGCTTGCTTAGTTACTGGCAATCAACAGAATGGTGAACTTGGTGAAGGCTTGGTCAACGAGCGAGATGGGAGACGGGAGAGAGAGCGAGAGAAAGAGAGAGAGAGAGAGAATGCGCTCGCGCTGCTGCGTGACCCATTACCCATAAGAGACAATAGTGATCTATTCTAAATGTTTTTGTTTTGCCTGGCTTTAGCCAAATGAACACAGCACAGGATTGTATAATGTTGAATGATTTATTGTTGTTAAATCAATCAACACATAATATCGCATAACAGGATAATAAACCTACTGTTCAGTTTTACTATATAAAAAATGTATTATTTTATAATATTTGTTTTGATAAAAAATAACAAATAACATAAGCCTAACCTAACCTTACCCTACCCTAACCCTAAAACCAAAATAAAGTAAAAATAAAACGCCCAAAAACGTCCACAATCCGCACCTTAACCGCAAAATTTCGCGTGCGCGCGGGGGTCGGGACCACATGCACGCGCACATGTGCCCCCCCCACTTTTCAAATGCCCCCTCAGTCGTTTCAACCTGGCCCCGGCCCTGTTTCCTTCCATTATAAACCAAGCCCCTGTTTCACTAACTACCAGACCCTTTACTGACTGAGCCATTCGATCCACAGACCTAAATTTGAGAGACAGATGTGTTCCTCATGAGTCAAGGCACATGTGTAAGCAAGTTTCATGGCGTCGGCCATTGGTTGGTTTCAGTGATATTTGAAATGACCCTATACCATACTGCAAAGTTTCATAAAAATATGACTCTGCATTTATGTGTTCCGGGCAGAAGAATAATTTTCATAAAACTGCAATATTCATTGGCTCATAAAAGCTTCATTTTTTTACTTAGAAGAAATACACTACAGATTTTTTGTCGCCATAGGTCCAAAGTTGTACAAATGTTTGTTTACATTACATAAAGGTCAGAGGTCATAGGTCAAGTGACAAAGTTGTTTGGCATGAGGAGACACAGATGTATATTGAAGTTTCATGGATGCATTATGAGCGACTACATAAGGTTCTTAAAAAAGATTATTACATTATGAGCTATTATTACATCATGACTTGCTACACTCTTGTTATTGAACAAACACCCTATAACAATGATTACTATCAGAATACATCATTACACTTTATTATTTTATTGAGGAACATACATTGTAGCTACTGTAGGCAGTTGGAGATTGGATTGGAGATTGTGACTAACAGAAAAAAGTATTCCTGTTGCAGTCTACAATCATACTTTATGTTTGTACAAATAAATCTGATTTGACTGTCACATGAGTTTGATGTTTGTGACTAGAGGCCCAGAGGGCCTCAAGGCCAGTTGCAGCACTTGCAGTCATCCCAGTAGATAAGGCCAGGCTGGCATCTGTGCAGGTACGTATTCCCTCTAAAACACTGGAAGTAAGTGGTCTTGTCAGCAATGTTCACATAAAGGCCGTCAGGTCGACCTTCACAGAAAGAGGTCACAGGATCCTTGGTAGTGGTCGGGGCTGGTGTGGTGGTGGGCTTAGGGGGGAAGCCTATAGAAAAAATGCAAAAAGCGTGAAATTAAAATAAACACTGACCTTTAAAAATATTTTGTCACTGTAGTTTGATGTAATTAAGGAATTGGAATTCTGATACTTGATGGATCAAGTATGACCTAACTAAATTAAATGACACATTGCTTAGCTAATTTGATGAGCTATTAGCTATTAGTGTGGGGGGGGCGGGGGGGGGGGGGGTGCTGGAAGCAATCCTTTTAAATGGGGGCACTGAGGTGAGTTTATTACATTCAAGAGCACATTTTCTTCATTTCATCCTAGACTATACTCAAAAGAGCCGTTTCTGAATGGTGTGTAGTTACACGTTTTATTTGGGATGATAATGGACGGTTGGCTAGATTTTAGATTTTAGAAGTGTTGAATGGGATTTGTACAGGTGGAAGCATGTCTGGAAAGGCCACTAAAGCCTAATTTATACTCGGTCGTACAACAGTGTTGCTTGCCGAAAAGAACACATCTAGTATCAGTGTCATGTTACATAATCTCTCAAGACATATTCTGCTAACAGCCAGCACCACTGCCCTAAACATGTTGTGTTATAAACACAGAAGCACCCGGGAGGAAGTGGACTAAGAAAGGTGTAAAAAAACAAGTTTGTGTTTCTACCTAGTTCTCTAGTTTGTGTTTTGCCTCTGCACCCAGAGGCAAAAACAAAGGCAAAAGCATCTTACAGAATAGTACCGTCCTAATACTAGCCCCAACACATCAATTACAGTAGTATTGTCTGCATGTCAGCGCCCACATGTCAAATAGAGTAGTACCGTCTAAATACCAGCGTACACTCACTCACTCGTAAGGGACCTGGATGTTGTAGGGGGTACTGGCACCAAAAAAGATTGAGAAACCCTGGTTTAGAGTGTGCAGTGTGCAGAGTGTGTATGTAGGTACAGTATTTACCCATTGAGTTCCTAAGGTGGTTGACCAGAGGATAGGGCCCCTCTGAGCAAAATGCCCCATCGAAGTCATCCATGTCCAGTGTATACACATGGGCACCACCCAGGTTGTTATCATTCATCCACTCGACCTGCAGGATGTTGAAATAAGAGATCAAATACAGCAACAAATATAATGATTGTATCATGTTAACAATTACAGTAAATTCCCTTACGGGTGGATTTCTACACTCTCAGGCTTAAATTAACACTGAGGATCTTTATGTGCAGAAAATCTGTCCTTCATCTATTTTGTCTATCCTTTGTAACAAATACATACGGAAGTTTATGAGATTAATGAACAATGTAATGCTATTTGGTTACAAGGAGAGTGGATGTACCTTAGCAGCTATGCTGCGTTTGTCATCATAGCCCACCCAGGCACTTCCATAGGTGGCATAAGGCACAGACTGTTCAGGAATCCATTCAACAACAGCACTGCCAACAAAGCCACATACCTAGAATCACAGAGACGCATCATTACACATTTATCAGACTGAAAAGTCAAGTCAAGTCTATAGTCTGAATCATGGTCCACATTTAACAAAAGAAACAAACAACATCCCTAGGCTTTAGACTTTCAATCAGGCAAAGAAAATCTCCTATGAAAATTTTAACTTTGATGGGAAAAGAAAAGGACGAAAGCTTGAGAATGATCTCAAGAGATGGGACTGTGTATTATACATTTCATCACTATCTCAATTCATCAGCAAATATCAGGGAGGCGTTTTGTTTCATTTAAAGTTAGCTCTAGGAGGCACCTCATAGTAGGCCCAGAAGCCAGCTGTACGTGTGTAGGGTCCAGCCTCAGCGGGTCCATTGGCTGGGGCTCCCAAGCTGTTGGATGAGCTGCTGAGGCGATAGGTACGTCCGTAGGTAGGAAAGCCAAACAGCAGTTTCTCAGCAGGAGCACCCTTAGCCAGCCAGTGGGAGATGGAGGAATTCTAAAAAATAAGTAAATAAGTATAGTTATAGTCTGTTCGTCTGTCCTTTAAATGTCAAAGCATCCATAATTAGACTTAGAATGGATTACAGAGAAACGTGACACATTTCTGAGAGAAAGAAGGAGAGGTAGACAATGAATGTGTATGAGAGAGAGACGGAGGAAGACAGTAGAGATTGTAGGGAGAAATATTACGGCATGTATTGCTATTGTTATTAGTGCGTGCCTGTGGACGAGCATGCATACCTGTGTGTGTGCGTGCGTGCGTGCGTGCGTGCGTGCATGTGTACTTACTATGTTGTGGTAAATATGTGAGCCAGAGTCAACACTGCTTTGGTACAGTGGGCTGTTGTGTCCAGTAGCTGCCTCCCAGTGGCCGTGGAAATCATAGGTCATCACATTGATGAAGTCCAAGTGACTGTTAATGTAAAAAATATTATGTCATTTTACTAAAAGTAATAAATAAAATGGCACATAATGAAACATTAACAACAATAAGTCTACTTAGTAAAGTTCTGAATTTTAAGATAAATGAACAAGAAACACCCATAACATTTAAAAAAATGTTCTGTGGCCTGGTTTCAGGAATCAAAAGGTTAGGCCCTCCACACATGACCTTTGATGACCTGGGATTGAATCCCATTAATGCCCTGCTTCTGGGCCTCACCCTCTCACTTTTCAAAACTATCTATGAAATATACAAAGGGGAGCTGTACTGTACTGTACTGTACTGTACTGTACTGTACTGTGACACAAGAAACGGGACACGTAAAATCCTACTAATTTGAGCTTACAGTGCGATCTCTTCAACCTCATAGGCTCTGTCGATGGTGGGGCGGAAAGCGCCCACGTTAGCTGTCAGCAGTAGCTGGGTCCTCCTTGTGTCTTTTGCCTCATCCACAAAGGCCTGGTCCAACTCCTGTTGGGAGAATACACAAACACACAGCTCAGCATTTATTTGCTAATCTCTGACACACATGTAACACACTGGTGAGTTTCCATCACAATGGGGTTATTGTCTCCGCCAGGCCGAAAGGCATGGCAAGAGAGTATGTTTTACCCCCTGTCCGTCCGTCCGTGTGTCCGTCCGTCATTCGATCTGTCTGTGTACAGCTAATCTCCGGCACCGTTGGCTTGCTCGCAGCCAAACTGTGCACACACAGTCCCTGGATACCATTTTTCACAGGGGCCTGTTATAGCGCCACCAGGAGGCCGATTTGTGCAAAACACATTTTTTGACAGTACTCCTACAGATTTTGTCCAAAAATCCCGCAAATCGGTACACAGTATCTCTATAGTCATTAAACGAAACGGGTATTTCAGATTTCTCATATTCCATCCTGATTGGCTAAAAATGTCTTCCAAAGTTTGCAGGAGTGCTCCGTTTTGAACAAATACCTCAAATCATGAACACAGCATGCAATTTCCGTGAAATTTTGCACGCACATTCCCATTAGGCCGAGGAAGAACTACCATTTGAATTTTCAAATCAGCCTCATGGTGGCGCTATAACAGGCCGATTCGTGTTTTTACCTATAATTGCACCGATCTGTGTAAAACTTTGTATGCACACTCCCTATTGGTCAAGGAAAAACCTTTGCCCTGCATTTTTCACATCTGCCTTTTATAGCGCCACCAGGAGGCCGACTTATGTAAAACATTTTTTTTTATACTACTCCTTCCAATTTTATCCAAATTTCACGCAAATCGGTACACATGATCTCTATAGTCATGTGATCACGTGTTTGATTTTTCATATTCCATACTGATTGGCAAAGATTGACATCTACAGTTTTCATTATTGGCTTGTTTTGAACAAAATTCCGCAAATCATGAACGCACCGTCCAATTGCGCTCAAACTTTACACGCACATTCACACTATGTTGAGGAACAAATGCTACCCTTTTAACATTGGCCTGTTATAGCGCCACCAACATGTCTAATTTAGCGAAACACATGTTTTTAACAAAATGCACATCTACAGTTTTCATTATTGGCTTGTTTTGAACAAAATTCCGCAAATCATGAACGCACCGTCCAATTGCGCTCAAACTTTACACGCACATTCACACTATGTTGAGGAACAAATGCTACCCTTTTCACGTTGGCCTATTATAGCGCCACCAGGAGGCCACAATAGCCTACCTGACCTGGCGGAGACCTGTGCTCCGAGGAGCACTTTTTCTAGTTCTCTATGTATTCTTTTTTTGACTGAACAAACATGCAAACACACATGTAATTATTTGTTTTATTTTGTCTTTACTAATCACTGGGACCACTGTAAAGTCCTCAGTGTTCATTTAACTGAGAGTGTACAAATGTTTCCGGGGGTTTCATTGGTAAACTCAGACTGGGTTACATGTCCACATGGGTCCATTTTGTTAGTAACTCAATCATTTTACTGAGGACCCCCCCCCCCCTCCAGTGCTTCTACGCCTAATTTTCTACTTCGTCACTAGTTGAAAATGACTGATTCTATCCCTCAGTTGTTTTTGTTTCGTTTTAATAGCCGTCATTATACTGTCATATTAGTTTGTCTTTCTCAAAGCGAACAGTACCTTAATGCACTAAATAATTTGTTTTGGATGAACAAAAGCCTGCTCACCTTGATCAACGCAGTGAACCTCTGCTTGTCTTCAGGTGGACTGCCGTTGTGCCCTGGGTACTCCCATGCCAGGTTCAAGCCGTCAAACTTATGGGCCCGGAGGTAGCTGATGGCAGACTTGATGAACATTGCACGGGTCTCAGGCAGGCCGACCATGCTGATGAATCTGGTGGGATATAAAAATTTAAAAAACGATTGAAATTTGACGACTGGCCATTAAACTTAGCCACAGAGGATAGGAAAGGGGAATCCCCTCTGTCCATTCTGGGCTACGGGCAGGTCTACTCTGCTACATAAATAATAGTCAACAGTGTGTCTTAATCAGACTTACGGGCTGAGTCCATTGAGTGTGCCTCCGACAGACAGCAAAGTCTGCAGTATAGGATTACTAAGGGTAGAGAGGGAAAGACAGATCTTGGTCATTCAGAGTCAAATAGAGTGTTACAGTTTGTAGTTGTAAAACCCAGATGAGTTTGTAATGGGTTCCTTCGAAAGCATAGGGTTTTAGATTTATGTAGAAAATAAGTTCTGTGATTAATGAACCATTCATGTTTTATTCTATGACATAAATTACTATGAATTTTCTGTGTGGTTAAAATATTGTTAAATTGGGTTGATTTGTGAAGATTATCTTGTTGAAAAAAACGTGTTAATATCATAAGCCATTGTTTGCTGCAGACATTTTCTTAATTTGTCCAAAATTCAAAGCAGAAATTCCGTTGGATATGTGCAGGGGGAAACCTTGGTGGAGATAACTTCTTGGTGGCCTACAAAAACACATACTCCCTGTACTCTATGAACAGCATGCAAGCTATACAAATCAGTAAGCTAATATAATTTAATTAACCCCTTTCCACATGATCCCTTCTGCAATTTTCATTTTTTTCTAATATTTTCAAAACAATGCAAACTTCAGACATTTTCAGAAATTGTAAAAAGCAGATCACAAGCTCACAGTCCAGTCCAGTATGACAGCTTGTGAGCTTGTAGTCAGGCTATTTTCTTCATTCTTGAAATAGGACTTGAGTGGTTAAAGCTCAAATAATGCATGGCTCCAAATTTGAATGTCACTGGTGTGTTGTTGAAGAACCTTGTTGACTAGATGGACTCACACATTCTTGAGTTGGTTAAGGCCGCGATACTGCTCTTCATCATTCCATTCAATGTTGGTGAGCTGATTAAAGCTGTTGATGGTGGCCAGGCCATAGATCACATGAGTGCACAGGAAGGGATCCACGTTTCCTGTGGTGAATTTACCATTGCCAGGCCTGTATTGGGCCCAGTTGGTCATGTGGCACACCAGCTTAGAGGAGGATACTGAGGTGGGAAAGAATCTCAAGTTTTAATTTAATCATTTTTCCATTTTCTTACAAATAATAATGCTGATCCTGATGGTACAGTATTAATACTAATCGTAATACTGTAATAGTCACTATTCATAGCATGCTAATACTAGTAACAGATCTAATATTATTTTCATCATCTACATATTTTTTGTGTAGCATTCTTAAAATCAATATCACAAAATGCTGTCCTGTCACTTGTTCTTGTAGCAAATCAAGGTAGTAAGAGAATCAAATGTAAAACTGTGGTTCCCTGGCCATAGTTGGATCATTGATTGTTGATCAGTCACATTTACAGTACATGATGCTAATGCTGAGCATTATCTCAATTGTGCTTGTTAGAGTTAACATGAGATAGCGAAGAGTAAAATGCTTACCGAACTGCAGAGTAAGCAGAACCCCAAGCGCTATAAAAAGAGTATGAATGTGAGCATGAATGGAGTTTTTTAATAATAATATGGTACTCATAATACAAGTAACAAACTAGTTAGTTTAATATGATTCCAACAAGATGATGCATAAACACAACTATAAAAAAATAACTTAATAACAGCATGAACAGTGTTTATACCTGTGAGGAGAGTAAGTTTCACCATCGTCTTTCTCGAATCCAGCCAATTTTAACAGGAACTAAATCACTACAAGAAATACCAAACATTAATAATGACAAGGCCACAGCAATATACAGGCACTTAACAGGCTGCCAAAAGGTTATGTTGTCGAACCAATTTTAGATTAACATGGAATTTACAAATGTCACAGTCCACATTGAGACTACTACAAATCCAGAGATGATGATACATTACCTTTCTTCAAGAAGAACAGAGAGAGAGTTCAGAGACTGTTGCTGTCCTTTGTGATTTATACTTTCCTTATTAGCGACTAATAACTGGTGGCAAAGTGCAATTGATAAGAAATCAGGGTAGTGGGAGTCTGCATGGCTGATTAGCTAATGATATGACCGGCTTCTTGGGAAAGGTCATTTTAATTATTATTTCACAACTAACAGAATATATTGGTAAATACAAGCAGGCCATATTTTCAAACACTTCATTCGATGTTGGCGGTTAATCTATTAACAGGAGAACACACACACACACACAGTATACATGAACACGTACACTTTTGTACTTATTGCGCCTAACGACACAACTCTGACAATAATAAATGCATGTCTTTTTTAAATACAATCCCATGGTGTTTATTGAAGAATATTTACAGTACAAGTGATCCCCCCCCCCCCTCTCACATTTCCATTCAATCACACATTTGGAAAGGCGCAACGGCATTATCCAGTGCATTTCAGCCCCTGTCAGATGAAAGACCGCCTCCTTGTTTCCACCAGGAAGTGTGTGATGAACCAATTCAGTCACTTTCAAGTTCACCCTGGAAGGTCAACAATCGGTAACTGGTCACCTTAAGCCTGATTTATACTCTGTTGTATGATGGTGTCACTGGTCTACAAGGTTGTAGAGCGGCTATGTTTGTCACGTGACACTGGAGCACGATGGAGCAGTCATTAGGCTTTAGACAGGCTGTGAAACTGCTTTGATTTTTATGGCTGAATAAGAAAGCTTCAGTGATAAAAAAATAAATAAACACACTTAATACATAATAAGCATTTAAAAAAAACGAACAAATACATTGTTCAATGGCTTTCTCTTTCTGACTTGTTCAGAGACTACAACAATGACATTGTGTGTCTCTCCCTATACAGTGCTTGGTGACACGACATTTGGATGTCATCTGTACATTTCACTAGTGAAAGAATGTGTGTGTACAACAATAATTACAGTATTCCCTACAACTATTAGGTGAGATCCATGATACATCTGCTTTTATCATGCTACCCTGTGTTTGTTCATATTGTACTCTATCCTGTGTTGGTTTGGATACACCTATAGCTACTGGAAATAAAGCAGACAAATCTGTCGCATCTCATTAACATGAAAACTGTAGTTTTGGCATATGGGTGCAACATACTGTAGTAATGACACTATTTTCTGTAATAAAATGCAATGTGTGAAGAAGAAAAGAAAAAACAAGCAGTCAATCATTCACCCATCTTTGCCACTTACAAAGTAATCTGTGTACCACTATACAAACACATTTATCAAGAAAGAAAGTAGCATACATACTGTAAAAACAAACAGCAAAATGTAGCTGATGCTAATACTAAATGGACAGGTTAATGGGTTTCCTTTGAGGGTAAAATCATTCATATATCCCATAAAGCAAAGTGATGCTGATTATCACTAATTTAACCACAAATTATTAAATATCATGGTGAAAATGACCATCAATACCATATTCCAGAGAACCAAACCTTGTATTCCAGCAAAGTAATTACAATAACACACCACCACATTCAGCGTCCAGTCTGTTTTGCTTGTTTCAAAGTCCAAAGTGAGAGCGACGAATGTATGAATAATGGTCTGAGCAACACAAGCACAGCGTAACAAAACAATCAAAACAAATTTGCAATATAGCTTCAAGAGTAAAGCTGGTATGAATGGACCTTGTCTGGGGATGACCAATTCAGCACAATCAGGACTAGAAGAACACCATCTGCCATTGTTAACCTGGACAATATCCAGTTGTTAGATGTCATGTAAACAATGAACAAGGCATATTGCATAACAGCTGATATATTGACCGGATAATGGTGGCTGTAACAACTGCGATAACACTGTACTCACTGAACACTGTTGAGCGGCTCTTTGATCATCAGTAGTTATTCTTCTCTTCTCAACAATCAACCTCTGTACTATCAACCAGCATGACAATGAGGCTGCAGTCTCTGTCGGGTGGAAACCTTGTCTGTCGAAAACGGTTCATTTTTGATAATTAATTTCAAAACATTTTAAAATAGTAAAAATTGCCGATCAGCTATTTTCACTACTTTTGCACAAAATGATGTATGATGTAGTTAATTTACAAAAAAAAAAAAAAAAATTGAAACATGGAGATATGAGGTTTCTCTGCCCGACAGCAACGATTTGTGTCTGAATTATGTAAACGATGCAGGCACACAAACTGTAAACAAAGAATTTCTAAATACTTTTTTCTTTCTTTTTTTCCCCCCGTCAAAGTTCTTTCAAAGAAAACCTAAATGATAGAAAATGTAAACAATCATTCGGACCAGTCATGTTTCTCTGTAGTTTTGCTGTAAATACAGCTGAAGCAAAAAACACAATCTAAAATACAGACATTTATAGAGCCTAAAATTCAACAATAAAAAGTTCCTCAGTGCTTGAATGGGCGACTCTAAAATGTCCATTGTATATATACTGTAGCACTTATATGTACACTGACTGGATAGAGACACGACCAAAATTACACCGTTAGCTGTTGACTCAGGGAAATACAGTATGAAAAGCCAGAGGGCCACAGATACAAGAGAAGCGTTAGCCACGAATGTGATGGTCCCCATAAGGCATGGTCTCTATTGACACCAGTACATAAATACCAGTACATAAATACACAATCAGGTAGTCAACCCCCCGCCCCCGTCCCACACCCCCTTTGTAATGCCCACAGACACATTTTTTGTTTTTTTAAAAAAGCCCCTCTTTGATTTTCTTATAAAAACAAACATTTAAATAATTGTTGTCATCCCACCCGCCCTGCACCCACCCACCCTCAGTGCTTGGTGCAACATATCTTGCTGCACTCCATACCTGACCGGCTGAAACCCACCCCCTACCAAAGAACACAGGTTGATAAGACTTTGACCGACAGGATTAGAATATGAAAAATAAAAATGTCCTGGGACTGGCAGAGAAGATCACAGGCCCAATAAGCCAATGAGAGTGAGGGAAATTGTGCTGGCGAGCAGGAGAAGTCCACGGTAGGACTGTGAGGAGCACGCTTTGTTCTGGACCATCATTCCAGTTCCTGGAAGGGGGAAAAAGAAAAGTGTGAGAGAGTGAGAGATCATTTCTTTTTTCCACCCGGGATCTGAACAGGAATAACAACTGACTGATAGATGAAGACTGACATATTTCTACACCACAGCTTAGTAGCCTAGCAGCCCAGTGTTCTTTGATAGTTTCCCTGCAGTGTAGGCTGTTAGGGCCATTAGCCAGTTATGTTACCGTGGTGACTGACAGCTCGTAATAGCCCGAGGGAAATCAAGACAGAATATCTGACCTCTCTGGCCATCTGTCACTCACGAACAAAATACCTGTGCGGTGGCTTATGCTCAAATAGAGCACTGCATGGGGCTGAAGGACAGAGCGAAGGCCCCACGGTGAATTAAGCAGCTGTCAGAAGTACAACATTCCTACAGGTGATAGTGAGTTTGACCTCCACTAATTAGACCTGAAGGGCTGTACAGCTAATGTACGTATCATCACCAATATGAAAAGTGAATACCCTCTTGGACTGAATCAATTCTTAAGATCTGGTTATTCTCTTTGCAGCTAGTACAGTTGACCTAAGGGCAATGTTTAATGGTGGTGTGAAACTACCTGAATTTAAGGAGCTAAGAATTTTGTTCTCACGCTTAGAATTAGGGAAACAGTGGACCAAGCGGAGGTATGTGGTATGTGTATGTATTATAATAACCTTCCAAACTAACCTTTGGAATAGTAATATTAGCGCACTCTGTACGCTTTTAATGACAACATTCCCCTCACATTCCCGTACGCAATAACACAGAGTACTTTAAGTACAGGTGCAAACTGTACAAAGCTAAAAGCACTCAAGCTAAGTGTTGCTGTGTGACATGCCAAAGTGTCCTGCTCTTTTCCTGACAGCCTCATGATTAAGAGAGAACACATCATAATAACCTCATAGGTAAATGCTGTGTGGTAATGTAAGGTAATACATTTCATAACATGTACATTTTGTTATTCATGTATGCTCAACTTGGAAGATTTTTGACAGGCCATGAGGCCAAAGGTTTCCGTGGCTACAACAGCAGATGGTAAGATTCAGTGGGAAAAAGCTTATTACTAGAACATTTTTTATAGTACTTTCAACAAATACACTGGAGTTAGGTCATAATGAAATAAGCATGCCCTTAGTGACTCATTGGAAATTGTCTCACTGACTTATTTTAATGTCTTCTACACTATTAACCCATTAAGACCTGGAACTGTGTCATTTTTAGATTTGAGCTAAAAAGCATTATTTTACACTTTGGGCTATTCAAAAATAGCAGATATACAAGCTCATAGCGCGGCACCGAGTGCCGCGCTACGAGCTTGTAGATCTGCTATTTTTGAAAAATTGTGAAAATGTGTGCAAATCTTTGAAAATATATATATTTTTAAGCGAACATTTTTAACTCAAATCTTTGCCTCTGGGGGTCCCTGGAACAAAATATTTTGATGGGGGTCCGCAGCCAAATACATATCATTTTGGGGGTCCTTGACATGAAAAAGATTGAGCACCACTGAAATAGAAACATACGTTTTTCAGAATACTGTTGAGATTTAGGAGACATGTAGAATCGGCTTCAGGTCTCAATGGGTTAAAGACCTCCCTCAAGCAATCCTACTGCAAGTGAACACGTACTACAGTATGTACAGTATGTTTCTCACCTGAGTCACGGGACACAATGGTTTCGTGCGCTGCTCCATCGCCACCCTCACCCCAGGATCGGATCTCCAGTACTACGTAACCGTTGTCTTTAGGCAATGGCAGACTCACTGATGTCTTTCCCTTGTCCAGAACCTTCAGTGCTGTCTGGCCCTCATGTTTGTACAGAACCTATCATTGAGGAGGTGGATAAAGAAACTATCAACATGATAATCATATTATCAAAATATGTCTCTATATATTAATGCAACTCTAAATTGTACTCCCTAGTATAAATCCTGTGTTGCTGTAATGCTATTCTGAAAACATTGGACCACTGTTTGTTTAATCTCTCAAGACAGATTCTGCTTCTTTTTTATTTTTTATTATTTTTTTACCAAATGGGTTCCCAGATTGCTGTTTGTTTTACCTTTGGGTGATGCAACATGTTTTTCTCAAACTACAGTATGAGGTGTGCACTGTGCAGCTCATCCAAAATTATCTTTGGGTCTTAAATTGCCATCCTTTATTACCAGCTACAGTAAATCCCATAAGATTATGAGATATGTAGCCATATCTACCTTGGATTACAAGTAGCGCACTGTAACTTATCAAAAGGAAAATAAAATCAGATACATTATCGTGGCACCATTGTAAATGTAAATTGTGTAACAGATGTGATTAGTTCAAATAAATTTGAGATGGCTAATCATTTTCCAAAGCATTCAGACTTGTCTGCACACAGTGTACAGGCACACACCAACACTCACTTTGTAGCCTAGTACGGCTGACTCATTGTGCATGGCCTTCACATGGTCCCACCTCACTGTTACCCATGAGCCATCTGTCCTCCAAGACACGTTGCCTGGAGGACGATTTGGAGCTGCGAAGGAAACAAACACTTCGTTGAATTTATTCATTTCCAAAGAAACACAGAAAGACACTGAAGGTAAGGGTTAGGGTTAGGTAAAAAAAATAAAACAGGCTTATAAAAAGAAAGAATCTCACCAAACCAGCAATGATACAATATAAAAAATCATAAATAATCCAAATAAAAAATATCCAAATAATATAATTCAATTTACTATGAATGAAATCTTTATTTTGAACATGTTAAAATTAGGCAACAAAGTTAAAAACAAAACATAAAAATAAATGCAATATGATAAAAAATAAATGCAAAACAGCCTCTCAGGCAACAACAAAACTATAATTCTACATGTTCAAAAAGGAGTAGGATGAAGTATAACACTTATTTCATCCTACCCCTTCGTTCCGCTTACTTCAGCGTCATCTCATTCTTTTTCATATACCCACATGGTATACCATTAAATAAACCAAAACTTTCAAATTAAACAGATAATTAATTATTATTATGGCCTATATCCATAAATGGTTGGATAGGCATAGAATTAGAAATGTGTATAAGTATAACTACCACAGAGATACGTGGACCAGAGCATGTGATGTGAGTGAAGGTCAGCAGAGCGGACAGATTTTGACAGGAGGCGCGGAGCGAGTTTTCAAAACAGTCAGAGTTTTCAAACACTCCGAGCCACTCCGGTGCCGCTCTTACCACATGTTTGAGTATGCCCGCCCGGTCTCATGGTCAGACACACAGTAAAATCCTCAACACAGCAACAGGCGTGCACGATGCACGTGCACGTTTTTGTGAGATTCCACACTTTATTCTAAACTGATTGCTGTCATTCAAATGTACCATGTAAATCTGTAATCCACAAAGTCTGGTTAGTAATTATTTGTGTCAATTATATTTACTGTATATCACCAGTCAATCATAGGGGAATGTTTTGAAATGGGGGACCAGGTGATTAACTTGGTGATTGATTGATTGATTGATTGATTGATTGATTGATTGATTGATTTGCAGTCTGTATATTTGTCTTTATTCTTTCAAGTCTGTATAGACCAGATCCGAATGTTTGTAAATAAACGTGTAGAGCAGTAATTATGTTTATTCTGTGTATTTCTAATAGTCAATAACAATATCATGACTGTATTTCTCTTCCAGAAATACGGTTAAGTAGTAATTCTGCTCCAATGCGACACTGCCGGCTTTATCTACCAGGAAATACATTTTTGTGGTGGTGATGTCATGATGCTGTCACTCGGGGGCCCTGTGCGAGGGTGGGGCCCCTTTTCAACGGGTTAAACATAGCTAAGGCCGCCACATGAGCAGGAATGGACCATCACGGTGTTACCACATCCACAGCTAGCTTCAGGGAGAGGAGTGGTTCCGTGACACTTGACAATGAGACCCAAAATTTTACATCCGGAAATGGACCTGCTGAATTCATTTACAGTCCCCAGGGTCGGGGGGGAATGGAAACGGTGTACTTTCCCGCACGCAAACGACAGCCGAACAGGACCTCTGGCGTAGTTAGAGACAGCATTCAGCGATTGTGCAATAGTTGTCTGGCTTGAGAGACATGGAGTTCAGTGTCTTGCTCAAGGACACTTACACATGCAGCCAGCAGGAGCCAGGGATCAAACCGAGAACCTTCCAGTGGTGTAAAGTACATTTACTCAAGTACTGTACTTAAGTAAATGTTTTTTTATTTTTACTTTACTGGAGTATTTCCAATTTTCAGTACTTTTACTTCTACTCCACTACAATTATTTGAAAACTTTCGTTACTAGTTACTTTGTAGATTTTTATTATTATTACAAAACATACATTAACCACTTCAGCCCTATATACATTTCGGCAATTTGAAAATAGCAATCTACAAGCTCACAATGCGTCACGATGCGACACATTGTGAGCTTGTAGATCTGCTATTTTCAAAGGATTCTTATACATTTGAAAACTTCTGAAATTGGACATTCCGCATATGAGTACTTTCTACTTTTGGTACTTAAAGTATATTTTGATACCAATACTTTTGTACTTTTACGGAAGCAAATTTTGAATTGCAGACTTTTACTTGTAACTATTTCTACATTGCAGCATTGATACTTTTACTTAAGTAAAAAATGTGAGTACTTTTTCCACCACTGGAACCTTCCATTTCCAAGATGAAAGCTCTACCCCCTGAGCCATTGTGTGTGTTTGTGAGCATGTGTGTTTGTGTGTGTGTGTGTGTGTGTGTGTGTGTGTGTGTGTGCGTGCGTGCGTGCGTGCGTGCGTGCGTGCGTGCGTGCGTGCGTGCGTGCGTGCGTGCGTGCGCGTGTGCGTGCGTGTGTGTCAGGCAGACATACGTGGTCTCCTGGTGGTGACAGTTGCCCGTGGTGATGCGGGTCCAGTGCCGGCACTGTTGTAAGCCAACACAGCCACATGGTAACGAGTGGTGGGCCGAAGCCCTGACACCCGTGCAGTCGTTTCGAGTCCAGCCGTGCGCACTCGGTCTGCTGCTGCCTCTCGCTCATGCTGCCGCCAGTAGCGGATCTATAATGTATGTACACAAACATACACACGCGTGTTGTCACCATTCTGCTCATTTAGCATCAAACTTGACAGCGGAGGTCCCATACTGTACCTCTTCTATAGAAGAAAGTATCAAATGATTTACTAATTAGACTAATTATGTGTTTTCTAATTCCAAATGACCTCCAAATGACCTCCTGGAAATCAACCAACTGAACTAAAACTTTGATAAATACTTTCCATCTAATAGCAGTAAATGTAAATATATAACCTTGTTGACTCAGATTAATATAGAGATAATAAGGTAGCGGTCTCTACTTTTAATACTGATAGCGATAGCGATATAGACACTGATAGCAACCACTCAACTTTCCCAAGATAAACAGCTCCAGTCTCCGCCTGGCATTGAGCTAATAAATTGTTAATACTTTTATTAGGTGGGGGACAAAATACTCAACAGTGATGAGGTAAGACTTCACAAAGATGCCTCCATAATTGAACCTAATGCAGTAATGTCAACATCATTGATGTCAACTGGAGCTAGCCAGTTTGAAATGGCCCAGTTTTGAAAATTACCCTTTCAAATTACCCTAACTAAGAACTTTACCCTTGACACCAAATCATGTTGACTTCTAAAGGAAACAAGATATGGACAGGATGTGATACACTGTAACTGAAGAACATGAAATAGAGGTGATGGAAATAACCTTAATACAATTAAGTTAAGTTTAGCTATATACAGTAGCACATTTTATATAACAGGCTTAGACTCAATGTGCTTCAAAATAAACAAGATAGGAACATTAGAAGGTATTACATAAATAAGAACATAAAAGATGATAAGGCACAATAAAAAGGAACAAGATAGGATTCTCAAATAAAAAAATATTCCCATTAACCATGCAGCCTAACTAAAACCTTGCAAAAAGAGATGTTTGTCTACTTTTGAAAGAAAACACTATATTGTAGTCACTACTAATTAAGAGGGTATATCAAGAGGACAAGCAAAAAGGCAAGTTCACACAGACCTCGTATCCCCTGAGGATGCCGTTGGCACTGAGCTGCTGGACAGACTCCCATGACACTTGGATGTCGAAGGCACTCAGGGCTGTGGCGTTGATACTGGATGGTGCCACTGTGGGCTCTGGGGGTTGGGGGGGACAAGGGTCAGCAGTGGAATGAAGTTGTATTAGTAGTACAGTACATATAGGGCTCTACAATAGATTGTGCATGTAATGCACATGATTTTAGTCTATTCAAAGACAATGATTTGTGCTGCGCAGTGCCATTCGCTGGAGAGCTAAACAGCAGCACTTCTGAATTAAGTGAATGTGATAGTCCATGTTGTTTGATTCGTGTTTGCTATAACCACACCAGACCATTCAGTTGAATTAATCCAGAACACAAGCAATTGCTGTAATTTAAAGTTCTCTATAACCAGCAATGTGTGAGTGATAATTCTGTTTATCAAATATTATTTTATTCCAAGGCAATCAATGTCGGACTGCCTCTTCCATGGGTAGAGAGGGAGAGAGTCTACGATAGCACTGGGGATAATGCATAACGCATCTGGCGCTTAAAGGCAGTGGCACCTGGCACACTGATTGGTTTTATTAATGTAACGCCCAAACCACACCTATGCATAATGTAAGGGGTAGCACAGGTGTTTTAGGGATAAGGCTGGTGATGTAAGATAGAAACACAGCCACGGGAACGCCCCTTGCACGATGCAAAATCCCCAAATAGTGGGTAGCGCGACTTGGGCGCAAGATAGGGCCCATAGTATACTATGGAAGAGGTCAGTACTGTAGGAGCCATCATGAATCATCATGAAGGACAATAATTGAAATGGCGCTCAAAGTGAGTCACAGGGTGTTCTACCAGAGCCGCAGACATTTTTAGATCTTCATCACAAGGTATGACATGTCATCTATTAAAGCACAGTCATTTTTGCATTTTTTTCCGTAAACTGTTACACAATAAATGCTGATTTTCTCCGCTGTGTGCACAATCTTTTGTGAATTAAAAAAAAAGTTCATGTACAATAAATCTGGGCCCTGACATATTGTGCCACTGGTATTACAAAAAAATGATTTCACACTGACAATGTATTCATGACTGTGGTTGTCCTCTCTATGTGGTGGATGCCCTCTTATGGTGTTCCTAAACACTGCATGCAACAAATAGGTGCTTAATGATTCTGTATCAAATACGTAACCCCTGCAAACTCCCACAGAATAGGTACTATACACAGGACCCACTGAAGTCGACAAGTTACAGTAACTCCAAAGTTGATCTTGTCTTCTCTGCTTACTTACCCTCCTCAGCTGAATGCACCACAGCGATCTGGCTAAAGGGACCCTCGCCCTTGCGGTTGTAGGCTTTGATCTTCACTTCAAAGGGGGTGTAAGGTGACAGGCTCTGGTTGGAGTAGACATATCGTGATGACTCCACATGGGGAACAGATACCACTGTCCATGTCAGGTCGTCCTTCTTCTTGAATGCCAGTATGTAGCCGAAGCCATCCCCGTTTTGGTACTCTCTGGCCATCGTCTGGGGGATTCAGGAAAACGTATAATAAGTTCAGATTTTTTTTGAGGAGCTATTAACATGGCACATTTCACAATGCCACGCTCCACTGATTCAATGCAGAACTCATGCTGACAAATTCTGATACACTCACCGTCCAAGTGATGATGAGCTCATTGCGGTCCCCTCCTCCTCCTCCTAGTCCACTTGGGGCAACTGTGGGAGCTAAGGGAGAGATAATGTGTGTGCACAAATATAAAACCACAGGTTTGGCCAAAAGACAATATTCTGCTTCCTGTCCAAAAATACAATAGGAGATTGGAAATCGGAAAAATTGGCCCCCATGTCCATCCTATATTAAAATTGGCTACTTGGCTACATGGCGGTCCACGGCCATGTCACTCTGACTCAGACATAACTACAAACAAACCCGATATGCCTAGACTTATTGGTCGGATTGACAGTGCGACGTAGGTGTTAGGCTTGAAACTCTAGTACTGTATAATACAGAGGAAAGCATTTTCCATTCGATACCATTTGAATACACTTTGATACTGACTCAATAACTTTGCACATGGAAAAAGCAATGTAATACTCCTGTATTGCAATTTATAATCAAGTATCCAATAGAATGCTATATATCACATTAAAAATACAGCCTTTTCCAAAAGTTTAAAATGTTCCTTGTGTACTTTCAAACCCACAAAGTACTTACAGCTTGACTCTAGAGACTGCAAAGAATAAAGCCAAATAACGACCAAAACATAAATAGATAAATAAATACCTCATCCAATTCACACGCTTATTTTAAAATGTGCTAATATTATCACCAAAAATCGGACTGTAGGCATTTGATGAACTCAGTCCACTTGACCAAAGCTTATTACAGTATTATTCTTTCTTAAGTCTGAGAAAGACAGTCCTTTCTTTGTGAGCTTGTAAATCTGATGTTTTGGCAGAATGTTCACCTATTATGACGTGCCCAGAATACGGACACTAGGGTATATGTGGTTAAAAAGAGAGGGGCTAGCATCACACAGTGACACATCCTTATTTCCATGGTTCCCTCACCTGCTTGCTGTGTACGGATGGTGTGTGAGGGCATGCTGGGCTCTCCGCTGCCCAGGATGTTGCTGGCGATGACCTGGAACTCATAATCCATCCAGGGCATCAGTCCAATCACACGGGCTGACTCTGCATTGCCCTCAATGTTAACAGGATCTAACGGATGGGGGGGGGGGGGGGGGGAGACACACATTAAGCACACTAACTCACACCTGCAGTTACAGTACTAGTAGGAATGCAGTCTAACTCAAAGTAAGACTCGAATATAGATATACAATATGCATGTACGCACACGCACGCACACGCACACGCTCGCACGCACGCACACAGACCCACACACACACACACACACACACACACACACACACCTGTTCTCATCCTCTTCCACTCGGATGAAAGTGATGATCGTCCCATGATGACATATTTTCCAATTGGACTGTGGTTGTCGTAGCCGCGACTCCACCTGAGTTCTACTGACGACTCCGCAACGTTCTTTACCACCAGTCCTCCAGGGGGTCCTGGAGGGCCTACACACACACACACACACACACACACACACACACACACACACACACACACACACACACACACACACACACACACACACACACACACACACACACACACACACACACACACACACACACACACACACACACACACACACAAAGACGTGCACAATGCCAAAACGTTACTGCATAAGATCACAAAAATAGACAGACGCATTTGCTTATTCACTGTATCTGTACCAAATTCCTTAGAAAAGAACAGGTGTAAAGGGTCTGCCTTTACCTCGGACCACCAGTTTGGCTGAAGCCGAAGAGCTGTCCACCACCGTCTGAGCCGTACAGGAGTACAGTCCTGCCTGGCTCAGCTGGCCATTCACAATGAACAGGTCACCTATGGTCTCCTTCTGAAGGCACACAGACAGAGGACAAGAAGGGACAGATGAGTGAAGACAAGCAAAACAATCCACATAAGAGAAGTAAAGCCTATTTCAGACTGGGTACAACGGGTACTATTTCAGTTTTAGACATGAACTGGCAGCATGTAATGGATACCTAATCTCATTTGAGGTTTAATTCTGTCTGGTCTGGTGCTCAGGCACCATGAAATGTTTAACTTGGCATGACCAAATAGTAAATTGAACCAAGCAGTTCCAAGTCTCCCTTTATCTGTTAAAACCCTAACTTCTACAGTGGTACGGTTCACAATGACGCCCACCCTCCAATCAGGGGTATTATTGCACAGAGTCTACTTCAACCGTATAGTACAGTACAGTACATTTCACTATCAATATTGTGCCTCACTCCAACAAAAGTACTCCTAAAGAAGTGCCTCATTCCCACAGAAGTCTGCTTACTCCATCTGTCCATGTGGCACAGTGCCAACGCAATCCTCAAATTATCATCCCAGAAAAACCCTTTCCTCTAGACTAGAGTAGTACAGTCCATCATGTATTATGACACTCACTCCTTGCACACGATGGAATGGCCCAGCAGGATCCTCCAGGTCCAACAGGACTCCATTGTGGGCCCAGGTGAAGGTCAGGTCCATGGTGGGGTCGTGGGACGCATGGCACTGCAACGTGACATTGTCCCCCTGATTAATGTCAGCATTGGAAGGGGCCAGGGTGATCTTGGTGGCATCTGGACACAAATAGATAGGTGGGGGGTTAGAGATGGTGGTATGAAGAGAGGTTGCATGATTTGTGTGTGTACAGTATGTGTGTGTGTGTGTGTGCGTGTGTGTGCGTGTGTGCGTGTGTGCGTGTGTGCGCGTGCGTGTGTGTGTGTGTGTGTGTGTGTGCGTGCCTGCCTGCCTGCCTGCCTGCCTGCGCACGTACGTGCGTGCATGCTTTACCAGCTTTGTGGGGACCATGAGGATAGTAAAACCATAAAACATGGACCTAGTGTCCCCACTAGACATTGCCCTAGCCTGAGCGAGAGAGGAATAAAACAAAAAAAAAGTAGTGGGCAAGGTTATTAGCCCGCAAGATTGTTATTGTCAGTATTATTGAAAAACCAAAGCCTGCAACCCTTAGTAAAAACTATAGCTTGAAGCCTGATTTATATATAGTTGCATTCTGGTGTCGCGTACTGAAAATAGCTGATCTACTGTACAAGCTCACATCACATTGCATCGCGCGGCACAACACGGCGTGCAAGTAAGGCATAATATTAGGGTTTAGAACTTGAATGGCTTGCCTTTTGCAACAGTGTTGCTGTCCATGGTGCTTAAGGGCACCTATCAGGAGGTAGTCTATAGTCACGGTTGGACACTGTGATTATAGGGTAAGTGTTCGAATATCGAATGAGCACATTGTGGAGAAATGGGCCTCCAAATGGCAGTACAAGTTTAATTATGCTGAAACTAAAACGCAGCAAAATGCAATGCAAGTTATTTTTTTTCACAGTGATCACTGAGAGCGAGAGGGGGATCTAGGAGCAGAGGAGAATCACTGTGCAGCAGTAGAATGGAGAGTTAAGAACAACTTTGTGAGTGTGGAGTAGGATTCTGCCGCTCTACTCTCTGACCCTAACACCCCAAAAAGTCAGGATTTCATGAATTGTTCTTACAAAATGGTTAATATTTTCTGAGTTACAATTAATAAAAATAGGGGTTAGGGTTAGTTTTAGCCTGTATATGTGTGTGTGTGTGTGTGTGTGTGTGTGTGTGTGTGTGTGTGTGTGTGTGCGCGCGCGTGCATCTAACCTCTAACAGACAGGTGTCCAGTGCTGTTTGCTTTGCCCAAGTAGTTTTCAGCAAAGCAGGTGTATTTGCCCTCGTCAGCTCTGCTGATGTTATGGATCCACAGAACCCCATCTTGAGTCACCGTCACCCTGGCAAAGACAAGTTTCCAAAAATGTCCAGAGAAGCATTTTCAAATTGGGAATTTGTCATGATCAGCGGGTGTATGGATCTAATAATAATAAAGACCTTTGTTGAGTACTCATTATTTTCAATTAGTCATGTTTCTTTTTGTGCAAAAAATATATATATTTCTGTTAATCATATTTAGAATTTTGTTTTACAATCAGGCATTGACATATGGACTGATTCAAGCATTTGAAAAAACGTAGGTCCACATATAACCTTATTATAAAGTGCATTAAAAACACTTACTACACACTGTTCAGTCATAGAATCGGAGTGCATTGTCATAGAAAATAATATAACAAAGAGAAGTGTAGGTATAGGTAAACCTGTTCACTGCTAAAGAAGAATCAGATTTATCCCAATTTGGCTACAGTACAGTATGTTAGTCCAGTTATATGCTGGACATGTGTACTGTAGCTAGTCATATACTTACATAGAATACAATTCCAACAACAACCAAATAGACCCACAAGGGTCCTCCAAATTACTAATGGATAATTTAACACTGGGGATTTTACTGTGTACAATAAAGTACAATAAAGATATGGTTGGCAAAAGTCATTAACCACTTAAAACCTATATTTTACCAGGGTCTCCCAGGGCTCTATACTTGGTGTGATCGTTGTTTCCCTCTCAACCAAATCTCTTTGACGGAAATTGCAATCCACGAGCTCACAATGCAAATCGGCTATTTTTTCCGAATGTTCGCCCCCCAGAATGGGGACGCTAGGGTTCATGTGGTTAAGTCATTAATATACAGTAGCTCAAACTGATAGACCTCTCCTCTCGTACTGATAAGGTTTTGCAGAAGCTCTTAGCCTTTGATATTGTTTTACACAGTTTGGGTAAGATCACCTTTTATAAAGCTGATGAAATCAATGGTAATAGGGCCCTTTGATATACAGAAGCTGCTTTTGATCTAGTTTCCAAGTTACAAATATATAGCATTTTCTAAATCTCTCAACATTTGGTAGCAGTTGAATTTTGAGTAGTTTTGTTAAATTCTCTCTCAAGTCATGTAGAATCTATAGCCAAGGTTAGCTTGGGCTGTCTATCACTTAAGGCTAGACAGGTCAAAGAGTTAGGCTTATGTTTATTTTAGTTTGCCTGGAGTGAATCCAAGGCAATGAGCTCAGTAATAATACATTTGGACAGTATCTACAGGCACCTTTGTAAATTATGTGAATAAACTATAGAGAACTGAGATGAATATGAATAACTGTATGATGGATAGCTTTATGAAGGTACAAGAACAGCTTAATGAACATATTCTTGCAACAGCATTTTGTCAGTATAGGAGGGCCCAGGCCAACAGATGTGGCCGTGTAGAGTGCTGAATAAGGAGTGAAGCTAGAATTGCATGGGTGTGTAATTATAGTACCTATATGGCATATAGTACAAAATACAGTGTCATTTCAAACATTACTTTCAAACTGCTGCACTTAAAAGGAGATTTCACAGTGATAGGATAAGAATGAATTCAAAAGTTTACACTGAAACACCATACTGTATTCTTCCATTTATGATGGTTATGCATCTATCCAATAAGCATTACAAATGACATGAACGATATGATGGGTTTCATTCCCAAATGCAGTACATCCACTTAAAAAACAACAACAAAAGAAAACCCAAAACATTAATCTCTATAATTTAATTCCTTTAAATGTTACCACTGATTAAGAAAATATATTGACTCTTCTAATATCATTCATCCATATATTTTTTGAAACATGGGGTATCGTTTTTGTTTTATTGTTAATGTACTGTACAGTAGATACCTCTAAATACAAACATCTGCATTAATAATTGAGGTACTGTACATACAGTACAAGTACACTTCCCACATATTGTGTGTTGATTTGTGAAGATTATCTTGTTGACTGTTCAAAAACTTGATTATTACTAATTACAGCTCATTTTCTTATCAAAGACCCAACCACAATCAAAAGGTCGCTATGGGCATACAGCACAATACCTGCTGCTGTTGATGAGCAGCTCTGTGCCACGGCTCCAGAACAGGGTAGGTTTCGGGGCGGCCCGAGGTCGACATTCCATCATTACCTGACCCCCCCGGGCGGCAGGTACCAGCTTCCTCACTGGGTTCAACCTGAAGTCTGGGGCCTGGACTGGAAAATGGATGGATGAAGAGAGAAGAGAGATGGGAGAGGGGGCTGTCAGCAGTCCAACTCTTCTTTGCATTATTGTTTTTTATTTCTTTCACTGACAAAAAATGTAGGGGGGGGGAGCTGGAGCTGGTCCCATACCACATAGGCTCTGATGCCTGACTCGGTTTGTCAGCAGTGGCGTGCACAGACATTTTGAGGGGCAGGTGCTGAAGTAAATTATACTTTTTTTGTTGACTTGGTCTGATCTTTTTTCCCTCTATACCTCTTTGCCAAAAATAGCTGATCTACAAGCCCACAACGCCTCGCAGCGCGAGGCGTTGTGGGCTTGTAGATCTGCTATTTTTGGCTAAAGTTCTTCTCAGAAAAGGGATGCTAGGTTTCGAGTGGTTATGGTAAAAAGAAAAATCATATCACATAAAGAATTGGCGGACCCCCTGTAGTAACTCTGAGGACCCCCTGTTGAAGACCCCTGCTGTAAACTGGAAAAAAAAAAACTTTTTTTTCTTTTTTTCTGAAAAAAAGGGCAAGAGGGCAAAGGGCAGGTGCTCTAGCACCACCTAGAGTCTATCTGAGCACGTCCCTGTTTGTCAGTACCTGGTACGTGTATTCAATGTTTGCTCACTGCAGTCCATCCAACCCTGCTCACCTACCTTGGACTCTGAGCTCAGCATTGGAGTAGATGGTGCCGTGTTTGTTCTCAGCTACACACTGGTACATCCCAGAATCCTCCAGGGCCAAGTTATTAATCTTTAGGCGACCCCCATTCACCTCCACTCGGTCCTGGTGTCAGAGGTGGAAGGAAGTGAAGAAGATGAAAACATGACAAATAGACAGACAAACTTCAACACAACTGCACCGTGTGTGTGTGTGTGTGTGTGTGTGTGTGCTACCTGTGTGCTGAGGGGCTGCCCGTTGCCTAGCCAGCGTACGGAGGGCCGCGGTTTGCCAGCAGCAACACAGCTCCAGTGGAGCTCCGAGCTGATCTCCACCTCAGAGTCACTCATCACCTGCAGCCAATCTGGCTGGGCTGAGGGACGAGACAAGTGTGGGGGAGGGAGAGAGGGAGAGGGAGGGAGAGAGGGAGAGGGGGGGAGAGAGAGAGAGAGAGAGAGAGAGATTTAACTGCCAATATAAAGGCAACACCTTAATGAATAAAATATACTGTACAGAGCATATTGAAGTGTAAGGGTAATGTGCAATGTTTAGGCCCACCCAACCTCAACATAAAGTAAAGGCCAACCAAGTGGGGTGGCCCAGTAGCCTGCTGTGCCTGCTGTGCTGCTTGATTTTTGCCGTAACCTTCAGGGTGATTAGACCCCTCTGCTATCATGTCGGGGTCTAATCGCCCTGTCTGGGTTTATTTCTCAACAATGACCGGCTCGCCGTCAATTATCCCTTGCATAACAGCAGTTTAACAGTATAAGACTGTGCTTGTATTGGGCAGGGTTAGGGTTAGGTGCAACTATGGGAGTGTGAAGTAGGGCATTTCTGAAAAAGAGCATTGACTATCTAGATGAGCTAATCTCTTCCAGCATGACAATGCCACCATCTACAGGTCACTGAATGGTATTATGAACACGAAAACGAGGTAGCCATTTGATACCCTGTCCCAACACAACTGCACACTTGATGGGAGATTGAGGAAACTGCATAAAGTGCATAAAGTGTCTTGATATGGGGTCTAGGCATAACAGGAACAGCTTCAGTTTGTCTCAGCCTAGTCAACAAACCAATACCAACTGGTGGAATTAGTTGGGCCGCCCTTTCATAGGAAAATCCATGTTTTGGGGGAGACTGTGGGTATAGAGGTATAATATAGCGGTGCCTCCCGCTTGGTCACAACAAACACATCTGGCAGTGTTTGCGGGTGGGAAGCCGGCAAGGGACCATGTCCTTGTCACTGCATTAGCAACCCCTGCTGTTTGGTCGGGCACCTTGTGTATTGTGATGAAAAGCTGCAGCTGGCAACTCCATGCATATCGGATTAGGCACAGGATTGTCTACACCCTACCCAGCCCAACAGTGGGTGGCCTGGCAACGTCAGGGACCACACATGGGGAATTGGCAATGACAAAATTTGGAAGAAAATGGAGAAGATCAAAAAGAAATCCATCTTTTGGATCCATCATTTGGTTTATTGTGTCAGGCAGGCATGTGCACACAGGAGCTAACCAGTAGTGCCCGAGCATCTGCCCGATTGTCTTCATAGGACAAAGTGCCTTTTTTTATGCCTATATTTCTATAATTCATTTCTCTCTTGCTGAACCGAACCACAGTTGCTCACTGCGTAGCTCTCATTCGATACAAAAGCTATGCTACAGTAGCTGTAGCTACTATAGTTTGTCTGGCTTTAGGACATGCCTAGCATATCCATCCCATGCACAGCACACGTGTTTGACAGTAGGGCACCAAAAAGTCTGTGCACAGCCTGTATTTTCCATCCAACTACTAAGATGTTACCGTAACATTGACAGTAACTGTAAGATTTATACTGTAGGAGTCGATGGAGAATGACATGTACTGTAGCTGGAAATGTGTAATATTATTTACAAATGTGCCTGTGAATGCAATCAATGCATGTTGACGTTCTCGGCCCACCTTGCACAGTGATGCGCCCCTGGTGCATGTCACTTCCCTCTGAGTTGTAAGCTTCGCACTCGTACACGCCCTCGTCGTCAAACGACAGCTCAGGCAGGGTGAGGATGGGGCTCTCTGCGCTGGCCCCTGTCTTGGCAGGGAGCAAGCCATCCACCTTCCTCCAACGCAGCTTTGGGATTGGACTATGCCGTGAAGGGTTTGGGAAAGTGGTGGGTGGGATGGATGGATGGATTGTGAGGGAGAGAATAGTTGGGAACAAGATAATATGCAGAATAAAGGTAAGCAAAGGGTTTGACAAAAAGATGGTTTAATGAAATGGTGGGATTTAGAGTGAAAGAGAAACACAGTGAAAAACAAAAAAGGTACGAGATAAAAACAGACATTTAAGTACTACTAAAACCTAAAAGACAACCAAGTTAACTTGACAACACATTATACCGTGATTTCTAACATGCTTGGACCGAGAACTTACTTTCCATAGGCATAGCACTCTAACTGGGCGGTGTGTCCTGCGAGTGCATAGGTCTCTGCCGGGAAACGCACTTTGATGCTCGGAGCTGACTTCCTGGGATTTGCTATTGTGAAGGAAATGTATAACGTTACTTATGAAATCACAGTCGGGTCGTAAATGTAATATACTGTAGATTACTACTGGAGGGTTGAAAAAAGTGTATCTTGTGCATTCATATCCCGACAAGTCAGCAGTTATTAACACTGTAATGCTCCAGTATTATGAGAAGCATTTGTCACCACGATTCAGTGGAAAAGGTCATTCTAATATACTGTTGGGTACATGACTCATTGTTAAATAAGATCTTTATCTGGAACAACCAATTTTCTGTTCAACAACATTCTCATCATACGTGAGTGATAGTTTTCAAGTCAGTACTTTGTCCTCTCCACTGATAACATGTTTCTGTTTCTAGATGTAGTAGGCTATGACTCTGCAGAAGATAGAGGCTTGTCCTTGTCCTTCTACCAGATTAGTTTGCTGTCTGACTCTCTGTATTATCGTCGCTGTCGTGCGGAAACCTTATATGTTCAAAACTATTACTTTTCATGAAATGGAAAAAAGAACCTGTGTTCCAATGGATACAATTTACTGCTGTAGTGGAGGGAATAATATCTATGATGAATCTGGATGCTGATTTTGTTGTTGTTCACTAGGTTCATCCAGGTGTGTCAGCCAGAACACCACTTTAGGCCCTTATTCGAGATGTTAATAGGAAGGACAAAGAGAAGCTTGAATTACTGGGTTTTTCTCTTTTACTGCTCTCCTTTGCAGCAACACACACAGCTCAACAAATAATACTGTGTGGTTAATGGCCATTGGCGCACAAAGACACTCTAGTTTGGAGCAGGCTCAAACAAACTGAATTAGCGACTTCATTAACGACTCTTAATACTTCTGAATTGACATGAGCAACAGCTCTGGCTTCTAGAACTCCCTCACTGTGATCACGTGAGATTGGTAACTCCCACAGGATTTGGCTCACTATTTTAGAATAAAGGCACTGGCTTGGCTAGTAATACTTTTCATTGGCTGAATATTTATCAAACCCACAGACAGACTTAAGCACTTTCAACCTGGCATCACAATATTTCCATTTGCCCTGGCTCCACAGTACCTCTCAGGCCTCCTCCATAAACCTACTCTGCGGTCCACAGACTTGGACCTCCTCTCTGTCCCCAAAACAGCCAAGCAAACTTTGGGGGACAGAGCCATCAGTGTGGCAGCCCCCACCCTGTGGAACTCTCTCCCAATGGAGATTTGCCATGCTCCAACACTGGACTTTTTTAAGGCTGCCTTGAAAAGACAAGTATAATAAAATAGGCTAGGGCATTCATTTATGAAAAAAATATAAAAATATGAAATATGGAGATACAAGGTTTCTGCCTGACAGCGACGATATCATTACTGAATACAAAACAGTCTTCTGCCAGGCCGTCTGAAATAATCATGTTGTCTAAAAATCTCTGTCTATTTGGTCTGTGAGATGGGTTTAATCTTCAAGGTCCTTGATAACGATCCAGTTTATTTCTTCACTACCAACAACAACTGGGTAGGATTGATAGGCAGTCTTTTAAAGTTATCCATCTTTTTTTAAATTGATCTTATCTTCCACTCGAAAGTCTTTGCACTGGCTTGCTTTGTGTTTGTGTAAATCATCTATGACTCGGGACAATACAATTGTTTCAGCGGTTGAACTTACAGTATGTGGGTTTTAATGTTGGGATACAACAACGCACGCACGCACACACGCACGCACGCACACTCTCACACACTCTCTCACACACACACACACACACACACACACACACACACACACACACACACACACACACACACACACACACACACACACACACACACACACACACAGAGTCCCGTACCGTCTGCCATGACAGTGAGCTGGTTGGCCTTGCTGAACGTGCTCTTGGTGCTGATGTCCAGGTTGATGGTGGTGAAGCAGAAGTAGTTTCCCGTGTCATTAGGCTCCGCCTTCGCCAGGTACAGGTTCCCTGTTACCTGGGAGACAAACCACCTGCCATCCACCGGTTTGATGAAGTTGGGAAACTCATTAATGAACCAGCGGTAGGACAATGCTGGAGGAGAACAGGAGAGAATTATTGTACAACTAATATAGAACACTCCAATGGTATTGTATGAGTCTTACAGAGCTATCCAATGCTGCTCGTAGGTGTAAAGAACGGTTCAATGTGATTATTAGGCTGATAGAATTGTTTATTTCACATACATGAGCTATTATTAAGCTGTGGATGCAGTGGACAGCTCACACAGTACCTGGGTAATGAGGAGGGGGCTGGCAGGCCAGGAAGGTCCCCACACCCTCATATGCTGTCTGGGGACTCCTGGTGTCTGGAGGGAAGTCATGGAGGTCTGAAGATAGAGAACATAGATTAAGAACTTAGAAGAAAATAAAGATGTAAATGTTAAGAAAGCAATCACATGCATTTGCAAGGAAAATCTTAACACATTCACTGCCAGAATTTTTTCAGATTTTTTGCAGTTTTATGCCAAGAGATTTTTCATTGAAAAAAAAAAGTACTCAGCCGAGATACAGAATTTTTAAGTTTTAAGTTAACAAGGAAGTGTATGGGAGTCTAGATCTTTGAAAAATCATATCTCCTTGGTCTTTGGGTCAACATAAAAAAAAAAAAATCAAGTTAACTCGATCTAGGCAAGCAAGCGATGGATTCTAAAATCGAGTTAACTCGATCTAGGCAATCAATGTGTTAACAGTGTATTATTGACAATGTTCAAAGTTGATTTACAACACAAATCGATAAAACAGGCTCAGATCCAAAAGTGACTGAAACCAGTTATTGACATGGGCAAAAAACATCAGGTGGCTCCACTACACAATAATGGGCCATTAACACAAGTCCAAACAGGTCAATGCTGGGAAAAAATAAAGATGACCCCCACCACCTGTTCTCACTTACAGCCAAATTTAAGGTTGGCAGCACGACTGATGATGGTGCCACAGCGGTTGATGGCCAAACACTGGTAGGACCCTGCATCTTTGTCATGCTGAGGGTTGCTGATCACCAGGGTTCCTGCGACCAGAGTGTAGCGAGGATCCAACCCCAGCGGGACCTCAGTGCCATTCACACGCCACCTGGAACACAAAGAAGGGTGCAAGGGTGCACATTGCACAATTATGTTTTGTTTCATTATTACTATGGTTATTTTTTTTATTTTTTTTAACAATTAGCAGATTCCCCTAATATTGTAGGTCAAACTTTCAGGTGGTAAGCCCACCTTAAAATAATATTCATATCACATGTCATGGGATTTCATTCATAAAATACGTTTTTTTCCATGTACCATTTTGGCAAGACTCAATCCACACCTTCTATTGCATTAAAACAATAACTTAACTAAAATAGAGGTGAGGTAAGCTTAACTGTATCGGATTACTGATTTCAAGCAAGTTTACAAGTCTCTGCAGTTTAATGGAAAACAATGGCTTCATGGAAGGACAAGAAATATTGAGCAGTAATGATACTGTATATGTGAAATTATAAATCCCCATAAATGATGCTTTAGGGGACACACCTAAACAGAGGACACTGGCAAGGACACCTGTTTGATGCCTTCTGATATGAGGAACTTCTGAAAGGCCTTAGCAACGAGCAGAGCCACCAATTACGAACACCTCCTCTGGCTCTGGCTTGACAAGTGAGTGTGACCTTGTCTAGAATAACTTTTATAAAGTCCATTTTGGACCCGGGTCCAAAATGGACTTTATAAAAGTTATTCTAGACAAGGTCACACTCACTTCTTCAGCCCTACCCAAATTAACCTGTACCATTTTTAAGTTATTTTGACCAATCTATATGGTAGAGTATGTTAATCCTCCTATAATTCTACAAAGCTCTGTAGTGGTGGTGTAGTGGTGTAGTGGTAGCCTGGTAAACCCTCCCTCCGGAAATCTCATTTCCATTTGATTTCAGGAGTGAGTCTGGCCTGATCGCCCATTCTGCAATATTGGCTGTGTACTCCAAACGGACGAGCCTATCAGCGTCGTCGCACATCGTTCTGTGATTGACAGCGACAGTTGGCCAATCAGGTGTCGAGTTCGAGTGAGCCCGAATGGCACCGAGTGCAGCCTGAATGCAGCCGACAAAACACGAACGGCAGCCATCTTTTCTGTCCGCTATTTTCTCCGCTGTTTTTTTACTTCAAAAAGCTCTCAAACTTCTATTTTGAGGCACGGAATTTACTTATAAGATATCGTTTGGATAGAATTTAGTTGTTTAACTTCATATATGTGGTCAATTAATCATGACAGAGCCTATTTAAAAATAAAAATTCAGAGAACCGGCCGGGGCGGGCAGTGACACACAGGTAATAAGGCAACCTATTTTGGGCATGGCCGTCTCAAAAGTCCTGTTGCGTCACATTAGTCTGGTGAACTGCTGATTGGCTGAAGGGGAAAAACGATCATTGGCTGAAGGGGTTGTCAGTCAACGGTATTACTCCCGCCCAACTCCAGCCCACAGCCAATATTGCAGAATGGGCGATCAGGCCAGACTCACTCCTGAAATCAAATGGAAATGAGATTTCCGGAGGGAGGGTTTACCAGGCTAGTGTAGTGGTAGTGAGGCCAAAATTGGTTCTGCCCGGTTCTCCTCAGTGGCTGGAGCAGTTGATCTGAATCTGAATTTGCACACAGCCATTGACCATTACCATGTGCACGGAACAGCGAAGCCGATTGCACCAAATCTCAGCTGTTTATTAGCGTTTTTGTGTAAAAGAATGTCGCCATGATTACGGCTGCCCAGCTGTGGGATGGCCCCGCGAGCTATGGGACGAACTGCCTCCCGGGTTGCCAGATCATGTGCGCATATCCCACCACGGGTATGGACTAGTACAATATAACTAACACAATATAACCAACACAACTGCGGTGGTTGTATTTGGTCTCCCTGCTCTTCTATTGAGAAATGTAATGTATATCCTGTGGTCTGGTAGGACCACTACTGGTTGAGAAGAGGTATTGCCTGAAGGTCTAAATTCAATAACTCCCCTGAGCAAGCAGGGGTGCTATGTGTGCTCAGTAATAAATATTTCAGGACTTGCACGAAGACCCCGGTAGGACATAAAGGTTATAGAGTGCAGCTCTAAATGAACAATGAAGTCTGAGGATATAACTGAGCGTGTGTGTGTGTGTGTGTGTGTGTGTGTGTGTGTGTGTGTGTGTGTGTGTGTGTGTGTGTGTGTGTGTGTGTGTGTGTGTGTGTGTGTGTGTGTGTGTGTGTGTGTGTGTGTGTGTGTGTGCACGCGTGCGTGCGTGTATGAGTGCATTACTGACCTATAGGTGGCAGCAGGGTTGGCTCTGGCTTGACAACTGAGTGTGACCTTGCCCTCACTCAGGCCTTCTGGGTAAACCAGACCAGTTGGCTGCTCCTCAAACACCGGCCCACTGTCATGACCAGACACGCACACATCTCCGCCTGGCAACACAGCAAAACAGCTGGTCAAAAAAACAACAACAAGCCACCCAGCAGGTTCTCAGCGATGAGCTTCTATAGATTGCGATTAAGATTTCCGTTTTTGAACGTCCAGTTGGCAATCCAAATTTGGTTGAAGAGGGATGAAGATCAAGCAAAAGTGAGAGCAGAAGAAGAGAGACAAAGAGCATGAGAAAGGGACACAGGTGAGAAACACACAAGATAACACTGTTCTTCTGAAGAGGGAGGGAAGGAGAATGGTGAGAACACCTTTAGGTGCAGCGAGAGGAGGAGAATGTGATGATTAAGGTGGGGGCAACAGGTGGAGAGCAGGGAGGGTCAGGATTAGAGGGGGAGTGGATAAAGGGGGGTAAAATGGAAAGAGTGAGATAGAAACAGATAATTGAGTTTCTTGAAGGGGGAGATTAAACAAGGAAGATGAGAGAGGAGCGAAGGCTACTTTGGAGAGGAAGTGTATGGACTGGAGAGAGGTGGGAGAGAAAATGTTAATCTCAATAGCTCAACAACAGCTCAATAGCTCCAATAACGCTAGGTTTTACAATTCCATTACTGTTTTCATTTCATTTTATTTAACAAATAAATTAAAATAATCTAGAATGACACAATACATTCAGAGAGAGAGAGGGGGAGGCGGGAGAGAGAGAGAGAAAGACAGAGAGAATTGAGGCAAACAATAAAGAAAAGGGAATCAGAAAATGTCTTAATTAAAATATTTTGAAATCGTCTCTCTAATCCACAAAGTACAATTCCTGAGTAGTCATTAGCAGGTGTATTCCCCAAAACCCAAGGCTTTAACTCACAACTGTAGACACCAATTTCATCAGGAGAGAGATCTTATACAGGATACAGGACAAACGAGTAAAATTGAAAGTGATTAAATAAATAAATGATCGACAAAATTTGAATTGGAATACTATAACATTTAAACTGATAAATGGGTACTCTCTCCTGCTGGATGAAATTGGTGACCCACTTGAAAATGTATTTTGTGTTTACTAAAAAGCAGGAGAGACAGAGAGACCTGTCTGGACTGGGCTGTTGAAAGCAAAACTAGAGTTTGAGAAATAATGGTAACATATTTGTGTGGCATAGTATTCTCCAGGTATAGAAGATCCATCCATCATCCACAATAAATTGAGCTCGTCTTTCAGATGCACATGGTCTGTGTAGTGTACGAGTGCCTCAAAAATTGTACAGGTATGCATTTATGCATGCGTGCATGTATGGTATACACAAGGGGGTGTTGTGTACAATTGAGATGTAGTGCACCTTGGCTCAATGATGTATATAGCATCTGCGTAAAGCAAGCTGCTGCTATGGGCTTTTGCGACTGTTTTGTCATTCCACTCTCTCTGTCTCCTACTCTCATGAAAAATGTCATTCAAGCATATTGCTGCAATTCCAAAACAAGAGACCATTTTTTTCCAAACCTTTCTGAATGTTTCACCATCGACCGTGGAACGGAGATTCCAAGTCAAACAGTGTTATTGTTGTCTTCTGATTCTAATAGTGAGGCAGACTCTGAGAGCAGCTCTTTATCTCTGATGCACTATTTTTCAAAGAAACACACAGTTTTTAAGATCTGTGTGTGTGTGCTTGTTTTTGAAAATGCTTGTATACTTTTGAGCTTTTGAGTCTATCTTTGACATGAAAGTTTATTCTCTGCTACCTTGCTTTGCTTGCTCAATCGTGTGGGTGTGTGTGTGCGTGCATATGTGTATACGTGTGCCTGCACATGGATGTGTTGAAGCAGGTGCATACTGTAGTGTGTGTGTGTGTGTGTGTGTGTGTGTGTGTGTGTGTGTGTGTGTGTGTGTGTGTGTGTGTGTGTGTGTGTGTGTGTGTGTGTGTGTGTGTGTGTGTGTGTGTGTGTGTGTGTGTGTGCGTGAGTGTTATTCAGCCCACCATCAACAGATAATGAACAGCTTTCTCGTAAAATGTGTTGTGCCCAGGGGGCTCTAACTATGCATGACTGCACATTTCAGTACTTTGGCAGAGCCTGTTAATTTCAGCAAAGGCTGCACCTCATTGCCATCTATCATTCATAGGAATGGTGAATTTCAGTGTAAAGAGCTCCAATGGAAAAGGGCATCTCAGAGAAAATCGAAGTCCTCCTTCTACCTGCCTTGTCTAAAACAACAATCATGACATTTTAATCAGTCCCCCCAACCATCACTACCCCGCCCCATGTACCACACCCTTAGTTTTGACAACACACACACACACACACACACACGTACACACGAGCGCACATACTCAAACATGGCACATCAATCACACCCAAACTGATATTTCTAGTGTGTGAGCAAAATGCAGTACTTACCGATGGCATAGCTGAGTGCGAGTGAGCTCAGAGCAAGAAGGCACAGCAAGTGGCCCATTGTTAGTCACACCAGTATTAGAGCTGCTCACAAAGGGACCAGAATCGGATGTGGTCAGACCTGGTGGCAGACCGGCTCAGGGGAACGCTGTCTGATCAGTATCTGTGAATACAAAGTACAAATCACTTCAATCATTATGACCAACTAACACCTTACTGTGCAACACCCCCACCCCCACCAGTGAATCCATGAACAGCAGTCCACCGTTAGACAGAGAGACATACAGCAACTTCACTGCCCAACAACCGAAACCCACACACCAGGCACCCCCACAACAGCAGGTATGCCTGGTTTATTGCAGTACAAAGCCATGGGTTATGGTTTCCTTTTACTCTCTCCCAATCGATCTGTTTCCTTTATTATCTCAACCTCACTCACTTTCAGTTCATGGTTTTCCATCCACAAACCACTACAGATTAACAGGACATAACACAATATCTGAAATCCTTCTCCTGCAGCCTTGCCACAGGCTTTTTAAAAAATGCTTCAAATTGCATGCATGCCCTCAGATCTTCTACAAATTGTCAACATGTGTTTTCTCTCGGGTTGCTTCCCAAAGGCCCTGAAAATTGCAGTCATCAATCCACTATTAAAAAAATTACAATAATCTAGACAATAATGTCACAGACAGACAGTTACATAATTTCAGTATTAGTATTACTCGATCTCATTGCTGCATAATATGCTCACATATATACTACTAGTCAGAACTAAACATGGTGAAGTTTTTAGCATTGAGTTTTTATGCACCACATATCTGGAACAAACTCCCACAACGATAAGTTATTTCAAATCAAAGCTGAAGACCTTTCTGTTAGCCACTGCCTTTTACTGAGCTTTCCCCCCCACTTTTATTAATAATTTCTTCTGCACTGTAATTTCATTCTCTAATCTTTTTGTTTTACTTTAACGTCCGCGTATTTAAATGTCCTTTGATAATGTCATGGAGACTCATTTCTATATCACCAATATGTAATCATAATGATATTCCCATTATGCAAGAGGAAGGTGCCTATTCCTCTTGCTCATCAATTCATTGTTCACTTTATTTAGATTTTCAGAGTTTTTTTATAGGATGACTTTAATTCCCTGACCTGCCAGATCCAGAACGGGTGTTCATCCCCTTCGAGGTGTATTTTTGTGAGTGATGTTTCTGGTTGTATTGTTAATTCCAAAGAAGGGAATATTTTTACCATCTAATAAATTCATAAATATGTGTCTACTAAGGCATTTTTTTGCAGCGTATGTTTTGAATTGTTGAAATGGGAGAGCCACATGTTTGTGCTATGCTGGAGATGCCAGCAACATGACAACACAAGGCACTGAGCGTCCATTCTGCGCTGTGCGATCACAACTGGTGTTTTTATTTGGGCACCCAGAGTTTAAATATTTTCATCTCTGGATGTTTGGAGGCGTTTTTAGGATAGCGCCTTGCGTTTTCAGCTGGGGAAAAGTACTTTGGTGGACACTCTACCTTAATGAGGGGAGATTGATGCCACCTGTATCTAAGAGGACCAATTGGAGACAGTGGTCCTTTTGAGTAGCCTACAGCCTACAACACTACACTACCATTATTACATGCATGTTGTAAAGACATAGCGGGGCAATAAGTGCCCAAGCACCTGCTAGATTTGACTGTATTTACTATGAGAAAGTGCCCTCTAACTACATACTTATAACTAAATCATTTTGATATTACTCCTACAGAGACTGAATTCCGAACCTTGCTGGCCCACAATAACCTACCTGACCTGGCGGAGACCTGTGCTCCAAGGAGCACATTTTCTAGTTTATTTCTCTTTTGCCCATTCAAACTGCTGTTGCTCTTTGCCTTGCTCTCATTCAGTACATTCATAGGCAAGGCTAGTTTGTTTAGTTGGCATGACATGGCTAGCATGTCTATCCCCAACTTGTCGGTAGGCAGGCAGGCAGGTACAATGGGTAGGTAGGTAGGTACTGTGTATGTATGTAGGTAGGTAGTTAGGTAGGTAGGTAGGTAGGTAGGTAGGTAGGTAGCTAGGTAGCTAGCTAGGCAGGTAGGTACTGTGTATGTATGTATGTAGGTAGGTAGGTAGGTAGGTAGGTAGGTAGGTAGGTAGCTAGGTAGCTAGCTAGGCAGGTAGGTACTGTGTATGTATGTATGTATGTAGGTAGGTAGGTAGGTAGGTAAGTAGGTAGGTAGGTACTGTGTATGTATGTAGGTAGGTAGTTAGGTAGGTAGGTAGGTAGGTAGGTAGGTAGCTAGGTAGCTAGCTAGGCAGGTAGGTACTGTGTATGTATGTATGTAGGTAGGTAGGTAGGTAGGTAGGTAGGTAGGTAGGTAGGTAGGTAGGTAGGTAGGCAGGCAGGCAGGATGTCTTCTTACCATTCTAAATTCTGTTTTTATTCAGTTTATAGTATACAATACTTCACAATACTTTGCAACTTTACACATTTTTTATTTTGGTCATCAGTTCACTATGTAAACAATATACTACATTCGCATAAAAACAACAACAACAATAATAAATATTACATAGCTATGACCAAAAAAGGTCATACAGTTGAGAACAGCACAATGTGTTAATTTAACTGTTAAATTAACACTGTATTTTACAGTTTTTGTTATTGTTCTCCAATTTAATATTCATCTCCCTCAACCTGCCTTCCCATATGGCTGTCATTTGGTGTTGCCTCAACTCCCTTGTGCCATGTGTCATCTCATCTCTTCACCCATCCCAACTCTACCCAGCACCACATGGGAGGCAGTCGAACCTGACAGCCCATCCCAGAGAGCGAACTCTCTCTCTCTTTGCAGCTTACATGAGTTTCCCAGTGGGAATTCTTGGCGATTTCTTGGACTGCAATTTTCCTCGCAACATCAGGCCCCAAGACAGTTCAGTCTCAGCCTGTGTCTGGGGTCCCTACCACAAGGGCTACATACGCACAAATCACTGTCAACAACATGCACTCTTGCACAGCTGGCTGCCCCTCTTGAGAAAATGCCTAATAAGCTGGTGGGGGTAGGGTGGGGTGGGGGGCGGGGGGTGTTGTATAGTTAGTAGTAGAGATAGTAAAGTAAGTAATAATATTAGTGGTATTAAAGTAAAACAGTGAGTAGAGTATAAGAAAATGTGGATTGTAGAGAAGGTACAGAAGAAAGAGTGACAATGCTGAATGATGAATGAATGACGGGAATGAACTGAACTGATAGTAAAGGAAAAATCTAGGTAGAAAATAAAGAGAGATACAAAAATAAATTGGAAGCAACAGAGGAGACAGACTGAGAGAGATAGCCCATCAAATCAGTTTACGGTGTAATGGAGTAGTGAGACTAGAGAAGAGACCAAGCATATCACATAGCTCCAAATGACTCCTTGTTGTCTATGCAGTATGCATCACACCATATACTGTAGCAGGGATGCTTCGCTGCAGTGCAGGATCCATTTTTACACTCACAGAGTTAAATGAACCTTTTTCTGGGTAATATTCAGCCAGGTACTATTATAGAATAGATGCAACGAATACTGAAAAAGTGGTGCTTTGATGATTTTTTTGTACTCAACTCATAGTGAAATGGTTCAAGTAAAAGCTCAGAGATCCTAACTTTGTGAACGCTATGTACTCTATTTCAGTGTTTTTTAAACTTTTTGTGCCCAAGGCACAGCAGGGAAAGTAAAAATCTCAAGGCACACCAGTTCATATCCAAAAATCCATAATAGCCTCTAACGTGTTTTTACTCTTACCACTCTGTAAACATGTATTTTTATTTACTAATGCAAAACATATTTGACTATTATTCATCAAATATTTATTAACTAATTCCTTAGCAAAATTACATCACACGGGAGCAACAAAACCCATTTGAACCAGAAATGTCACACGAGGGAGAGATTGCGCGTGCGTGCGTGCGTGCGTGCGTGCGTGCGTGCGTGCGTGCGTGCGTGCGTGCGTGCGTGCGAGAGAAAGAAAGAGACCAAGTTCTGAAGAAAGAAATGCACAGATAATGAAAACTATTTTATATGTTTTATATAGTAATATAATGTATTGCAATAATAATGTGTGGTTGTCACAAAATCCCAAGGCACACCTGGCCTTGTGTCACAGGACACCAGTGTGCCTCAGCAGCACACCATTGGGAGCAACTGCTCTATTTTCATTAAAGGGCTAAAATATATATTTTCTTTAAAGGGTTTGACTGCGGTTTGACTCTTCAATTTTTATCCACACTACTGGGGACAGATTGCTTTATGTACACTTATATTCATATATTCATTATCTGGTTATAGCTAACACAAAATGCAGATCCTCAGTGGTCCAAGTGCAGAGGGCCAAGCTAGAGTACTGTAGAATACTATATCTCCTTTGGTGCTGGTACTTCCTATCCCTCGTTAGAACCTGTTTACTCTTTTTATTATCATTATTATTTGCCTCCAGGCTGTAGCACTTTTTCTGTATCTGTGATGTGTTTAATGTGGTACTGCCATGACAACTGAATTCCCCCGACTGGATCAATAGCTGTCTGTCTGTCTGTCTGCTGTCTGTCTGTCTGTCCATCCATCTACTGTATCTACACATTCTATCTACACATTCTACACACAATACTCAAGTACTTAACTAAAGTACTTGTCACTAGATACTTACGCAGACACACTTGTACAATATAACTTTCCATGATGCAGCAATAAATCAAATATACAGCAACAACATATCCTGCATGTCTGCAAACTAAGTGCATGTTCACTTTTGATAGACTGAAACCTTTTTGCCCATCCCTGTAAATCTCAGAGCTGGCCCTGACATTGTCTGAAGTGCCAGGAGGGTTGAGTTTCATGTTGTCACCCCTCAGTGCCCACCTCTGTCTGTCTGTCTGTGTCTGTCTGTCTGTCTGTCTGTCTGTCTGTCTGTCTGTCTGTCTGTCTGTCCGTCTCTCCGTCTGTCTGTCCATCTCTCTCTCTCTGTCGATCCACTCCTACCAGACTAACAAGAACTCAGTGTCCAGAAACAGTGAGACAGAGATAACATAAATGGAACGAACAGGTCCCACTGTGCATGCTAGGGGAGATGGCTGCCCTTAGGACCTGATTTAGGAACCTGCCTCACTGCCCGGTAATAAAACCTTCAGCACAGCACATCACCTTTAGCACAGCTAACATTGCAGCTGAAAATCGTGCAAACCCCAGGTGCTCAAATAAAAGCAGGATTGCTTTTTTACTTCAGTTTGGCTGGCTCACACAGCATTTCAACTCGTTTGTCATTTGTTTTCAAATGATGACTCATAGTCACATTTGTTTTCACCCCCATAAAGGTGCAGTTCTGTGGTCTTGACTGTTTCACAAATAGTGGTTCAAACCCTTCTCAGCAAGAGGAAAAGGAAATGACTTGATACCTGAACATTATCTTATGGCATTGACACCGATTTTTGCTAAGAGGGTGTTGAGTGTCAATAAGAGATTTGGTGTTAATGGCCAGTGGTGGCTTTGTAAAAACTGCTGCTTGCTTTTTGAATGGGGTCCAAAGTAGTGCTTGAGTAAAACGAAAATGAGCAGTAGAACTGGCAGCAGTGGCAATAGCTAGCTAATTACAAACACATGCACAACAGCGCTCTTGGTAATGAGGTGAACAAAAATGCACTGCCAAGCACAAACATACTGTATTGCATGATATCTATAGGATACATACTGTACAGACACGCACACATGCACACCCCCTCCTCCGTAACAAAGTACTTCATTACTTCACACCACAGGTATAATGCAACATATGAATATAGAAAATATCCTTCAAGGAGAAAAATCTACTCGGCATAGGAGGTTACGGGGAAACCATACAGATTGAATTTTTCAAGGAACCATATTATTATACATATCCACTCCAGTGCACAACATGTGCATCTAGGCGTGTTGTGTGAGAGTTCCATTACATAAAAAACAAAAAGGGCAAGATAACGAAACATAAAGCAACAAAAACATGACATGAGGATGACAAGATCCAAGCCAACAGGTTACTCCCGTTTGTAAGTCCATGTGGCTGCATGTGGTTTTATTGGTGAATCTCCCTTTGTGACAACTTGGGGAGGTTACCCCCTCTAGGGGCAGTAATTTGTTCTACACAAATTACAGAGGATGTATAACCATGATTACAGAGGATGTATAACCATGATTTGCTTCAAGATCATGTTTTGCTGTATCATATTCAACATTTACTGTGCGTGTTGCAGGCTTGTACCATCATGCGCTATGATGCTCTGATGAAGGCACTATGCCAAAATGCATAAGTAGCCTGAAGTAGCAAAATATAAAATGTGAACCTGAGCTAAAAGCATTTTTATTTTGGAGTGCCACTATTTCCACTCATCTGGTGAAGTATTGACTGTAGCTGGGCAACTACAGCCAAGGACGTTGGCTCTGCATCTCAACATAATATGACACACTGGATGAGTCTGTAAATACCATACCACTCCACCATTCATCTCACTGTAGCACTTAGCTAGCTTGCATTGCCATCCGCTTCATATGTGAACTCTCTGCTCTCACCACACTGAAGTTGAGGATGTTGAAGGGTAATTTAGGACACTAATAGGAATGAAAAGTAAAAAATAGCGCTTTAATGAAATAAAATGTGGCTTAACTTACTACTGTCCTTCATCACAAAGACTTTCTCTCCCGCTGTCTGTCTGTCTCTCCCTTCTCCCTGTCTGTCTCTCTAGCAGTCATGCTCCATAAATAAGTATATGACACTGCCTGAGGCCATGGAGCTTTTAGGGGTGTGTGGACATCTGCCAACAGGACACACATACCCACCAGGACCACAGAACATACACACACAGATGCGTTTTGCACACACACAGGCACAGATCCATCTTGCGTGCACACAAACGCGCGCACACACACACACACACACACACACACACACACACACACACACACACACACACACACACACACACACACACACACACACACACACACACACACACACACACACACACACACACACACACACACACACACACTCACTCACACAAGAATATACACGCATAGATGCACAAATACATTCTGCCCACATACAAAAAGAAGACACACAAACACACAGACACACACCACCAGCAGGTGGGCTGAACATAACAGGACAGTGATGGGGAAATCAAAGCCAGAGAGCACAAGGCTGGGGGGTGGGGGGGGGGGGTGGGTCAGAGGAGGAGGGGATGGATGGGTGACCCTCAGAGACCACCCACTGTCCTAAAGCTTTTTTTCTCCTTCCACATAGGCTATGACTAATCCATACAGTCTGAACACGCACGTGTGCAACATATCATATGCATTCTACACATACAGTGCACTACCTACAAACATATGCTACCATTGTACTGTTGATTTCCCTCCCATACAGTAGCCTACATACATACTCCTCAGTGTTCACCTGTAACACTCAGGCAGTGGTGTAAAGTAACTAAGTACATTTACTCAAGTACTGTACTTAAGTACAATTTTGAGGTAACTTTACTTTACTGGAGTATTTCCAATTGTCTATACTTTTACTTCTATTCCACTACATCTCAGAGGCAAATATTGTACTTTTACTACAATTATTTGAAAACTTTAGTTACTAGTTACTTTGCAGGTATATGTTATTAGATTATATAACATACATGAACCACTTTAGTCTTATTTTATACCTACGCTATTTGAAAATAGCCGATGTACACGCTCACGACACGTCGCATCGTGACGCGTTGTGAGCTTGTAGAGCTGCTATTTTCAAACATTTTAGTACTTTTACTTTTGGTAATTTAAGTACATTTTGATACCAATACTTTTGTACTTTTACTCAATTACATTTTGAGATCCGGACTTTTACTTGTAACAGAGTACTTCTACATTGTAGTATTGCTACTTTTACTTATGTAAAACATTTGAGAACCTTTTCCACCACTGCAGTCAGGAGGAGGAGGATGCAGTTATATACAGTCGAAGATGTAACTGACCACCAGACCAGCTACAATGCACACTTTTGGCACAGCATTTATTTTCTCTGACCCATACACACCCGCACACATACACATACATGCATGTGCACGCACACACACACATGCACGCACACACACACACACATGCACGCACATACACACAGTTGCACACAAACAGATTACCAGAAAGTAAACAGAAAACGCACGCTCAATCAATCCCAAATCCAGACACATGTAGTGGAGCATCAAACACCAACACTAGCCCCTGTTGCCTCATAGATTGAGATATTGAAGGTCTCTCACACACACACACACACACACACACACACACACACACGCACGCACGCACGCACAGAGGCAGAAACAGCCAGTTGATTCAAAGATAGATATGCTTCCATAGGGAGACAGCTCATGTTCCGTTTCGAAATTATGAGTACGATTAGACTACAGCCGTGACTGGAATTCTGACACACACATGCAAGTGTGCGTGTGCACACACACACACACACACACACACACACACACACACACACACACACACACACACACACACACACACACACACACACACACACACACACACAGACTCTCTCTCTCTCTATATATCTCTCTCTTCTATCGTGTCGTGTTAAAGATATCATTGCCATGCTCAGTTAGCTAGGCCAGAGACTCTACAAATTCAAATTTCACACGTAGAACAGAAGCTTGCCAGCATCTGTTTAGCACCTTATAATGGCACTTTCTAATTTCACAGGTATGTAGAACAGGAAATAATACTAATACTAATAAAAACAACAACAACAACATCAATAATTATACTGTAATAACAACTATTTATAATTAACTCAGTCAGCCTAATTTTACATTTCAGTTGTCACTGGACAGAAGTCACATTTGGAATATATGTATATATATATATATTTGAATGTTTTTAATAAACAGTCAGTAGTGGGACCCATGGTTATTGTCTGCGCCAGGCAGAAGGCATGGCCGAGACTATGTTTTGCACCCCACCCCGTCCGTCGCAGGCAGGCACGCACGCACGCACACACGCACGCACGCACGCACGCACGCACGCACGCGTTTTATAGCGCCACCAGTTGGCAGATTTTTGCAAAACACATTTCTTGATATTACTCCTACAGATTTTGTCCAAACATCAAACAAATATAGGCGGCTGAAAATAATGTCCCCAAAACCAGGAGCAGGCAGCAGGTCGGAGATGATGCACTGCTTGCCAGTTTGGAATACTTGTCTACCAGGTTCACAAAGTCCTCCTTCAGTTGATCTGATGCTTTGACGTGGTTACCACGGAGGAGACCATATTGTCACGGAGCAGTTACAAAGTAGAGGTTATGTCCTTGACTTCAGTCACCTGAGTAGCAGAATGTATGGCTGTTGTATGGCAGACTGTCAACAAAATACCATGTTATGCTCTTATGATGGCATACTGGCTAGAAACTGGAGACAGCAGTGGCCTCTGGTCACTGCTGCATGGCAGACTGTCAAAGAAATATACCATGTTATGATGGCATACTGGCTGGCTGGAATGCTGTTAACACATCACCTCTAAGAAAATAGGCGCGCCTTCATACAGTACATCCTTATTATGCAGACAGCTTGTGTAATTCTTTGCTTTAGATTTCTCTACAAAGATGAGAGGCCCGTGTCTTTGGGCTGGCAAATCTTACCCATGCATTGCAGATGCTTTCAAATGCAAAAACCCATTTCAAATCAGTGTGCTGTGCCATGAAGGCTACAAACACAACATCAAATAATGTTCTGCTTCACTTTGAGAGCCATAGCAGTATGGTCAGTATGCCCATTTTTTCAGTGAGTCCCTTGCTGTGCTAAACAAACTTGTGTCATTTTGATTGTGGTTCAAAGACAACTTTGAACCTTCCCACCCTCAGTCGATGAATGATGACATCACAGTTGGCCAGAGCATCTCCATCATGAGCCCTGACACTGAGAGAGACCGGCACTGACTTCAGAGCTGACACACTCACACACCCACATGGGCGAGCACACACACACACACACACACACACACACACACACACACACACACACACACACACACACACACACACACACACACACACACACACACACACACACACACACACACACACACACACACACACACACACACACACACACACACACACACACACAACTGAAGAGAAGAGACCAGAAGGGAGGGGACTACACTATAATCCCTTCAATGAGAAAACAGGAAGAATCAATAGGGTTCTCCAAGCCAAACCTTCAATTGGTGTGAACCTCCCAACAGGCCAGCCATGTCAGCGTCTGCACAGTCTGCACAGAAATAAATAAAAGGAGGCTGATGGATTAACACCTAAATCCCTCACTGGCCCAAGTTTGACTGGCCGAGTCCTCACACTCTATCTGAACCTCAGTGAAAAACTATACAACTTGTCTGTTAGCTGTGAAAGAGAGAAAAAGATAGAAAGACAGACAGGAGGTGTAATCTGCAACAGCAGAAGGTGGACTACTGCTTCAGCAGAAAAGTGAAAGCCAATCTGTGGGCTCAGATTCCACCTCAATGCAAACTCTCTTCCTCCAACACTCTGCGCTAGGGTTTTAAAAAAACTGACGGTTTTCTCCCACCTGGAAAATAATGCATTACCATTCCATTGTGCATATCTGTTATGCAGAGGAACCACTTTAGCATTAAAATAATAATATTGTTTAGTGAACTGTGTGCCGCCAATAAACTATGAAATTAAGTGATTTGTCAATTTCAGCTTGTGGTATAATTTTGCATATTAAGACAACATTTGCACACAAAAAACTGTGATTAGTTACTAACATTGTTACTACAAGAATTATAATTATGTGACTCTACCGTGAAGAATAGTCTTCAATATTCAAAACTATATTGACAAGACCAGCATGATCGATCAAGTGCTCACATTCTTGTAGGTATTTGGTTCTATATGTAGAGACTCTCTGAGGGACACCAGGTGACATTGTGTACCTGTCCGTCATGAATGCATGTAAGAAACAAACACAGTCTCAACCAGTCATCAACAGCACTGCCCCGCTCTCTGTGTGCAGATGGCCAGCAAGATGCTCTGCACCGCTCCTCTGGGCCATACTGACCACATGCATGCATGGTGGAAAGAGTTTAGCAAGGTCAGTGTCTGTGTACGTGGATGCATATGTGAGTGCCTGAGCCGCTGAGATGCGACAGCCGAAGCTCTACACAGTCAAGGGCTGTTGTGTGAAGTAGCCCTTTTGAAAATGAGAAAAAAAGAGCTTGTGACCTTTGAAAGCAATGACAAGAGGAGATTATTGTGCATTCAGTTCAAATGTCTGTTTAAGTTTAACTGTACCGACTTGGTCTAACCTTGGGGTTTCCACCTATCTGAGAGTGATTTAAATATCTGTCTGAAAAGTGAATAGGGATGTTATTAAAAAATGTAAATGTCAGGACAATTCTGCAATCTCTTCACAAGCCACAAATCTCTGCAATAATTAGAAATGCTAGGTCTTGCTATATCTTTTTCTCTTTTTTTTGTGGGTCTGTTCGCATAATTTGTTTATGTGTTTGACCTTCACACAAACATACTTTATGGATTTCATTTATTTAAGCGCAGCCTTCTCCAATTCCACTACACTTTGCCTAGACAATGGCCTTACTGCCAAGGGACAGCAGCAGAGAATAATCAACCTATTGCTTTGACAGCCAAAGGAACCTTTTCAATGAAATGTTTTCATGTCTTGAAGTGTCTTAGGTAAATGTGTTATTAATTAAACTGGCAATCCTAATCTATGGTCTTGAGTCCTTAAAAAGTGGTGTTTGTTGTTTTTTTTTGTAAAAGAAAAACATGAAATAGCTATATATTCTGATAGCAGTGCTATAGAATGTTTTTTTCAGTAAACAGAAAATGTCCAGGTCAGGATACAGATTTCATCCAATCAGAGTTACAGGTACAGCAATATGTATACAGCAATACAAAGGCAAGAAAAACTATAAGAAGCACTTCAATACAGAACAACAGTATACAATAGTATACAGCTACACAACTATCATGCACTATGCATAAAAACAACAACACAACAACAACAACAACAACTGTACTTAGTTGCACGCCAGTATCGTGCATCAAACACAGAGCAAAACGAGTCACACAATGTGCAACCAAGTGCAACAAGGGGAAAATATTTAGATGAGCAGACTCCTGCACCGATTAAGCCAGCTATCAGCTCCTCCTGATTTAAGCAGATCTACAAGCTCACAATATGTTGTGATGCAAAGTGTTGTTACCTTGTAGATCTGCTATTTTTGGTGCGTGACACCGGTGTGGTGTTATACAGTAATTACACATTAGTGTGAGACAACAGAAATGCTTTTATGATACCCGGCAGTAGCTTGATACACACTGTGACTGCCTTCCTCTGAGTAGAGAGATGAAACTATCATTGTGTGTGTGTGTGTGTGTGTGTGTGTGTGTGTGTGTGTGTGTGTGTGTGTGTGTGTGTGTGTGTGTGTGTGTGTGTGTGTGTGTGTGTGTGTGTGTGTGTGTGCGCGCGCGACTGCGCCCGTGCATGTATCCTGCTCACTAGGGAACAATAGTTTTTCTATGAGTCCCCTCTGCCAGTTCTGGCCCAGTTAAACAGAGGACCATTTACTGCAATGAATGCACTTCACACGGCAAGAACACAACCATGCTCTCACACACACATGTAGGGGCGTTTACACTCCACACTCTGAATACACCACACCACACAGACTCCTGAGCACACAAGTGCACAAATAGGTTGACACACACTTATGGGAACAGCCAGGCTTTGTATCTTCTGTACTAATGGTACTGTATGTAGAAGGACAACCATCTAGCACGGACGCATACACACACACACACACGATTCAGACAGACATCTGCTGAGTCTGTGGAGTTTGTCCTTCAGCCAGGGACAAAAGGGAATGGAGAGTTTGTGTAGCAGGAAAAGGGAAGGTGTGTGTGTGTGTGTGTGTGTGTGTGTGTGTGTGTGTGTGTGTGTGTGTGTGTGTGTGTGTGTGTGTGTGTGTGTGTGTGTGTGTGTGTGTGTGTGTCTAATGCCCAGACAAATATGTAAATGTCTGCCTATGTGTGTGTATGCCAGGCACAGTGTGCACTATGTGTGAATTAGACAGATGAGGAATGCATTGACCCCTGTACTCCGGATGTGTGACCTCTAACTTCTGACATGAGTCCTCTCAATGAACCACACACCCCACCCACACCCAACCCCCGATAATACTCTCAGGAATACATGCAAACAAAGGCCAAAGAGCACTGTCAGGTCAAATAAGTTCATCACTTCAACCAGCTGCCAGATAGAGTTTGACAAATAAGATTTCCAATGACGACCACACAAACATGTGTTTCATTGCCATCAAGTTTGTAGAAATGATAACCTAAACCTATTAGTTTGGTCATTTTACCAAGCAGAGTGTTTGTAACACCCGGACGAAACGTTGGCTTCTGTTTTTATAATTCTCTCTCATCATCTTTAAAAAAAAAAAGAAATTGTGGCATGGAAGCTACGAGTGTGTGGCTATTTTGATCTTTCTCATTTTACCAAACATTCAGGGAAAAGGCTGCCCATTGCATCAAATTGCCATTCAGTACTCTCCACAGCTGTGAGGACTATAAGCTAAGATAAACCTTCATTAATCCCAGGGGGAAATTCAGGTGTCATGGTAGCAACAGCAGTAAGAGTTAAACACAGGACCCTGACACACCAAGCCGACATCGAGTAGGGTTTATGTGGTAAAATCGGAGCTTGAGTAGAGAAACAGAAGTGAGCAGAAAGGCCGACAGAGGACACACAGACACAATATTGACATCAACAATTTTTCTCCTCAGTCTCTTCATGAGCAAAAGGCCTAGAGCACATAAATCTACAGGCAAATATTCTCAATTTGTATTCAAAGCATTCAAGACCATTCATACAGGATTCAGAGTGGCGTGAAATGCTCAGTTGCCCCATGATGCCTGATATTTGGTATAGAGGGGAGAGGGGATTTTTAAACATGATATTGGTTCATAATATGGATTGTTGGCTCTTCCACAACATTCTATTTTCTTCAGTAACTGAAACCTTAAACGAATTTAGGATTTAAGAAGATTTAATTAAAATGACATAATAACAGTCTTAACATGAATGCTTTCACTTGGTCTAATAGTGCCACCAGTCACAATTTGACTGTTGGCTAGTATCTCAAAATATGATCATTGATAAGATATCAGTTAATATCATTACAAGACTGTTAACAGATCCAGTCTCCATTTATTCCTTACACTCTGCCAATACTAAGGTATGCAGAAGCTCTTCCAGGAAGCCCTCTGTTACAGCACAAGATAGTTCAATTAGACATTGAAAACATAATGTAATTCTGGAACAAAGCAAACTTTGAAATTTAATTTAGTTTCTATCTAGGGCGGGTCATCCCTCTGCCATTCTAAATGCTTACTGTGGTTGGAGTGAGAGTACATTGCCCACCATGTCAGACGATAATAAACCTTATAATCATCTGAAGTTATCGTCTATTTTCACATAAGGTAATGTGTAACCACTAACCAGCCCAATTACATTTAAGTAATTGCAAGTGAATATATGACTATCAGAGGCTGTTCTCACTCGCTGTTCGTACACATACAGTACTAGATTTTTAGGCCTTTAAATCCAGTCCTATATTGTGCTGATCAGAGCAGTGGTCACCGTCATGGCCATTTGAAATGTTAGACACTGCTGCAACACTGCTGTAGTATTCGAGAGCAGGAATATGTTTCTCAAAATGTCTAGATTCAACATCAACGTAGTCTCATTTACTATCATCATTGACGAACTTGACGTATTTGACTCTGCATTGACGGTACGGTAGTCTCATTTACTTTCGTTGTCAAATACAGTGTGCAATTTTGAAAAATAATTGAGCTATCAGTATGCAACTTGGACGGCATTGAGTCAACAACAGGCCTCAGCCTCACTCAGGTGTGCCACACAGATTGTCCGCCTACTACTGACGGCACGTGTGTGTGTGTGTGTGTGTGTGTGTGTGTGTGTGTGTGTGTGTGTGTGTGTGTGTGTGTGTGTGTGAGTTTAGTTTCTACCCCCTCCTGTTGTGACTGACTGACTTCTTGTTGTCCTAGTCTGAGCTCCTTCTCTTTCTTCTCTCTATTATAATATAATGTCAGACTGAGTGCATTATAGTTTAATCAATGCAGAATGTTATGATAAAAAGATGAAACAACCGCAGAATCATTGCAGAATCCCTCTCAATGAATAATAATGTTAGCAGCACTTCTTTTTCAACACTTTAATCAAATTTCTCCCAATGCTAACAGAAACTTGAGGTGGCAGTAGTGGTGTAACGCTATGCCGGCTGCTCCATAATCTTCCTAAAAGAAAGCAGTGGATGGTATCATCTGTGGTTACAACAACCACCCGTAAAGAAAACGCTAAACGCAGACCACAGCACATGGTGAAGAAAAACCCACAAGGGCAGTTAAATTTCACGGCATCATCACTGATAGACCTACATCACAATACAAGAAATATAATAAAATGCATCATTTGTGGTGTGTTCGCCCTAGTTCCAGTGGCACGATACACCGACACAGTGCAGTTTCATCGAAGCAATTTCCTGCTGGTTGATCTGAATGGCCCCGTCTCGCCCAGTAGGGTTTTAGATAACACTAATAGAAATATTGCGAGCGCCCCACCCCTCTCCTTCGAAGTCTCCCCACCTCTCCTGAGACCGTTACCCAGACAGCATGACCTCCAGAGCGGGAGAGCCACTGGCGCCACTGGGGTCCCTGTGGAGAACCATCCCTTATATTGCACACCCCCAATCTGTCACATCAGACAGACGACTGGTATCATACGAACTCAGGGAAAGGGAAAGTGATACAGAAAAATTGGGGATTAAAAGAGAGAAAAGGAAGGAAAGATACTAGAAGAGATGGAGGAAGGATGTCACGTTTTTCAGTTGAAAATAAATTCCTTTCAGCAAGCAACAAGGTCATACGATGAAGTCAGTGTGAAATAGCCACCTAGTTAGAGCAAAACATGGCTGAAAGTATGGCAACAAAAAAAGGAGAGATGGACGACGTTGTTGGGGAGAAAAGGGATTAGGGAATAAATGTAATTGGCAACGAGTAAAAGACTTCAAGAATTGCTGCCAATAAACCCACTCTTCCATTGTATCACTTTGTCTCTCACCCTATAGTATCTCTTTGCAACTCCAAACTTTATAAAACTCTAAAGTTTATGGAGGCATAAACTTTACACCCCCCAAGCACTATAGGCTGGCAAGGAACATCTGAGCTGCAATGCATTATTAGTATTGCATGTTGTTGGTTTGAGATCCCTGCTATTGGAGACTGAAAAGAGAATCTTAACCGGTAAGCTTGCTGTGTGTGAAAAGCTCTGCGAGAAGATCCACCCGCGATAAAAGCGGTCAGCGAGACCTTCCCGAGCGTTTTTAGATTTCTAGCATGTTTGATATTTGGCTCTCTCGCCGACTGGAGATCTTACAGTATGAATGAAGTTGCGATCACTATGCGAGGAGAGCCGTGCTATAGCTAATGAGAGCACAATACTTTTGCCCAAAAAAACGCAACCCGCTACTACCAATATTTAGACAAGCAACTTTATAGAAACACAAACCCAAAGTCACTTATAATAAGGGGACATGGCAACGCTGCTTCTGAATTGCATCGTGGTTAACTTGTTTGTTTCAAAGAAAGAGAGAGAGAGAGAGAGAGAGACAAAGAGAAATTGAGATTTTTTTAATGTCAATCATTAGCGCCCTGTCTCGGTCTCGTGCATATATCACGGGAGCCTTGCACCTTTTAATGAGAAGTCAGTTAAAATGAATTGGAATAAAAACAAATGTATGCATCGGGTCTGGCTCGCATCCTAGTGACACATCAGTAACACTTTACTTAAAGGTAGGGTAAGTGATTTTCTTTGGTTAAAATAAGTGTTAAATAGCTCTATATTATGATAGTACTCATTGCTATAGAGTGTTTGTTCAGTAAAAGGAGTCTCCTTGTCTCTCCAGCTCTTTATAAAACAGAAAATGCATTTTCGTTTCAGTTCCAATTTTATCCAATCAGGATAGAGAACTCAATCAGGATATAGATTAAACAAGTGAAATTGGAAGTGATGACACTACGAAATGAGCAGACAAAATTGGAACTGGAACACTATAAAAAATGAAGCTTAAAAATGTGTACTTTCTCCTGATTGGCTGAGATTTTGACACCTACCGGAACATGTATTTTCTGTTTATTAAAGAACTGGAGAGACGGGGAGACTCCTGTTACTGAACAAACACTCTATAGCGATGATTACTATCAGAATATAGTGCTTTAACCTTTTAACAAAATACTTTTTGTTTTAACCAAAAAATATCACTTACCCTACCTTTAAAGGTCGGGTCTATAATGCATTATAATCACATTTATAATGCATTATAATGCACTTATAAGGCATTATAACACTTATACTATAAATGTTTATAATCATGTATGACAACTTATAACAACGCTTATGATGTATTATAAGTGCTGTTCATAATGCATTATAAGCTCAGTGGAACAGCACATTATAACCATAACGTAGTCAGTTATAAAGTGTCTTTGTTGGAAGTTGTTATGCATAATTATAAACATTTATAACGAGTGTTATGAAGCATTATACGTGCATTGTAATGCATTATGATGCATTATAATGCATTATAAATGTGGTTATATTACATTATAGACCCGACCTTAAAGTAAAGTGTTACCTGGTAGTTATAATGTGCTGTTCCACTGAATTTATAATGCATTATGACCAGCACTTATACATTATATTATTATAAGTTATAATACTTCATAAACCTTGTTATAAGTTGTTATATATAATTATAAACATTTATAACAAGTGATATAATGCCTTATAAGTGCATTATAAATGCGGTTATAACGCATTATAGACCCGACCTTTAAATAAAGTGTTACTGAAACGGCTTGCAGCGAGTGATCCCCTGTCGCCGATCAATCGGATAGTGTGAAAACCACAACGATATATGACAGTCGATTTCAAGAAAGAGACTTGTGCAGTGTGAAGTGCTTAACAAACTGATGACTCCCCGACCACTTCAAATGTCTTGCAGTGTTTAGGGGCCCTAAGCAAAATGGACTTTTTAGAATGGACAAATGTCTGTGCATCACTCAGGGTCCCAAATGAACACCCATCAGGAATGCATATGCGGTCATGAAACAAATATGGGTAAATCTTAGTCTTAATTTGCTCTTTGGTGAGTAAATTATGGAGACCACCCGCCACTCTGTCCAGTGTTACTATACTACATACACGCACGAGAGGTTTGCTGTAACAATTTACCACTGTAGGTCATCATCTGCATCATTGTGCGTAGCATGTATTTGCCACAGTATTCAAATCATTCAATTCTTTATCAACGAAAAGCTAGAATATTGATTCAGAATATCATTTTATTGCAAAACATGTTATTCTTTGAAAAGACATTGGTCTGAAATGAAAATCCCACTGCCGTAACTTCCTGAAATTCGATAAGGTTCTTTATTTTCCCCTGTGTTTACTTTTGTAAGGCAACACGATGGGAAGCAATCATAAAGCAGTTGCAGATTTGTAACGTGGTGGCTGTCTGCAGGCATCACTTAGGGGTAAAGAAAAGTACCTTTACTTTAATAATAATAACCTTGCTACCATAATTGACGGCCACAGTCATGGAGTGTACACGAGTGTATCGCCTCAATGGCCAAGCAGACACATGGCCCAACTAACTCCACATTTTCCCCCAAAATTCCTCAATATTCTGCCTGTCAAACCAGCTGCTTCGCATCCCATCACTGTACTTGCAGGATGTACAATTAATATCAAACGCATTATGCTCCAATACTTATGCAAATCACTTCGCCACCTCAAAATTCACGTCCGGGTGTTTCTTTTCACCAGCCAATCATAAGTGACCACCCTTTCACGTTGCCACGTCCGTTGCCACGTCGCGCTGACGTACGCTAAACAAGCGCTGCCGTGTGCACTATGCGAACGAGCCCAAAGGCGCGCAAAAATAAGCCGACCATTGCTTAGACACAAAGTCAGACCTGGCAACGCAGCCTACGCCAATCATGTGTGAGAGATCTACAAGCTATGGGGTAGAGACGCCGTGTGCCATGCACCGTATCTTAGCAACAACGAAAGCGCTCACTCTCATTGGTCCTGTCACGCTAAGAGCAGTTTCCAGACAATGGCATCGCAGAGAGCTTGCTGTAGTGTTTACATATATCTATGGCTGTAGCCATCAGTCAGTCGCAGCGACGACAGACAGGGCGCTGTGATAGTTGCCATGTAGCTAACGCTAACGTGGTTGTCATACCTGCAGCGGCTGTGCAATCACTTTGTCAACAATATTCGTGTGGTGAATGTTATTATTGCTGCTCCGTTAGTCCATTGTAGATGATGTATGTTGTGGTATGTAACGTAATGGCAGGACCGCCCCGTGCAACGCACGTTTAGGCTGCATTATGTTGTAATTTCAGATAATTTCGGTCCGACTAGGGCAGTGGCTATCCCCCCCCCCCCCCCCCTACATCATATTTGAACTGGGGACCCCCCCATTTTGTTTGACTCCGTTCCACAAGTCAATATTGTGAAAATAGCAGATCTACAAGCTCACAACCCTCACGTTGAGAGGCGTTGTGAGCTTGCAGATCGGCTATTTTCAACATGTTTGCCTCTTTCTTATTGCGACCGTAGGTCGCATTTACTATAGAAACCTGCTCCAGGTGTCCGTCCGTCCGTCACTCCGTCACACGTCACACGTCACACTTTTGCCCTGCTCATATCTCCGCACCCCTTGCCCCGATCCATGCCAGATTTTGCACACACACTCCTTACCTGCCAAACTACACCCTCCAAGGACCCCCGGAGCTCCAGGGACCCCCAGCTGCCTCGGGGACCCCCAAGTGTAAAAAATGAGCACATGTGGACAAATTACCAAATGACCACCCCAACGGGGCTGCTCACGGGGCATTCCCGGGGACCACCCACTCCTGGTGCTCCAGAACGGATGCAAAAGTGGTGGCGCCCCCAGTGGAGGACCCCCTGCCACTGCAGCTCACATAAAATGCCGTAACTCGGGGAACCAATCGCCGTTACAGCCCTCTTCTGTATACATGTGACCTACGGTCGCTTATCTCCCGATTAGGGAGTCTTACTGGTATTATTTGACAATGTGCCCAATGTTTTATAGTATAGTTTGTTGACTACTTTTGTTGCAGTAATGGTCTTTTCCTTTACTTTAGCTTTTTCATTGTCTCCGCCAGGCCGAAAGGCATGGCGCCAGAGTATGTTTTACCCCCTGTCCGTCCGTCTGTGGATAGCTAATCTCCCGCATCGTTGCCTTGCTCGCAGCGAAACTGTGCACACACTCCCTGGATGCCAATTCAGAACCTCTGCCCCCATTTCAATACACGCCGTCTCCGTTTGTAGATGTGTGTGTGTGCGCGCGCACACGGAAATTACTTCCACGCGCGTGTGTGTGTGTGTGTGTCTGTGTGTGTGTGTGTGTGTGTGTGTGTGTGTGTGTGTGTGTGTGTGTGTGTGTGTGTGTGCAGTACTGTGCGTCTTCTGATTATTAAAAGACGCATCCAACTCACCATTCGTGTGTCCACATGCACTATTGTGCAAACACACAAAAACAGCCGCCATCTCCACACACATTCCTTGTGTGTGTGTGTGTGTGTGTGTGTGTGTGTGTGTGTGTGTGTGTGTGTGTGTGTGTGTGTGTGTGTGTGTGTGTGTGTGTGTGTGTACGAGCGCAACAACACACAAACGGCCGCCATTTTGACCAGATTGTACAGGGTCACACATTTCCGTATAACACCCGCCACCGAAAAGATGTGATGACTCATTGTATTATTATTTGATAATTAGATAATGATTATACATGCCCCATGATTATTATAAGATCATATATCTTAATCAAATATTATAATCATATGATATAATTAATCATCAGAACTTATTAATACTCATAATAAAATAACAATATTAAATAACAATATATTGCCCATTTCCCCCCAGCCATTTCGCCATTTACATATGTATATATATAGAGAGAGAGATAGATAGAGATAGAGATAGAGAGATAGACAGATAGATAGATAGATAGATAGATAGATAGATAGATAGATAGATATCCAGTAAAGTGCAGTACTTGAGCACATGTAGTTATTTACTCACCTCTGTAATATAATTCATGACTCCCAGGATCCATTCTCTTTTGGACTCCTCTTAGGACATGCTTATGTCTCCTACAGACTACGCTAGGCTACTTTACAGGTCACACTTGGACCATTGATAGGCAGGAGTAGGCAGCTTTAGCTTTGTAAAAGGTGTGAATGGGCCAGCCAATGTATCACTTCAGTAACGTCACTGGCGGCCGGCGGCTGTGTCTATTGTTGTCGGAGCAGAATTCATTTTCCTGGCAAATCTTCACTGACCGGGCCATGGCCCCACTAGCCCTCATGACGCTACGCCAGTGATCGGCGCTGCCAAGTGGTCTCTACGTGGGCGTGGGCGCTACATGGGCGTGGACGCTACGTGGGCGTGGACGCTACGTGGGCGTGGGCGCTAGATGTGAGGCCGGCACAGCCGGCCGAACTTCTAGTCATAATAATCATAATAATCATACATTAACTGTTTAGCCTTAAGGATGTTACCGGTTAAACAGTTATCCATTAACATCCCCAATGGGAACAGTGAAATCAGGTTTTATGACATTTAGCCTACTGTACAATCTGGCGAGTAAGATCACACAGTGGCAGCACATCTTCTTATTTAAAATTGTAAGATGGAGTGGAGAGAAGAGTCAAGTAGCCAATTACAAAAAAACAGGATTACTTTTGCCATGTATTTATCCAATTTGTGACAGGTTCCATGATGTGGAAACTGGGAGTTTGATCCAAAGCCTTTTGAAGTGTCCAAATTGATTCAGATACAACTGTAACTGAGCGGATTGCCAATTTTCTATGTGGGTTGTCCCCTACATCAAAACATAATCACTATCTCTGTTGCATAGGTGTTTACTTAGTTCATCCAAATTGATTCAGATACAACTGTAACTGAGCGGATTGCCAATTTTCTATGTGGGTTGTCCCCTACATCAAAACATAATCACTATCTCTGTTGCATAGGTGTTTACTTAGTTCATATTCTGTGCAAAAATACACAGGGGGTCCCATGCGGGTACATTTTTTCACTCTCAGTTAAATTAACCCCCAAGATTTGATTGTGTAGTGTAATGTATGCCTGCTGCCTGTGTTAGCAGCCCGTATTTTTGATTCAAAGATATTGCATGTTGATTGCCATGATATAGCCCACTGCTTGTGTGAAATGGCCTGCTGCCTAGGGGTCGCAGGGTGTAGGTGGCTATATTCACATATAAATCATAGTTATTAATTATTTAAGGTCATGCCACATTCATGCTGAGTGCGCCAGCATGACAGTCGATGGACATCTTGTACCTGTGATGGTACAGAGACAAAAAAGTCACAGATGTGTCACAGATGAAGCTTTAATTACAGTCATGGATTGTGAATGGGGATTGTTGAAAATGTGTGTGATGAAGCACCTGGAAACCTACAAGTGTCATCTATTTTACTTTGATAGCTGGCCAGGTTGTCACAGATTATCTTACACATACTCTAACTCTATAAGCAATGCAATGTTCACTGGCTAGTATGAATGACTGCTACTGCCATGAAGATTCAATGGCCATGGTCAATGTCAGGCTATCAACACTAATGCATGTTTGAAGACAATACAACCAGGTGGTCACCGGAGACGTAAGTAGTTTAAAATAGTTTGCTCCTCACACACACACACACACACACACACACACGCGCGCGCATGCACACACACACACACACACACACATGCACACACATGCGCACACTCACACAATTTGAGAAGGCTAACCCAATAATCCTTAACCTGACACCGTCAAATGGAAGAAGCTTGCGACACAACTTTGTTTCACAGGCTACTTCCATCTGAGACTCCGTAAGCAGAATCGATGACAGACGTTTTTTCTTTTTTTCAAGCTACTAGGCAGGTGATTGGATGATCCCGCCCCTAGCAGCCGCTGATTGGTTCGAATACGCAGCGACCGGACAGCGTAACTCCCTGAGAGATTCCAGATCAGGGTGTGTATTGAATTGATGACTCAATACCGCCCTCATCTGGCTAGTCAGGTTAAATAATCCTGCGCTATCCCTATAATCTAGCTACTTGGATGTTGGTAAGAATGCAACGATCAGAAATATTAATTGAAGTCAATTAATCACGTTTTGCTGGATGAGCACTACTCCACATACAACCCAATGTTAGTTTAATGCCAGATTATATATTCTATTATAATGCTTTATAATGTGTCATGATTATTGTTATAAAGCATTATGAGTATTTATGAGTTCTTATAACTATAATTATAAAGTGCTATAAGCAGATTAAACAACGTTCGAGCACAGCAACCGGTTGATATAGGTTTGAATGTTGCGGGGGTCACTCTGTGTGAGCATTCTGGAGATGATATTCGAAGCGCTCCTCCGCCAATAAAACCTTCTGTGGACACGGCCCCTATCAGAAGTTTTGTTACCTTCATATATGACAATGTATAAAATAGGGCTTAAGTGGTTAATGTCTGGTTTGTAAAATCCCCCATGTGTTCTTGATGGGTTTAGTTGTGCTGCGCTAGCTGCCCGAACATTATCAGTGTTATATTGTAGCTTCCTGCCCCTGTTCCAGCATTAGCAGTCTGCAGCATGTTCTCTTATAGCGCTTCACTGGCTTTTAATTTGTACATGGGCTGCTGCTAAGCCTGTATCTAGTGCCCTGACAGTCAGTAGACTACACAAGCCTTCCAGAACACACACACACACACACACACCCACACACACACAGACACACACACACACACACACACACACATTTAGATACACCTCCCATTAAAACTCCCAGTGGTGATGTGCATGACTAATCGTTTGCCATTGGCTCCCTCCGATCTGACACTTGCTCTCCTTCAATAAGATGATGGCTGTAGATTATGTCTGGGAGGCGTGACCCCGACTGATTGGCTTTGACCTGCTGTCCCCCCATGATGTAATCTGGACAGACCACGAAGAAATGAGTGAGACAGTGACTATCAGTGTATAATTGACAGTGAGTGACTGTCTGTGTGTGTGTGTGTGTGTGTGTGTGTGTGTGTGTGTGTGTGTGTGTGTGTGTGTGTGTGTGTGTGTGTGTGTGTGTGTGTGTGTGTGTGTGTGTGTGTGTGTGTGTGTGTGTGTGTGTGTGTGTGTGTGTGTGTGTGTGTGTGTGTGTGTGTGTGTGTGTGTGTGTGTGTGTGTGTGTGTGTGTGTGTGTGAGTGTGAGCAAACACACATTTGCTAGGTGGCTATTAATACCGTACATATCATCTATGCATGTCTTTGTACAAATGTTGTGAAGGGGAGGGTGGCAATGAGCAACACTCAACATCCAGTGCACACTATCAGCTCCAGAGTTGTAGTAAACTAGAAGATACAGACAAATAGCTAGATAGATAATCTATTTGTTTTTATGCTGCTGTTCTATCATGTGACATTCAGTGTAGGCTGCTGTAATATTTGCGAGTGAGTAGGCTATTGTAACTTTAGGACTACTGCTGGTCAACTATTTTGAGCAGACTGATGAAAGCCTAGTTTTCAACGGTTGTATTTACCATACAAACACATCACAGCGAGCTGCACAAAGATGTGCACATAATTATAAAGCCATATTCCTTTATAATGCACGGCCCCTGAAATGGTAAGGTGTTACACCACACAAGTCGTCCGATTCTGTGACCTGTCTTCATTGCAGTTGGCAGGACGCGACGGGACGTAAACTGAATTCGATAGGTAACCAAATGTGGTGTAACTGGGATGCACTTCCGCCACGTGATCAGCCCTAGCCAATCACAGATCAGGGCTCAGGTTTTTACAACAACGAAGAAAAAATATAGCGGAAATGTTGTTCATAAATCAAGTCATTATAAGACGATAACGTGCTTAACTCGGGTCACTAATTAATGGAGTACGGACATTACCACGATTCACTGTAAACAGAGAATTGCAAAATTATTAGCTTACTCTATTAGCCATTTTGGCTAACTCTCGGCAATCTCTCGGGCGGGCTGTTTCCCTTCCGGGCAACGTGTGGCTTACTGAGGAAAAATATGGCCCAACGAAGGAATACAAATGTATACTGAACAATTAAAAGTAGACTAATCAAAGGCGACAGCCATGATGGATATTTAGGCGAAATTTGTCTGAAATTGGACATGTGGTCTGCTAGGACACAGCAGAAACAAAGAGCCTACCAATGACCCCCAGAAGTCCTAGGACAAGGGCAATGTAGTAATAGATGAGTCCCTCACAAGGCAAATATCTGGGCAGTCTGTGGTTTCTGGCCAAACCCCCAGTCAGTCCCTAGCTCTTTGCTGGGGGTTAGGCAGTTCAAACAAGCAACATTACAGTCAGGGCAAATGTACAAACAGCTCATGGATGTAGATTAGAAGGACAGAGTTTGCGAGAAAGGGGAACTGCGGCACAAGAGAGATAGGGATAGAGAGAGACAGTAGAAAGATAGCATTAACAGACAAAACAGCATTCACACAAATACCAAACAGAATATAAGTATTCTTCAAATTCAGAAGCTGACCAGACCAAGCCATAAATATCCTTGTTTAAAGTATATTTTACAGAGTACCCAGCAAAATCCAGAATGTTAATCTAACTGTGTGTGTGTGTGTGTGTGTGTGTGTGTGTGTGTGTGTGTGTATGTGTGTATGTGTGTATGTGTGTATGTGTGTATGTGTATGTGTATGTGTGTGTGTGTGTGTGTGTGTGTGTGTGTGTGAGCGACTAATCTCAGGCACCGCTGGACAGATTGGCATGAAACTTTGCACCCACACTCCCAGTAGGCCAAGGCAGAACCTCTAGTATACCCCATTTTTTTCTATTCGGCCTCATGATGCCACCATAACAGTTCTGGCCACGTTCTGATCACGTTTTGGCCTATAACTCTTCAACCGTAGGCTGTAGAATCAAACTTCTTTATTCCCCAGGATTCCTTAGATCAAGACGCAACTCCCCATATAGGCCGTGCCCATTTCTGCTCAACTCGATTTTCTGCTGTTTTGTGTTTTTGTGTTTTCATCAAAACACACTTTACGCTACTGTTCCTACATATTTTGTCAGTCACACAAAATGGTACAAATTATCTCTGAAGTCATGTGATCAATGTACCTGTCAGAGTAATTTTGCTAAAAATACTTTCAATCTGCCCCAAATTTGAGCCTCTAAACAACCCAGAGCCATTTCATTTACACCCGTAGGGAACTCCACAAACGCTACAAATGGCAGTTTGTTGTAGAAATATGACCCATCCCCATCACCACCAAATTAGGCACAAATCATCTCGTGAGTCATGTGACAATGACTGTCAAGCAGGGTTTTGTTACGGTTTTCCTGTAATTGTCTTCAAAGTGTGTGGGCGGGGCCTATTTCTGACAAAACACCCAGCACATAGTATAAATGATTACGTCACTGTGCCCACAAACGCATGCGCAGTCTGCATTTCATTGCCACCACATGCGCATTACTGTCCCTTTATGTGTCTATGTCACGAACTACCACGAGCCCACAGGTCAAGCCATGAACTGCTGGATTAAACTGCAGTAGCAGATTCGGCCACTAGTAGACTAGCGCTTCAAATCCTGATGTCATCAATATGATGTCATAGTACTGACATCATAGACTGGCCTGGACTAATAATTGGGCATGTCTGACAAGGAACTCCATACAGTATATGGGAATAACACAGACACAGACAAACAGACAGACCCTCTTAGAGACGGCTAGACTCCTACAAAGCCATGCCGTAAAAATGTAACTATCCCTTTAATCCCAGATTAAACCTACATTGAAGGGCCATGAATATTGTCTTCTGTGTGTGTAATGTTATGATAATTTATGTAGCCTAAGCCTATCTTTGTTTCTTATGATGTGATTTCCTGTGATGTTGCAAACGGAGCTCATGTGATGCAAGAACAATTTAAGACTTGATCTAACAATAAACTAGCCTATTATGGTATCATCATCATCATCAACAACATCATCATCACCACCACCACCACTGGTCAGTTAGAAACAGACACTGTTCTCAGATCAGATAACAGGGTGGCTTCCCAGTGCAGAACAAAGCATTCCTCCACTTTCTCTGTGTCGGCTCTGTACTGTATCTCCACATCAATCTGACACACTGGGAGCCACTCAGCAGTTCCACACGCGATACAGACCGTGTCACAGAGTAAAATCTTTCTGAGATGGAGGGATTGACCCCAGCGCTCTTGCCCCCTAATTAGAGGCACAAGGACTCTTTGAGTCCTGATGCTGCGCTCACCAGCAGTAACTGAATTTCTAGCTGGCTATAAGACAGGGTGCGATGAAAGGCTTGAGCATTTCATTCTCGGTCTAAGCATACTATATGAACCACGGATAAGGTCAGTTACATTTCAATTCAAGTGGTGGATCGATGGCACCTTGCATTTACAGAAAAGCCTTCGTGGAGACATTTGTTTTAGCAAACTGTGAGTTTTTCATATAGGACCAAGACTGATAACTCTGATAAAATGTGAGAATACAGTAGATCTAAGGAATATTTCAGCATTATTCCTGTTGCCCGTAGCCTACTTTTATACATTTTATGCACATTCCATTATTGTTCTACTTTTATTTGTATTCTTTATTTAACAACTTGCACAAAATAATTTCACCCACTTGGTGTAAACTTGTAATGTGTTTTGATATTTGTATTCCAGAGATTAACACTGCTGTCTTTTAAATCTTGAATCTTGCAGGGTTTACCTGATTCACATGGCAGGAGCATGGTGCTCTCAATGGGGAGATATACCAGACAGTGTATAGGCCAATTCCTTCTCTGACACTCAGCATCCTGAGGGGCTTACAAATGCCTCTCTTTAGTACACCAATGCCACAGTATCACGCTCTGCCAAACACTAGATTACAGCTTTGAGCTAAAAAATCCCTCTTCAAGTATTTCCTATATTTTTTTGCTGGCTTCACAATATAAGCACAGGATTTCAGAGTCACGAAAGGGGCTTTTTCCAGCATCTGGAAAGATCAACTGCTGGAAAATAAGTTCTCTGATGTTGATCTAATTAATAGACTAGAAGTGCAATTTAAATTGGCTGTAGCCTAAATGATAAAAGCATTTAACGATTTCTGGTCTAATGTTTGATGAAGTTACCATATTATTATTTGATCTGAAATGGCCCACAATATAGGAGTATACAATATAGGAGCATTGTCAAAAACAAAGTTAGCATCTTTTCCCTTTTCTCCCCCGTTCTCATCCCAATCGAGTCTCACAGAGGGCAGGTGTAACTGTGCAAAATCACCCGGCGGCACATCTGAACCAGCCACACGGTTACACTGTATCATGCGGTTACACTGATCATGATGCGCTTATCTACTATCTTTTGGATGATCTTAACCTGCCTGGGCACAGGTTATGCTGCTAAACCATGAGACCACGCGTTCCTTTTGACAGGAAGGCAACAACTAGCCATCACCAACCCCATAGCTTAGGCTACAACCTTAAAATAATTGTTAGTGATACTGATAGATAGGCTATAATGGTCAGGGTACTATAATAACCACATGGCATTAAGTGATCGTAGATGTGTTCTAGCTTATATAGTAGGCTACATTGCGTCAAAAATAATAATAATAAGCGGGGAACAAATCATAGAAACAATCATAACCACCTTTTAAGGGGAGCTTTTAAGCATTGAGGTTTCAAAGGTGCCCCAACTAAACGTCCCCCATGGTAGCCCAATCCGATGTAAATTGACAAACGGTTAATAATAATAATAATAATACATAGCGTAACAGACGTTTCAAATGTTCGTTTGTTTACCTACCTTTTGTCGGTGGCGTTACGTAGAGGAGGGAAGCGTTGAGCCGCTGATAACCGTCAGAAGGCAGGGGAGAAGAGATGCGTAGAGTGCTCAGTGCTGACCATGCGCAAGACGCGGAGGTGATGCTGCTCTCTGTCTCTCTCTGTCGAAAGGACCACAGTGTGTATCACATAACAGAAGAGAAGCGTCCCCATGCAGCCTCATCTGACAGATCGTTGTTATGGTCCCTCCCTCCCTCTCTCTCCTCTCTCTCACAATGGTCTCTCTCTCCCTCTCTCTCACTTGGTCTCTCTCTCTCTCCCTCTCCGACTAAGAACGAAGCCCCCTTCTGCGGTACAGAATTTAGTCAAGCCGCAGCTCTTGACGCATTCGGATGTGTCCTATAAAAGCAGTGTCCTCCTCCCTCGTTGGTATGATATTATATAGGCGGGCAGGCGGCAGCATAGCCCACCATCACTTCTCCTTTCTTTTCCCCCACCTGCTTCCACCCACCTCCGCGTCCCCTTGTCGGTCTCTCCAACTTTTTGATTTATCTTTTCCTTTTCTTTTTTTGAAAGCTGATAAAAAACAGTGCCGGCTCGGCTCGCCCGGTTTATGTGCAGCAGCAGCGGTGGTTATTTATTTGTAACGAGAAGAACATCGACGCCCTACACACCCCACATAGGGCTATCATATCTCTTTCTTCTGAATTAAGACAAGATGATACCCCTCCCCCCAACTCAACCCCACCCCACCCAACAACACCACCCTTCACACCTCCTTAATGAACATCAAACGCCACCATACGCCGCACAATCTCATCACACGGGATAAGAGGCGGGAGGCGCCCCTTTAATGATTTCTTAGTTTTATTACATCCGCTTCAACCCTCCGCGCACCTGAGCTCCCACGACTAGATTGCTCACCGAACAGCGTGCACTGCACACGCGCGCGCACAAACACCCACCCATGGTGTAAAGTAGCCTAACTATTAGGCCTACATTTACTAAGTAAAGTACCGCACTTCTACTTTTACTTGTTTTTTTTTACTCCACTACATCTCAGAGGAAAATATTATACCTTTACTCAACTACAATTATTTGAAAACTTGAGTTGGTTACTTTGTATATTTTGATTATTATTACAAAATACATTTCCCACTTCAGCTCTATATACTGTACGGCTATTTCGGCTATTTTAAAATTAAAATGGGAGATTTGGCATAATGAGTACTTTCTACTTTTGGTACCAGGTAGCCTATTTGATCCCAATACTTTTGTACTTTTACTCAAGTATATTTTGAATTCTGGACTTTTACTTGTAACGGAGTATTTCTACATTGCAGTATTGATACTATTACTTAAGTAAAACATGTGGGTACTTTTTCCACCATTGCAAACACCCACACATGCAGACATTGAGTGAGGGTCATTAGAGCAGGGCAGACACAAAGCACTGCCAATTAGATGTGCAAGGTTAGGTTATGACAAAACGTATGAACACTGAACAGACATGAACTAGGGCAAGCATAATAATAAAGAACTTAAAGAAGTGTCGGAGATAATTGGTAATTACTCAAGTTGACATTATAGGAACCTTGCATATTTGCCTAATTAATCAGCAATTTAGGCCCATGTCCTGATTTTGTTCGCAAATAATGAGCCTTATCTGCAAGCAACATTATGATTATGCATGAAACACATTAGGGATATCCAAATTGAGTAAAGGTACGAAAGAAAGTATAAGTATAGTATATTTATAGCTGAATTGATTGATTCATGAATTCAGCTATTATAAAAAAGAGATATCTTCACTCTTCAGTAGATCTGTCCCTCCTCCACCCATTATGGTCAGTGAAGAGGGAAAGAGACAGAGAGGAAGAAGAGGATGGTGAGAGAATAAGATGGGGCACTAAGAAAAAGTAAGAAAATACAGTTAAGGTAAAAGATAAAGAATAAGAAAATTTAAAATAACAAATACCCCCACTTTTAGTTGCACAATTAAGGTAATCTCAATGAAACTACAATAAGTGTCATGTATGCTTCAAATAACTTTCTTGACATTGCCACCCAGTAGATGTCATAGCCTACCCCAGACACCAGGATCAAAATGTCTCAATGCAAGAGTATACGGAGACCACCTCCAACCACTGTAAATGTAGCCTCGGAATCCCAGCCTTTTTTAAATGTGATGTGAATATTGTATAAACAGATTGGTTGAAATACAAATTTATACATTAAAGTAAGTGCAAGATTGTAGCATAAAAAAAAACTAGAAAAGTGCACTCCTGAGCGCAGATCTCCCCCAATGTTGGCTGGTTAGGGGCCCTCATTCAAGGTTATTATGATTATGCATGCACTTCATGGTATCACAACACCTCCAAGGCCTTAAAAACAAGGCTCCAAACATCCCAAAACAAACTAGTAAGGGTACTTCTTGGCCTCAATCCAGATTTGGCTCAACAAAGGGAATGAACTCGTTCTCATGCTATTCATCAAAAAATGTGGAATGCCCTACCAAAAGGAGTAAAGGAGTGTAAAACCCTACTCACTTTCAAAACTGCCCTAAAGACAAACCTTCAGGAGGCTGCAATTCGAAAATGTCCCCTGTCCAAGTCTTAACCTACCCCAAGTCCTAACCTACCCCCCTACCCCCCCCCTTTTTCTTTTTCTTCTCTTGTACATATTTTTCACTCTTCATACCAGTAACCTGTAAGCTGATAGTATGACATTCCGTATAGTAGTGTGTATATCTGTCTGTCTCTTATATGTCATCATGATTTGTGTGCATGGGGATCTCATCTTAAACAAGCTCAGTGCTTAATGAGTCTTCCAGTTTAGTAGACCTTATATTGTGAATTTGTACTTCCATGTACTGATGTTCTCATGTCTTACTAAATAAAGTACATCAATCAATCAATCAAAACCCTACCCATCGAAATGGAAAATGAAAATTCTGACTGATACATCTTGAACACATAACACCAGAGATTATGTATACTGGCTTCATGATTTGTGTGAGGTTGGACAAAATCTGTAGGAGTAGTAGCAAAAAGTATGTTTTGAATAAAACACATAATTGGGGACGACGACATACAGTTCAAGAGTTAAAGGCCAAAACGTGAACCGACCTCTTATAGCGCCACCATGGGGCCGATTTGAATCATTTGGGGTAGTGGCTCTTTGTTGGCCTACTGGGAGTGTGCATGCAAAGTTTCACGCCGATCGTTTCAAGCCAATTGTTACCAAACGGAAAGGAACATGAAACATCTGACGGGTAGGCCTGATCACATGATTGTTTACTGATTAGTATATTAGTATATATTATATAAAAAATCCTACAGTATATGAGTAGTAGCAAAACGTGTTCTGAAGAAAACACTATATGGGATTCGTGCCATGATCTGTGGGAGGGAGCTACGGTTCAACATTTATAGGCCAAAACGTGAAGCTGCCTGTTATAGCACCACCATGAGGCTGATTTGAACATTTTGGGGTAGAGATTATTCACTGGCTTACTGGTTTCACACCTATCAGTCCAGAGATCAGTCCGAGATTAGCTGTTCACATAAACAGACAGACAGAGAGAGACACACACACACACACACACACACACACACACACACACACACACACACACACACACACACACACACACACACACACACACACACACACACACACACACACACACACACACACACACACACACACACACACACACACACACACACACACACACACACACACACACACACACACACACACACACACACACACACACACAGGGGTGAAAACAATCACCTGGTGGAGATAATAATAATAATTGAAGTATAATAATGATGTTTCTAGCCATACTGGATAGCGTAGGCGGTGTAAAGCAGGAAAGTTTTAAACTTGGCTCAAAAACGGTTAGAGAAGGGGCTTGTCTGGTTGGATATTCCACGTCTCTGTTGCATGATAACAAAACAGGACAACCAGTAGGCTAGCCCCAGATGTCCCAAGGGTTCTAGACTGGGTTCATATGTAGTCACAAGCATGTCAGAGAAGTATTTGGGCTGAGTGCCACAGAGTGATTTGTAGACAAGCAGCAATATCTTAAAATCAATTCTCTGAGTGACTGGTAGCCAGTGTAAGGATTTTAGAACTTGTGTAATGTGGTCGTATTTCCTAGTTTTCGTCAGTACCCTGGCATCGGAGTCCTGAATAAGTAGGAGTTGCCAAAGGGCATTTTTTAGACGCGTGAAGACCATTGCAGGAATCCATTCACTAGAAATAAAGGCGCGGGTATGTTTTTCTTGAGATCGTCTATTTACGGTGAGTGGCACGATGCCCAATCAAGTATAAATCATGCATTACTAGGTCTTGCTTAGACGTTATTCCTCTGATTGCTATATTTTTAGATAAGCTGATGAAGTTACATGTTGTGACTATTGAAATTGTGATCAAGCGATTTCTGTCTTGATTCTTAGTTATGAGACAAGAGACAGGCAGTGCTACTTTGATACACTCCCTTTTGATATTCCCTTATGGGGTAACTCGACCACAGACGAGCCCCCAATGTTAGCACCTGGTTTCGATCCTGGTCTCTTTTTATGGGAAACCAAACATATACCGCTCATTCCCCCCTTGGCCAAATTAGAATTCTTCTGACACCACTACTCTTTTACATTTTGTGCATTGTTCTTTATAGCTCAAGGTCAATGTACCATACCGTATATTATCATTTGTGTCATTTATGGGTGATGTTTGACATTTACCAGCATGGACTCTTAGTAACAGCTAACAATCTCATATTTTTTGTCTCTATCAGGTTGTCATTAAATTACAGGCAACAGAGGTATGACGACATCAAATAACATGATGGCACTAAAAGGGTCTCAAGTTCATTTCCTTGGCTAAAATCCAGGAAGTTTCCTTTTTCTTTTCTCACTCATCCTCATCTCTTTTTACATGAGTGCAAGATGTCTTCAGATTTTCAGTGCCAATCCCCCAGAGTGTCTTTTGTTCTTTACTTCCCATATCCACCCAGCCTCGACTTCCCAACCCATTTGATCAAACTCAAATCCACAGCCTACTGAACCAGCTTGGTGCTGGGAAGTACAGATTTCGCTGTGACCAAGTACTCAGGACCGACAACCTAATAAACAAGACAATATTTCTTTATTAAACTTGTCATTTCTGTGCAACCCAGTCAGAATGTATTGCAACTTATCTTTGCCAAGACCAACCTAAGTAGTTGAGAAACAGTGCCCCAAAATTGTCCTTCATTTCTCCATTCTATCTTATCATCAGTCAGGCACATGTTATTCCTTGTGTCACCCTACTGGCCATGTCTCCCATTTCCCAGCTTCCACTGAAGACAAAGAAGCCCCCCTTCCCCATCACTCACGCCCCCCTATGGCTCCTAACCAATCTCCAGCTGTGATTATTCACCCCATGTTACCTACCAGTCGTATCGGATTCAAATGTGAGCCATTATGGGATGTTTTAACAGGGTGAGAGTCTGAGACAAAGGAGACACACACTTAAGTGTGATTTGGCAGTGTATACACTCATTGCATAATCTTTCACTAGTTTCTGAGCAATGGTTGTGGCAAAATTTAGGAAACCAGTTGAAAGCCATGCCCATAAGGGTTTAGTAGCGGAGTCCCATGAGACAGCATCTCACCCTCCCCTCTTGCCCCTTGTCTTGGCTCAAACTACCCCCGCCCAACACAGACTGTCTGCCCTCTGTACCTCTGTAGTCACTGCTGTCATATTCATTTTAATTTGGACTCAGCGTGCCCCGGTCAGGCAGCATGCCCCACAAATCATCTCCCAACTGTCAGACGTCATCCTCTGGTGTGTGTGTGTGGGGGGGGGGGGGGACCCTCAGACACTGTGAACCAGGCAGCGCCTAGGGGTGTTTGGTGATGGGGGGTGGACAGGGTGACATGATACAGTAGCCTGTATTTATCAGATGACGTTCACAAAGAGTGATGTGCAGCAAAGACAAATGAATTGAGCCCATCGCCTAATGAAAATCCTGCATTGACAAATGTATCAGGTGTCTGTGATTAAGTTTCACTTCAGAAATGGGGGGGTTTCCCTGTGAGCCACTATTCTGTATAATGTAAGAAATGTTGTGTATTCATGCTATTTATTTTGTTAGTTATTTCCGTGTCCTGTTATAAAGCGTTTCTTTTGCTTAATGTTTTATCCGCAGTTCTCCTACCGGAGACTCTGCCGGTCATCAAATGATTGGCTTAGGAATGCGACAAAATCCCCATGAATTCAAGGCTTCATTTGGTGTGTAATTGATAGAAAATACGTTTTTTTGGGGGTGAACTACTCCTTTAAGGCGAGGCTATGAGTGCTGAGTGTCGCATGCTCAGATCCGTCCATCCATCCATCCATTCATCCATTCCTTCACCACTACTCGCAATCTTGCAATAAACAGTTGAATGCTCTTGGATCCTTGTGTTTGAATGTTCACCCCAACTAGAGGTTCTATGCTCCAAGCATATTTACTACACCTGTCCACATAGACCATACAGCCTCCTCTACAATTACACAAGAGTAAAAGACTTTAGTTTCATCTCCTGAACATTGTAGCTTTTCCGGGCAGCTGCTGTCATTCTAGCAATGGGTGAGGGTTCCTCCGAGCAGCATCAGCACCACTTATTGATCAGTACGTTCATGATCATTCACGATTGACTGTGATCATCAGAGTGGTGAATGGCAGACAGAGCAGACATACACTACTGTACCTTCCTCCAGAGCTCCTCCACTCTGCTCTTCCCCAAGGCCGTGTCCATCTGTTGCCTGGTGAGGCGAAAATCAATACTGCCGATTTCTAATGCTGGCCTAAAAGCCTGGAGAGAAACATGAGAGGTCTCTTAGCCCCCCCACCCCCAGGCTGGGAAACGGGAACGTAGGGTGGTGGATTGAGCCGTAGTTGGGCATATATTGGCAGGTTTTCTGTGACTGTACTGCTTAATAAAGTAACCAACTGTACCTATTAGTGGGATGTGCTGGTCGCCAGTGCATTAAGGCGTTTACTGCGTGCTCATGATCAGTTCAAATCTAGTCCTTGCCTTGTGCTGCACATCATCCTGTCTCTCACTTGCCCTGCCTTATAAATGTTTCTCTTGTTCAATTATAGCAAAGCAGGAATGACAAGGAAATGATTACAAAAAGCATTCTCCTCCTCACCTACAAAAATAAAGCGCTTTTCGGTGTTACAAAGTGCTTTACAATACCTAGATAAAATGCATCCATGAGGATAAACAACAAGTCAATTCATCAACAGTATAAAGAGTTGCAGTAGGCTAATCTAGGCGTGATAAAAATGAAAGCACAAATGACCTTTTTAAGGTCTGCAAATGATAAGGACTTAAAGCCTCACAATGTAACTTTCTTTGAATGGATAAAATGTAATTTTGTCCAATCTGTATGATAGAGTATGTTAATACAATATCTGAGCAGTCCGGCTCTAATAGCTCAATGGTACAAATTGCAGCACTTAGGCAGGAAACCAGGTTAAAATCCAGGGTAGAAGGAGAAAGTTACATAGTGCTGCTTTAATTTGAGCAATTTTCTTAGAAGCATGATTGTAGTTACTTAATAACCTGACCATTAAGGTTAAGTCAAAGGCTCCATCAAAACTTAAAGCACTCAAACACTCCAGTCTGCTCCCAGTATTTAGGTTTCATTGTGGTTCCTAGAATCTCTAAGCCTAGGGTACTCAAATGTGGAACCGGCCCCCAATGGAGTGGCTTCATATGGATCTAGTCTGTGAAGTCAGTCATCTATGATGACGTATCAATGACATATGGCTCCGTATTTGGGTTTTCAGCCTGATCATGTTAGATATTTCAAAAAATATACACAATGTGTAAAAAGGAATTCACGGAGGTACTTCCTTCACCTTCTGGCAGCATGCAAAGGAAAGCTGGCCATAATTGTAAGATTATCCCTGGACAAACACAGACATACACAGACAGACTCACACGTCTTCTAGACGACTCTGCCTCCTACTGAGCCATGCCGTACAAACGTTCCCTTTCGATAAAGTTTATAGTAGATAGGGCTGACCCTGGCTTGCCTGGGACTAGAATTTAGCTATGCTGCTGTAGGATTAGATTGCTGGGGGATTTACCATGGCTCATATCCTCTCTCCTCCTCCCTTCTCTCCTTCTCCATCTGTATGCATTCAAGTCCCATCAATACATTTTGCTCGAAGTGTCTTGAGACAGCTCTGTGCTTTCAAATGGACTAATAATATGACACGTTCTAAGTCAGCTTAAAGCAGCACTATGTAGTTTGGGGAATCTGTGGCCGTTTTGGACACAAATAACATGGCAGCCTTTTGAAATGTATTAAAAAAAACTATGACTAAAACTACATAAAAAGTAGTGAAACCTTGTCCAAACTACCAATAAGACATATTCATAGACAGAAAGCTATGACAAATAAGCATTGTAACACTAACAGTTCACACAAAATGTTCAGTTTTTTTCAACAAACGTACAGTACTGTAGGTACAATCACAATTCCTCAAAAGCCTCACTGAAGCTTTCATCACTTCATATAATTTCTGCCAACTGTCAGGTCTCACGCATTTTCTCAAATACTGTTTGTGATGCGTGCACATATTTTTTAAAGGTTTTTTTATTGGCCATTTTCTGTACATAATGTATCAGTGAAACTAATTCTGTCTAAGCAATTAGCACCTCCTGAACCAATCAACACTGCAGTTTTTTTTATTTTTTTTAATCTCAAACTGATTTCACGCCTGGGTTGTATAAAGTTTGTTGACAAAAGTTGACGAAAGGTGCATTCACACCAGAAGTGCTAAAAATAACGTGCAGCTTGAGCCGCGTAACTCTGTTCAACTGACATTTTGTTAATTTGGTCATGGCAGCATGATGGTGTGTGTGTCACCAGTCACCATGTATGTTTGTTAACTATAATGCAGTACCTTTTGTCAGAGTAATTAGAGGTCAGTCTATGATGTCAGGCATCTATGATGTCAGTAATACTATGACCACTACTCTATTCCCGTCGCTTCAGGCGTAGATGTGAAATATTGCTCTGTGCCAACACTATCAAAGTAACTTTTCATAATCTGTCAATTATTGTCATACAGAATTTCAACACAGATAAGATAAGAGAGTGTTAGGTGAAATATATGGACTTTTTAAAAATAATTTGAGTGGTATAGTTATATTAATATTCCTATAGTACAAGAATAATTGTCTCCGCCAGGCCGAAAGGCATGGCGAGAGTATGTTTTATCCCCTGTCTGTCCGTCCGTCCGTCCGTGTGTCCGTCCGTGTGTCCATCTGTCTGTGAGCAGCTAATCTCTGGCACCGTTGGCCCAGTCGCTGCGAAACTGTGCACACACACTCCCTGAATGCCAATTCAGCACCTCTGCCCCACTTTTTAGCAGCTGCAAAGCTGCTGCTCTACAAACAGGCTCAGACCTAGTCCGACACCTGAGTGACACCTACGTAAGTGTCATTGGCTGTCCTGGCTGTCCTTCACTCCTTTAAGCCAATGGCGACACGAATGGGGAGACGGCCCGCCCCCCCGCAGTAACCGTGCTCCGCTGCGCTCCCCTCATTCACAGACAGTGCAAGTCTTACTGCAGCCTCAGGCAGGAGGGTTAGCCTAAATGCTAGCGTGCTTCATTAGACCTAGTTTGGCTATTAAGTTATTATTTGGCCATGTTCACACTGACTTCAATATTAGCTATTGTTGGGAAGACCCGTGTGGTGTCAAGGTTTGGCGAGAGAAACAAGCAATCCGAAAAACAAGTAATCAGGTCTATGAAAACAATCACTCACACACACACACACACACACACACACACACACACACACACACACTACAGAATGCAGCTGCTAATAATATGACTGTCAAGTCATATATTTCTTGTTTTTACATAGGCCTGTTATAGTGCCACCAGGAGGCCGATTTGTGCAAAACCCATTTTTTGATATTACTCCTACAGATTTTATCCAAACTTCACGCAAATCAGTACACAGTATCTCTATAGTCATGCGATCAACACGGATCTGTCCGAGTTTCCATATTCCATCCTGATTGGCTAAGGTTGGCTTCCAAAGTTTGCAGGATTGGTCCGTCTTGAACAAAATGCCTCAAATCATGAACGCAGCTTGCGATTTATGTGAAATTTCACACACACATTCCCACTAGGCCGAAGAAGAAATGACAGCCTTTTCACATTGGCCTGTTATAGCGCCACCAGCAGGTCTAAATCAGCAAAACACATTTTTGGCACAAAATGCCTCAAATCATGAATGCAGAGTTCGATTGCCGTGAAAGGCCTAAGAAGAAATGGCACCCTTTTCACATTGGCCTATTATAGCACCACCAGGAGGCCACAATGACGTACCTGACCTGGCGGAGACCTGTGCTCCGAGGAGCACTTTTCTAGTTTTATGTGAACTTGTATATGGTGGAAGGCCCAGTAAAAAAAGGTGAGTGTATCCAAGTGAGTGTATCAACCTTCTCACCGGGAGCTGTAAGGGGTTCGTTTTGCTCAAGGACACATCAACACGTAGCCAGGAGGAGCAAGGGATCAAACCAGGAACCTTCTGGTTACCAGACAGCTGCTCTCCCCTGAGATAATGCCACTCACATCCATACCACCATATGTGTACACATATGTGTTTTTATCTGTGCACATGTAGAAGTAAGTACTGTAGCTTACTCTGCTCTATCAGCAATATACATACAGTACATAGTCAAGAGGCTTTGAGAGAAGGGAGTGCTATCTCATCCAGAGTGTATCTCATCCAGCCCCCCACCACCCCCAACCTGTCTGTCTGCCAGCCACTACCCTGCTACAAAACACAATATAAATAGAATCTTCCCTTTTCTCTCTATCCTTCGGGTCTTGTTGGAGCTTCACTCTCTCAGCAGAGTGGATAGCCCAAAGTCATTTCACCTCACTTTCATTCTTCTTTATTCCTCCCTCTCTCTCTCTCTATTTCTGTCTGTCTGTCTGTCTGTCTGTCTGTCTGTGTGTCTCTCTCTCTCTCTCTATTTCTCTTTCTCTCCTTTGATCGTCCATAGACAATTAGCATTTAGAGTAGTGCTGAGGCACCTGTGTGCGTCAGCCTCTCTGGTCTCAGGGGAAAGCTGTACCCGCCTGAACGTTACGTCTCACTCCTATGCCCACCCACCTGTGAGTGCGTATGAGTGTGTCATAGGGACAGAGAGAAGTTAAGTATAAAAACTTAAGTACAGTGAAACATTTTCTTTCTGCAAAGTTTCAAGCATAGAGAGAAACACATTTAAACCACTTGCTCTTCAACACGTGATGGTTAATTTCATGAACATTTCACTGTATTATGTTGAATACAGTATGTGTCAAACCAGAAGACCAAGATAAGATTCCGCACCCAGGCCGGGACCAGAATGGGATTAGAATAAATGTCGGTGTGTAGGAGCAGATATTCCAATTGTACAAGCTGCAAGGGGTCTCCTGCACACAAATCCAAATGTCAAAAACATGTCAATTCATACAAAAAGACTGACAGTAACAGTTAACCTACTTTCTTTTTGTATTCTAAATTTTTATTTCTACATCTACAATCTACCTTAAAATGTTATGTGCACAAAAATGCCACCAGTGAAAACGTTTCAACGTGTCAGGTCTTCAAAGCCGTGCCCAACAGGTCCACCACATTGGCATGGAAGGCACTTACTGTATGGGCATCTAAAATATATATGTGTAGACTGTAGATTACTCAATATGTGTTGATATACTATAATATTGTAATGTAAAATGATCTGTTGAATGAAGACAATGCCAGAAACATGCCAGCATTAAACCTCTCTCTCTCTCTCTCTCTCTGCATGTTTGGCCGTAGAAGCTAGCTGTCCAAGCACTCAATTCCATAATAGATTCCCCCATCACTTCAGCTATGGGTTCATGGGCTCTGCCAACCCCACCATCTGCTTTTAAGGCATATGGTGGGATCACACCATGTCGCATGTGTGTATGTGTCAGGGTGTGCACGTGTTTGTGTGTGTGTGCATGTGCACATGGCTGTGTTTGTTGTGCATCAAGGTTGTTGTGGCCTCAGCACACACCTGGGCTAAGTCAACTGTGACGGCAAATACCACCAAGTCAGCTCCCCGCTGAGTGGACTCTGTCTCTAATTCACACGCACGCACACACACACGTGTGTGTGTTCATGCATGCATTTCCATTTTTTGATATTTACAGTGAACAAGCATTATCTCAAACACACAAACCAAGAAGAGCCCTTGATAGAGGAGTATTGTTCCTCCTCTCCACACTACAGTACATGACTCCTTTCATTTCTTTAATTTATCCTCACACCAGCTGCTGGAAGGTTATGACTCATCAAAGAATGTAAATGACATGACAAATTCAATCATCCTAAACGCAGAATATCTTCTGATCCTCAGTCGCTTTGATGTGGAACAACAAACACATTCCACCCTCCTATGGTAATCCTGACAAAAGACCCGAAAAGTTATTGGTTTTACTGCTCTTACAATGATGTAGGTGAATAGCTGATTCAAGAAAAAAATAAATGAACGGCCATAATGTATCTTTCGATTCTTTGGAACACAGGTGAAGACCAGCTGTTAAATACAAATATATAAAGTAAAGATTTAAGAGTAGATGTTATAAATAATATTATGTGTAACATTAAAAGGAAGCTTTCTTCCATACGGTACAGTGCACTACGTGGACTTAGTGCTTAATGGTGTTAGATAAAGAGTCTGAGGTATTTGAATCATGACTTTCTCAATTTTGTGCCATATTGTCACTCACTTAGTCTAGTCTGGTGGTGAAGTTGCAATGTAATGTTGAGGAGTCCATCTCTGTCCATCGATGAGAGTGCCTATTGATTTCCAGAATGGGCCACAGGGGGTGGAGACCTTGGCCGTTGACGCTGCCATGTGCAGATGGCCCAGAGTGTAATGTAACCCTACCCTGATTAATACAATAACCCAACAAAGCCTTGTCAGTCAAATATGCTGATTACATTATGACATGGGTGCTGTCACAAAAGTGACCCAAACAGATGAGGCTCCCTGTCTATCGAAGTGGTCAACAGCTCCCCCCAGCCCACCCGCCACCCACACCATGGTGTCATCTCAGGAGTGGATGGGTCTCGAGGGACTGGGCCCATTAAACTCCATTATCTGAAGAGAGAGAATATAGGAGGGAGGCAGTACCATTGATCTGTCCAAGTGGACACTTCTTCCCTTCCCATGTTGGATGAACTAGCCACTGTGTGCGTGTGTGCGTGTGTGTGTGTGTGTGTGTGTGTGTGTGTGTGCATGCACCAGATCATTGCTTTGTTACAGTAAGACATGGTACTTCCACGTTTGGCTACAGCCAACGCCCCAAAATAACCACAGATTTCCTACGTTGAAACACTTTAAACGCAGCGAGACATTTCTATTCACACCCACTCCGCCACACTTCTGACTGCCTCTTGATATGCCTCCTGACGCTTTGACTGCATGTATACTGTTGAGTTCTCAACTGATGCACAGCTCTGACATCCCGAGCTCTGGGGGATGAAAGGAAAGTGTGCAGGCAAGGTGTCCTCTGAGGCTAGACGAGTAGAGCAGAGTGTAGAGGAGGAAAAAGGAGAGATGTCACCAAAGTCGTGCGGGATGGGTGGGCTGATAAGGAGATGAAAGAAAGAGACTCGTACCCGATCATGGAGGTCGGGTGCTAGATCTTTCTCTTTCTGACAGGGTGGCTTAAAAAAGTAATGAAAGCTAATGGATAGGCTATACAACTGACAACACACACCTTACTTGAATATGTTGGTTTCTGTTGTTGAACTGAAGCAGAGAGATCAATGATTGAGACCAACATTGAAAGGGTTAATTTCCTAGGGTTGAATATATCTGCTAAAGTTATATTTACCAGATTTGGGTTAATGTGGGGCAAGGTATGAGTACAGATCAAGTAAAGAGACAATTGCAAGTTCAGTGTGAACGATCCTCCAGTCATTTATCATCCCTCCCATGATCACCTCAGTACACAACTGTCCGAGTAGTGGGTACATTACCGACTAATTTACTGAAACGTCGACAGTTTTAAGAAGTACTTGCAATTGACATAAAAGCCCCTAACCATTGCCAGCAATGCATGCAAGGTACTTAAAAGTTGCACAAAACCCCTACTGGATTTAAGTCAGTAGAGGCAGTCTTCAATAGAAATTAAAGAGGGGGAACCAATACTCTGTGAAATAATCAATCACCTATTACTGTCCAATATGTCAAAGTCCATCCTCTCATTAGCAGAATGACAGTTACTTACCAGTGGTTAATCTTGTTAGCCTCCTGACCCTGTACTAAAGAGAATGCTCCATCCCCAAGCACTCTGACACAACTTAGGGTTTCTTCCACAACTGCATGAACTCAGCCTCAATTCCTTGCTTTTATTTTTTAAGTTGATACAGATGCCATACAGTATGTGTGTGATTTACAGCCAAGTCTGGGACAACAGTGGAATAAAATAAATACTGGAGCAAAGGTCCTCCAAGGCGTTCGGAAAAAGCCAACACTCAGTAACAAATGACTGGGAATGAAATGCTGCCAGCATACTTATATTGTGTGTGTGTGTGTGTGTGTGTGTGTGTGTGTGTGTGTGTGTGTGTGTGTGTGTGTGTGTGTGTGTGTGTGTGTGTGTGTGTGTGTGTGTGTGTGTGTGTGTGTGTGTGTGTGTGTGTGTGTGTGTGTGTGTGTGTGTGTGTGTGCATATGCAGTTTAATCACTCAAAGCATTGCCTACATACTGTATTTGCTTGGAATCATTCATCATGCTGTGGTCTTTGGCAGAATGATTGAAATGTCAAATATTTATTTAGCATAGAGGGGGAAAAGCAGAGGCTACTCTCTGTGAAAGTTTGGAGATTTATACTTAAAGATTATGCTGTTGATGTTGGTGTCTGAATATTACAAATAAACAACTTTACAGATTACCTGTGGCAGGATCACATTACAAAAATGCTGTTTCTGTGTTACAATTGATCCTGTTTTGAAATCTCATGGCAATCAGGTATACCTGTATGACAACTGTAACAACCATCCAAATGCATGTGATTATTTGAAATATGAGTCTAATTATGGCTTGACTGTTAAGAGCTCATTGACTGAAATACATTAATCTGCAAATAATAAATAAATAAAGCAAAAACTGCCTAATAAGGCAATAAGGCTTTAGCATAATGGCTGAATGTAGCTGTGAACTTCACAGCTTTAACTCTAATTGAATTTTGAAGGTCAAGTAGCCCAGAATAAACTGAAATGAGTCACTTTACTCAGTCCAAGGAGTGGGTTGCTGATAGAAAGGCCTAATCAGTGAGGTAAGCATTGTACTGCACCCTATCGCCAGAGGAAACGTTGTCATTGAACGTTTCTCCAGAAACAAGGTCTACTAAACTGGAAGACTCATTAAGCACTGAGCTTGTTTAAGATGAGATCCCCATGCACACAAATAATGATGACATATAAGAGACAGACAGATATACACACTACTATACGGAATGTCATACTATCAGCTTACAGGTTACTGGTATGAAGAGTGAAAAATATATACAAGAGAAGAAAAAAAATCACACCCAGTGTGAAGTGGGCGGTGTGTGGTCATCACAACATGACTCACTTTAAAAAAAGGATAATTTACTTTTTTTAAAGTCCATACTGCTATTCATAGGGCTGCACATGTGTCATGTGTTTCGCTAGCCAATCACAGTCCTGAATTTGCAAAGTCAGCCAATCACATTACAGTTAGTGGTGATGACACTAGCTGTAATGTGATTGGCTGATATGAAAAAAGTATCGATTTGCATTAACAATGGAAGGGTTAGGGGGTACACAAATGTTTTGGTCGGTGTCCAAAACTCACTTATAGGGGGCGGCTACACCGCCCCAAAAATGGGGGGGGGGCTGGGGGGGGGGGGGTAGGTTAAGACTTAGACAGGGGCCATTTTCGAAGGGCAGCCTCCTGAAGGTGTATCTTTAGGGCAGTTTTGAAAGTGAGTAGGGTTTTACACTCCTTTACTCCTTTTGGTAGGGCATTCCACATTTTTGTTGAATAGCATGAGAACGAGTTCATTCCCTTTGTTGGGCCAAATCTGGGTTGAACATGATTCGTGGCGCTGCCTCTGGTGTTATGATCGTGGACTTCATTAACGTTTTGGAAGTATTTTTGACAAATACATTGCTATATAGAGTTGCTATATAGAGTTGCTATATAGAGTGTTTGTTCAGTAACAGGGATCTCCCTGTCTCTCCAGCTTTTAAAAAAACTGAAAATGCATTTCAGGTCGGGATACCAACTTTATCCAATCAGGAGAGAGATATCATGCAGGAGACAGGATAAAAGTGAAATTGGAAGTGATGACCCAAATAATGAGCAGACAAACATTTTTAACTGGAACTATATAAAATGTAAGCTGATAAATGGGTACTCTATCCTGATTGGTTAAAAATTTGCAACCCACCTGAAAATGTATGTTCTGTTTATTAAAGAGCTGGAGAGATGGGGAGACCACTCTTACTGACAAAACACTCTATAGCAATGATTACTATCAGAATATATAGTTATTTAACACTTATTTTAACAAAGGAATATCACTTATGCCCTACCCTTTAAATTAAATTAAATGATTTAGAGTCTAATAAAATATCACTTACCCTCCCTTTGGATTAAATTAAACGATTTAGAGTCTAATAATGCATAGTTTAGTATATATAGAGTAATTGGGTATTGCTCACTCACACTAGCATTGCTGATCTATGAATGAATGATACATTTTTATGCTTGGAGTATGATTTTGTGTTTTTCTGTTTGATATTATTGTTGTTTTTTTGTTGTCACATTTGGTATTGTTTGATTATTTTGTGGATGTTTTACTAATTGTGTTTGTATTGTATAATGTTCTTGAGAACCCCCTCAAAAACGAGATGGTAGCATACATCTCAAGGGTTTATTGCTAATAAAGAATTTCAATAATAAAGAACAAAAGGAACTGACATTATTCCTCACCATATAGTACATCCCCAGCGCTCCGAATCAAACCCAAAGCGCATGCACGTGAATGATTAATAAAGATCACTTTGAGGGTCCCCTCTAATTAATAAAACATGTACTTATTTTAACCCCCCATTGTTCTCCTCTCCTGTCCCCCCTTTCACCTCCCCTCTGCTATGTTCCATACTTACACCCCACCTCCCTCCTCCATTTTTGTCAGAAAGACAGCCCGCTACAAGGCTATTCCCAGCAGGGACCGTCTTGTTTGGACTGGGTGTCTGCTTGGTGTAGCAGTCGCGGCGTTAGCCATGCGGCACAATGTCAGGGGAGGAGGCGGAGGGTTTTAGAATAGGGGGAAAGAGAGATAGGAGGGGGGGATGTGTCCTGTCTGTCTGTCTGTCTGTCTGTCATATGAGCTAATGGGTATCCGCTGGCATCTGGCTACTGTGTACACATTCAACTCATTAAGGAGTCACTGGGTCACCCCCTTGAGATGGAGGAAAAGGTGGGGGTCTTATATGAGGAGTGGAAGAAAATGAGTGAGCGAGTGAGAGAAAGAAAGAAAACATATACAGGGGAGATGTTAAACAGCGATGACAGTAGTGTCAAATTATCCCCATTTTCTTATACGGTGTGAACGGTACGGTATTTTTTTGCCTGTGTGAATAACTCTGTTGTTCCCTGAGGTAATGATTTGCTGTTGATGTTAGGGATGTCCTAGGTTGGCCTCGCCAAGTCAGTCAGTCATTATGAACCTGCTTGGACTGCACTGGAGCGAGACAGAGAGGGAGGTGAAGACAGTTGAGAGACTAAAGGCTAAGGTTATCCGTCGTGCAATGACGTATAAATTAGTCTTTAATAAGACGGATGCAGACACACACTGAAAAATCTATGGACTGTGGACCAAATTGAAACAATTAAATAAAAGACGCCAGATCGTTTCACCTACATTTATAGGGGTTTCTCCCTTCATTCGTTTTAAATAAATGAACCCAAAAAGAAGTCGAACCACTCTGCACACTTTGGGTCAGACTAATTAGCAGTATAACACTTCAAATGAGTGACAGCATCAACCTGACTTTTTCCAGTGCAGAGTGAGGCAGATGGAGAGCTGGAGAAGGCAGAAGACGAGGGGAGAGAAGACGTGCAGAGAGAGAGAGGGAACAGATGGACAATAGACATGAAAAGACTGGAAGGCACAAAATCACTCCAAGATGAATTTGGATGTCAGGATGACAAGCAAAAATGAAAAGATGAGGGAGAACCTCAAAAGAACAAGGGCACTAACAATAGCTACAGCATCCTGGGCAACGGAAAAAAGAGGAATGGGAAGCAATGGGGAGGGCTGATGTAAGGGGGAGCGGATGATGGATGAGGGAGAGAGAGGTAACACGTTAGCAGAAAATGAACTGTTAAGATTGCTGATGATACATGGCGTTTCAGCAATAGCAGTGCACACGGGTTAAAGTGCAAAAAAAGATGGGTCACCATCACACCACATGCTGTGCAATGATGACAGAGGAGACAAAGTATGACTGTATGTATGAAATGCACACATAGTTGGTATATGATATATATATATATATACATGTAGGCTACATATTATATACTGTGCAGTGTGTTAGACTTCAACGTTGACCTGGCCAACATAGGTACAGTGATGGAAAAGTATCAATACTGCAATGTAGAAGTACTCCGTTACAAGTAAAAGTCACGAATTCAAAATTTACTTGAGTAAAAGTACAAAAGTATTGGTATCAAAATGTACTTAAAGTACCAAAAGTAAAAGTACTAATATGTTTGAAAATAGCAGATCTACAAGCTGACAACGCGTCGCATCGCGACACGTTGTGAGCTTGTAGATCTGCTATTTTCAAATAGCCTATGTATAAAACACGGCTGAAGAGGTTAATGTATATTTTATAATGTAATCATTTATATCTGCAAAGTAACTAGTAACTAACATTTTCAAATAATTGTAGTGGAGAAAAAGTACAACATTTGCCTCTGAGATGTAATGGAGTAGAAGTAAAAGTATTGAAATTTGGAAATACTCCAGTAAAGTAAAAGTACTTCAAAATTGTACTTAAGTACAGTATTTGAGTAAATGTACTTCGTCACTTTACACCACTGCATAGGTATAGGAGAAAAATGCCAATACCCATCGGCATATTTTCCTCTTTTCTTTTCTTTGGTATTCAGTTTCTATTTTCTTTATCATTCTTGTCATCTGTCATTCTACATGAAGAAAGTCACCTTCTCTCTCCCTGTCTCTAGGGTTACCGCAGATAGCCAGACCTTTCACACCTCTGCCAGGAAAAGTAGGCGGAGCCCTCTGAAAGTCTGGCTATATGCGAGACTACCGCATCTCTATTTCAGTTCAGCAATATAAAAACAGATCCATCTCCCCTGGCTCTCGACTTCACCTTCTGTGGCATTTCACTGATCTATCTGCCCTCCCCATCTGTCTGTCCCTTCTCTTGTATCCAGGACTGTGGCCAAGTCACTACTATGCAAGTCATGAGCAAGTCTTAACCTTCAAGTAACGTCCCAAGTCACTGTGTATATTCAGTCAAGTACCAAATTTCATGGTGTCAAGTTCTCAAGTTTCAACTTGAGAACATTTAGTGTGTTTTAATAAGGATAAGGATAATTCCTTTTAACAGGTCGTTCATGAAAGTCCTTGCGGTCTTGTTTCCAATGAGAACCTGTGAGCAATTAAGGGTTAAGAGTCTTACTCAGGGACAAATTTCATTTCATCAACATATGCTGACCTGGCCTGGAATCGAACCTGGGGCAACCAGGGCTTCTGGCTCCCTAGGCGGGCTCACTAACCATTCAGCTATGGCCGCCCCTAACACACTATCTGCTTGATTCAAAGCTCAGCTCAAGCTAGCATCCACCTAGCAATCCTTACCTATGTTTTCAAATGCCACATGAAGTTTGACGTGGTCGAAATTGTGTCTGATATTTATGCTGCACAGGTTTTGGAGACATCAGCACTTTTTTCCCATCAGAACCTTTGTAACCATGAAGTATTATTTTTGGAATCGTTCCAGATGCCTTGATGATCAATGTTGGTCCTTGCATTGCTTACAACTGACATAGGGTTGAGCGACATCTCCAATTAGTATTGGTGTTTTCCTGCAAACCTGAATGTTTCATAGGCCATGGTGTAAGCATGTGTGTATGTGATTATGAAATATTTTAACCAATTCAACCCTATATAATGGTTGACCGGAGTCCCCCAGGGGCCAGGGCTTTATACTAGGCCCCTCCTATTTTCACTGTACACTAAATATTGTTGCGACGCATTTTGAGCTATTTCTGCCAAATGTTCATCCCAGAATAGGAATGCATTTTTCACCATGAATAAAAAGCATCAAACTATGAATGAAAAGGCTTCAGCTATATACTGTAAATAGTTTGATGGGAAATATTCGCCAATGATTGTTTGATTGTTTATTCACACACACTGTAAAGACCTAGGCCACTGTAAAATGTAACTTTGGTAGAGGTTTTGGTTGTGTAAGTCACCATGCCATGATGTAGCTCCAAATATTGGTGAGATATCGTCAATAGTTGCTCCGTAGATTAATAACCAATATATTCTCCCCATTGACTTACTTTGTATAGTGAAACAGGTCTCAAAGTCAAACATTTTCCAAAACTTGTGATTTTATCCATCCACTTTGTTTGCATTCAATTGTGTGCTAAAAGTGTGAATTTGAGACCTGTTTCACCATGCAATGTAGGTCAATGGAGAGACTATTTTGAATGTTCAATGTTTTATTTATGGAGCAACTAAAGATATTTACACACCAATACAACGTGGCAAGGTAACCCAAAACTCTACCAAAGTTTAATCGTGCTTTACATGGAAGTATAAGTCAGGTTTCAAAATTAACATTTTTGCAAGTCAAGTGTCAAGTCACCAGGATTGGTCTACCCTCGCTTACTTGCCCAGTTTACTATTGTGACACCATTGTTCACATCTGGAGTCTGGACTTGAAGACTGCACTGGCAGTGGTTACTGTAATTTTCATGTAAAGATGTAGCATCTCAATTTACAGTTGATACTTTTGTCCCGCTCGTGGTGAACCAAATCCAGATTCTTGGGCAATGATTCACAAATAACAAATAATTATCCCGACATTACAAGCCACACATTTACCAGTGTAAACAGGATATTTTCTGTGTGCCTAGCCTGTTTCACCTCACTCTCCATTTGAGGCAAGACGCCTTAAGTGACATGAATAATTCAGCACTGATGGATCGAGCCCGCGGTGGCTTAGTGCCTTTTAAGCCCCTGCTAGGGCTGCTGCCATGCCACCTTCAAATAGTTTCTGCCCCATGACAAATGAACAATAATGCCATTACATGCTGCGCTGTGAGACGTTTTATTATTCAGCCTCTGACTAATGAACAACTGGCGACAAATAACACAGATTAATAGCTAAAAGGTGGACAGAGGCATTCATAACCAAGAGGGAGCCACAATAGGCTATGTGTCAGTAATTTGGTTTTGTAATGCAGGATTAAGTGCAGACTCAGAGATGGGTGGACAGAGATGTAGTGGCATTGCAAACAGAGGCTTGACGTACGTCAGCTAATTGACTGATCAAATGATGGATGGATAAATGATTAGTTGTGCAGACATAGATTGACAGATTCTCTTTACAGATTTCACTTACCAAAATAAGAAAATGATGAATCGTTACATGGGTCAGAAACAGCAGGCAGCTGCAGACCTACAGCACATGACAGAAGACACAAGTCAGTCAAATAAAGACGGACAAAAGACCAGGACAGACAGAAGAGGTGGTGAAGTGAAGATGGTGTTCATCAACTCAGAAGAGTGTTCCATTTCTATCATATGAAACCAAATGGACCAATAAGGGTCCATTTGGTTCCATCTGTACACTCTTTTACTGTGCGGACAAGCAATACTGACAAGAGTTAAATAAAAAGCTCCCTTTACATATTCATTCACAATAGACATAAATAAATCATGATGATGAGAGAGTATCAGGGATGTAAACATATTTTATATTCCCAAGTTGCTTTGATCTGACATGGCGAGCATGCGGAACACACATTTTAATTGGCTTTCATTTATCCATCAATATTCTGTCCACAGCCACAAATATGCCTAGCAGGCATGATATTTCCATTTCTAACAGATGAACAAAGTTGTTTATGAATATGTGGTACGACAGTGATGCCATCAGCACCGTCAGTCACAGTGGTGGACAAAGTACTCAACCCCAGTACTTGAGTCAAAGTATATATACTCCTGGTCAAGTATTACTCTACAAGTGAAAATTGCTCTGTATTGTACTTGAGTTAAAGTACTGGAGTACTTTAACGCTTTAAAAAAATACTTAAGTATTCAAAAGTAAATTATTTTCAAAAGTACAAATTACAAAGTTGTTTTTAATATCAATGCATTGTATTGAAATTTAGACAGTTTCCAAAAACAATTCAAAGATTTTCAAAACAATATTAATATTAGTGAAAATAGCAAATTTACACACAATGTGTCGGTGGCGTGTTCTGAGCTTGTGGATCTTCATTATTTTTGAAACAGGGCTTAAGTGGTTAATTTATAATGTACATTATTCCTAGTGTGGCAGTAAACCCTGCCACTGACACCACATCATAACCACATCAACACTACACAATATACCATGTACACAATAGCCAGGTAGCATGCTAGGACAGTTTGGTGGGTGCACACACAAAACTCCATTTAACAGGTTTTAGTATTTTCTTGACAAAATGATTTCACACAACACAGGGTTAAAGGTTAAAATGTGTTCTTTATTTTTAAACTGCAGGGAATGTTTTTGGCAAATGTTTGATTGTTTTCTTTCTCTTACCACAGTGCTTCCTGGTTCTGGGCATCTTCCTTGGTTCTGGGCAGTGACAAAGGACCTGAGTTTAGCTACAGGCTGCCTTTTATAGTGCCTGTTTGTTTGTAGTGAGCATGCTCAGTCCATACCTGCTGCACCATACCAACTGTGGGTTGGTATGGTATGGTGGGAAATCGTTGTAATGTGATGATGACACTTTAAATGTGTTAAATGTGAATTGTGATGTCTTTAGACATTGGAGAAATAACTGGTTTGTGTGTAAATTGACTCCTCAATTTAAGATTGGTAGCCTATGGTCCAGTGGGAGGGGCTTAGCCTTTAAAACAAGGGTGCCTACCACAGTGAAGGGCTGCAGTAGAGAGCAGACCTAGTGCCAATCGAGCCAGTATTATATGATTTTGTGATGTATTTTGTTTTCCCTGGGACTTTCTGGGGGAAAAAAGGTGAATAAAAACCCTTGCTTTTGCAGAAACGGACTGAGTTTGATTCCAGTGCTTTGGCATATAGTCAAGCTCTGTACTTGATTCCAGTGCTTTGGCATAGAGTCAAGCTCTGTACTACCCACACTGGGACAGAGTGTGACAAATGTAGTGGAGTCAAAAGTACAATATTTCTCTTTGAAATGTACAAGAGTAAAAATAATAAGTATCCAAAAATACAAATGCTAAAGTACAGAAAAACTCAGCAGTTCAGTTGCATGACTGATGTTGCTTTTGTCATTTATGTTATGCATGAAGGGGTTTGCTCATGTGTCTTAATATGACATAGGCACCTCAGTAAAGGTAACAAAGTGCCAAAATATGACAAATAGGGGATCCTATAGGAACTAACCCATTCCCTCAGGGCCCTGTCAAGAAAAAGTCCTACGAGGTGTCGCTCTCTCACCATGTACTAATCCTCGTAATATAATATTATAGTAGTAATAACTAAAATAAGTTGTGTCTCCAGCATTAGCACCGGCAGCTGCCGGTCAGTAAAACTATGCCTAAACCTAACTCTAACCGTTGACACGGCAGCTGCCGTTGCCGGAGAATGCACTCGCTCCTTCTGATTAAACATTTGCATGCACCATAGTTTGAGTACACAGTTGACAACAAGTGTGTGTGTTAGTGAATGAAAGTGTCTATCTTAAAACCTAGAAAACTGTTGAGTGTATTCACAAGTTTATTTGTGCTTTCTTTAACACCTGCTAGCACCATGCTAAAAAAGTAGACATCTCTAGTGCCTATCTGTATCTGTGAGTGGTGTTGCATACCCACCCAGAATGTTGGGCTGCTCGCCTGTGAGTGACTCATACAGAGTCCATTGTGTCCCTTCCCTGTCTCTATTTCTTCCATTCTCATTATTGCATAAACACAGACAGACAAGTAGCACACATACAGTACAGACTGTGTGGGGGTGTCTTTATGTGCACATGTCATTGCACACGCACACACGCACGCGCACACACAATCTTATTCCCACAGAAAGACACATATTCCTACTGTATGTGCAAGCGTGCAGCTACTGTATGCAAACACACACAAACTCAGTCTAACACACAAACACCCACTAATACGTGTCATTACAATTCTGCAGCACTCAGGAACTCTTTTGTCAGGGTTTTTCTGCCAGTTGTGAATAACTTGAGTTCTGCACTTGATAAAGTTTGTTTCAAAAGTCAAAGTGCCACACTGTAGGCGGTGGAAAGCACATGGATGCTGTCAAAGAAACGATATGCTTCTCACTGTACGTGTCCCAGCCTGACATTCTCACATAATGTATTCTGCTTCTGTCCTTAAGCCGGCTCAGCATCACAAAGGTTTTGTATAAAACTCACCCCAAATAGTATATTTCTATGTAAACAGTTGATATAAGGACGAAGGCCTATAGGGTCGAAATATGTGCTGATCATTCTCTTGAATATTTCATTAAGACAGACAAAGGATATTTCAGTGCAGACCCTTAATTCCTTTTTTGATACCCTATCCAATTAACCCCAGCCCTCCAGCCTTTTTTGGTCAACGCATAATTTCGAGTGCAATCAATTACCTTGAGAACCAAGACCAAAGAGGTCTTTTGCACCTGGAACATGAAAATATCTCACAGGAGCTGTTGTGATATGCTGACAATGCTCTGCTTGTAAATTTTTGAGTTGTTGGGTCATTGTGGTGATCAAAGTGATCGATGGAGCCTCACATCGGCTGGCCAGTCCCTTATCCTTGTAAATCTACACCAGCATGCTGTGCACTTGTAGTGTCACGGCCCAAGTTTGCTTTACAATACATAGACACAGGCTCTTGGGACGTATCCATCTCAACAGGCCAGGTTTATCCTTCATGATAAATCAAGTGTCTCAACAGGATTCCTACGGTAGGCCACATGCCATTTGTCTTTTTATAGACATGTCTGAGAGGATGAGGTAAGTGGTTTGGGTTGGAACCAATTGGCTGTGTGGACAGAAAGCCACAGCATGGTTTTCATCCCCCTATGGTATGTCCATTCAATTCAATGACAAAAGAGCTTCTGAGCCCATTCATTTCCAATATGGTCCTTGGCGCGGTACACAAAAATACATGCAAGGCAAGAGCATTGCAAAATTACCTGGTCATGGACATAAATAACATTTTTGTAACACAGTCAAGAGAGCACAGGGAGTGTTCTCGTGTTTTTGGCAGTGACCTTGTCCCCTAATCTGATGACTTAAATTAGTTTCTGTCCTTCAGATCTCAACTGAGATGAGAAGTAGCTAGGGGACCACTTGGGAAGATTAAATCAGTGGTCACACCGTTTGTGTGTGTGTGTGTGTGTGTGTGTGTGTGTGTGTGTGTGTGTGTGTGTGTGTGTGTGTGTGTGTGTGTGTGCGTGCGTGCGTGCGTGCGCGTGCGCGCAGTCCCAGGACAGGTACCTGATATAATATAGAGCCTGGCACCGGTTAGACATTGTGACCGGTGAACATCTGTCAGTGTTTATACTAACATCCCCCCTGTGGAGATGGCAGCACATCTGTGACTGGCGGTGAGGTGGGATGGGGGGGGGCGGGGGGGGACAGGGGACGGGGGGGACCGCTTGGCTGCCTGAGACACGTTTATGGTGCCGCAACACCACACCATGGCAGCCAGCAGCCATGCGAGATTGCAGACATCATGTAGACGACACTGTCAGCACTAGAGGAGCAACAGAGGAGCAACTGGACTAATGGCATTGATCACTTAACCACCAATTAGCTGAATTTGAAATGAATGCTGTGTCAAAGCCACATATTGATGTGGCACCTTATGACAAGTATGTCTGTTTAATAAAAGATATATATTGTTCGATAAGGATTAAATACAGTGGGTGGTGGAAATGCAAAGAGCGGCCATGGGCCTTGGTAAAGGCTGAATAAATGACCATCCAGGAGAAAATAACAAGTCTCACATTTAACTGTGACATTTACTGAATTGCATTAGGCATGGATATATGCCATCTCATTACTGAGCACGGCGATTTAAAACAGATTCATAATACAGAAATGCAGACCTCATAGTGCCCAATTGATCCAGATCAGAGAGCAGTCATAATTTGTCTGCTCAACCTTTGGTATCTATTGTACGTGACAGTAACCCCAGCCCTCCATACAGACACAGATATAATAATTACACAACGCTACCTTTGGAACAATGAGGCCTGAAATGCCTCAGTGCAATTTTCTCTGCCTGTCAACGGATTGGGTTGCTAATGGATTTTACCCGCTGACGTATGAGATGGCGGAGATCGAGAGCAAGGGAGTGGGGCTGTGTTTAGAGTGGCGAGACATTAATTTTTACTAGCCTTGCGGGGGTCAAGGCAGAAAGGACCGGGCCATCCTCAATAAAACATGTCACCACCACCACACTGTCTCTCTCTGCATGTTTTCTCTCACTCTGGCTTGGTTATACAGTGCACAGCCAAGATGACATTCTGAGGGTATACACAGATTAATCTTTGAGTTTTTTTTTTTTGCATGTCTTCCATGTAAAGGGAGAGCCAGAAACATGTTAGTTTAATGGGAATGGTGTAATCCACTCCACCCAGGATGCTGTGGATAAATCAATAGTCTAGAGTTATGGTATGGTTTCTTTGTGGGCTGAAACATGACTTTAACATGAATAGTCTGGTGTATCCGATGGTATAAAAGCTTTTAAACGGAATACCTATACAGTAAATCAAACTTTTATGATGTGGACTTTCACTGCTTACATTTAGGGGTCAAATGAGACACAGTGAGCTTGTGGAATTGCAAGGTGAAGCATTGGCAAAACCGCCACCAGACTGATTAAAGTGTCCTTTATCCAAATGTGCAGCGCAAAAACTGAGCAGCAGGCAAAATTTCATAATGGTTGTTCCATTTAGTACATCATAATTGTATGCAGCTTTACAGAAAACTCCAAACCATATTTCCCATCTGGAATAAAGAACATTTACACAGCAGTTAAATGGGAAAGACAATGATAATGACAACATAAAAGCTGATTTGATATAGAGACAAAGAAAGACAATAAGTCGGGAGGTAGAGAAAAAGAGATAGCTTTACTATAAAGAAGGCGTCTCTAGCAGAAGTTGCAACATCTCATCATACACGCATACACGGTGAATATATTAATATGCCATTTTTCTGTTGATTAGATGTACCTTACAAAAGCTGTTATTTTGCGTGTAGAAGCAAGACTTGATGAGCTGCTCTGATACACAGTAAAAAGAAGATGCTAAAATGAGAATTCATAAAAAAGCCAAACAGCATGTGACCAATGGTTTAAAAAACTGTTATGTGCGCACTAGTAAATCCTAGTTGTTGTTTTTTTGCAGCATGTTAAATGAACGCAAACATAAAGCTGTATAAATAATAGACATTTTCTTCATTTTCATTTTCTTTCCCCCAGCTTTTGGGGAACAGAGGTGAAAGTCAAGATGATGCAGACAGTAAAAAAAATGTTTATGGCCGGGTTCTGTGCGCACCTTAAATCACCGCATACAGACACAAGAAAAATACGTAAGAAAGCACTGTGTATCAGCAAATATGCATAATTCTCTTTTCATAGTTAAATCGTCAGTTCACTAATTTCCCCACTGGGATCCATTTGGGGACAGGAGGAAGGCCATGAGGGGAAAAAGGGGCTGCAGGTATTCAGACCAGAACTAGAAGAAAACGCTCGAGTCCGAGGACAAAGTTCAGAACTAAAGTTTCAGATCCACAGCAAGAACATTCATCAATCCATTGTTTTTTTTTTTGGGTTGCACAAGGTTCATGAGTGAACTGTCTCTCTCTGAGCACTTGTCTTCCATTTGTTTGAGGACAGAGGAAGGGCAGGTGCTTGTGTCTCTGCTGCAGCTCCTCAGCACGTGTTGGTGAAACATCTCTGTCCATGGTACTAGAACTACAACCCCTAGGTCACGGTGAGTCAACAGAAGACAAACATCATAACAAAAAGAGAAACAACTGATTAAAACTCAGAAGGTATTGCTTTGAGGTGCTTTGCGGAGAAAGAGACTGGGTCTGCAGGAAACCACTCATGTCAGGGAGTTTGTGACAGGTATGTATAGGAATGAATGTACCAGCCGCCTGTCACCAGGAAGCGGAACAGCAGGAATGTGATATGGGATCATGGGAGTCTGTTTGACTTCAGAGAGGCAGCAATGCCAAGTAACAACAGCGGAAGGGGAGAATTTGTTCTCTGACACCTTAGCGAATGCAAGTATTATTATTATCATCTTTTTTCTAATGCTTTTAACAGGTGTTTGCAGAACGCTACAACTGTATATTTTTGGAGCACTTACGTCTTATTTACATCATAGATAATCTAATGTATACCTCTTTCACAACATATATTCCAAACCATGGTCAAACAAGTGACTGACAGACTTGCCACAACTGCACAATATATTACAGACAATGTCAAAGCAAAGGGCAACATGGAGTGAGAGATGAGTCGTGTTACTTTTTCAGAGTGTAAATGTTATTCAAAGCTATCATTACAAAGGTGCAAAACACACACACCTAGGACATTTGCTTGGTGGTTACAGATTTATGAATCTTTTCTCTCTACTCTGATTTTTCTTTTCTTTTGGAAATCAACTTTTAAATATTTACAAACGTAAGCCAGTCGTCAGGCCCCACACGTACAGGATGTATGCCAAATAAATAAGCAATAATATTAAATTTCTGTGATGTGTAAAAGTTATATTACATAAATTTTGAATACCAACATGGAATAACATTAATACAACATGAATACTAAAAGAGCAGCACGATTGACACATGAGCATGACTGTTTTAATGTATGATGACAGCCAGTCAGTGTACAGCAGAGAAGCCAACTGGATATATTCATTTCTGTAATGTGTGATGGACAATAATGTTTCTGAAGTCTGTCATAAAGATCTGATGAGTGTGTGTTGAACGCGTCTCATAACTTACAGTAAAAGTGTCTGATAAGATCCTTATTTTGGCTATGTCTGTGTGAAACAAAATAAGTTGGCCAAAAATGTATATGGAACAATTAATAAATTAAGGACTAATATATTAGTACTATCTACATAATGTAATAAATAGATATATAAAATAAATATCTGAAATACCTCCATCCACTAATTGTCAACGGTTAAGTTCGATTTGATTTAACATGGGAGATTTTTATAGTGCAGTTGAGCAACATCTACGCATGAGTGCCAAAGTGATGTGGTGAAACCAACATGCACTCATTGGACAGTTACCACAAATGAAAGAGGGAATAAAGTAAAAGAAAGAGAAAATGATTCCGTGCCAGTCCATCAATCAGCTAACAAAATGACTGAATTACAATGATGATATTGGAGGACAGTGGAAATCTATGGTACTTTCATTCCTAGAATTTTTTTCTTTTGTTTTTTCTTTTTTTGTTTCCTCCTCTGTGATTGCTAAATAGTTGGTTGATTAGCTTTAATTCAGAGGTGGCTTTGATTGCAAATTATATAGGCTTATACAGTATATATTCATGCTGCAAAAAATAGATTCTACCTGACCCTAATGCTGCCTTTTTCTTCTGTGATAATTCACAACTTGAACCGTTAATTTTAAAAATAAAAAAGGTGAGAGAAAGTGGTGCAGATCAAGCTAGAAAGATCACAGCCTGCTGGCCTGCATGCTAACCAGGAAGTAGCATCCACAGAGTGTGATGAAGATGGGTAGAGTAGAGAGAAAACACTGGCTTGTGGTCAGTGTTTCTCAAGCAAAACTAGCCCACTCTCCATTGCCTCTCCTCTATTCTTTGCACTAAGACACTACCGTGCTTTGAAACAACAAGTTTTGTACTGTTATTATAACGTCACCTGTTAAGACAGTTGAATTTGGTGCTAAAAACTAGCTGTGGCAGAAATCACTTCACTAGTGGTTGCCATTTTGAATATCTGCACATCTTACACAACAGGTATAGAGTGACAAAAAAGAAACAATACTCCACTTCAAAAACCAAGGAGAGAATTTAGCAAATTCTCTTAATTAACTTGTGACAGTGAAGGTTGACAAAAACCCAAAAGCTTTCATTTTTGCTCACAAGATTGAACTGGAAATCAGTATGGAGAAGGTGGTGGTGCTAGTGCATAGTTTTTGCAGGGCACAACAATCTGTGCCAGGACTGTTTACAGCATTTATTAATATGCATTGACTCATCTACCAGCGGTGGAGAACAAAAAAACAAAGATCTCTCATTGCGGAAATATCAATATGATAAACATATCTGCCGGCATCCTGCTGAGTTGGTGTTTCAAAGCTGATATGTTACAGGACGGGGATGGGTCTCTGCATCCACTTAACTGGGATGCTCATTTTGCGACACAGAGGTGTGTGTGTGTGTGTGTGTGTGTGTGTGTGTGTGTGTGTGTGTGTGTGTGTGTGTGTGTGTGTGTGTGTGTTCGTGTTTGTGTGTGTATGTGTGTGTGGGGTGCAGGTGCGTAATTGGGATTAGAACAAGAGCGGAGAGAAGCGGAGAATGTTCGGAGCGGGAACAAACAGAAAATCTCTAGAGACATGAAAGAGTGCTTGTACTGTATATTCCCCAGAGCTGCCCGGAAGGCACACTTAAAGTCTGTGTGGGTGGGGCGGCAGAGCATTGAGAAAAACTAGCAGTGTTCAGTATCTCCAAATTTCTCCTCAACCAGCCGATTTCTCAGAGCCACAAACAAACAAACAAACAGACAAAAATAAATGACTGGCTCATGGTCTACTTCCACTCTCGATCCTTTCGCTTCATTCTGTAGGAACCATCGCTCCTTTCCTCCTTAGTCATGGCCCACAACAGTCTTTAGACAGGCCTTGGTGTGATTCTTGTGTGTATAATCGTGTGTCATATGTGTCATATATCATCATATTCATATGTATGTGCATCTGTGTGTGTGTGTGTGTGTGTGTGTGTGTGTGTGTGTGTGTGTGTGTGTGTGTGTGTGTGTGTGTGTGTGTGTGTGTGTGTGTGTGTGTGTGTGTGTGTGTGTGTGTGTGTGTGAGTGTGTGGAGTGTGGAGTGTGGTGTGTGGTGTGTGTGTGTGTGTGTGTGTGTGTGTGCATGTGTGTGCGTGTGTGTGTGTGTGTGTATGTGTTTTCCTCCTATCCTGTAGAGGGAGCCGCCTCAGTGGTGCTACCAGGCTACGCCAGTGAGTAGATGGCATTCACAGGCGAGGTGGCCTCAGAGCTCTCATTGCCTTCTGTCTCGTCTTTGTCCTTCTTGACGGTGTACTGGCCGATGAAGGAGCCGTCCTCGTTGAACTGCCCGTCACCACCCTCGCCGTAGTCGACGAGGCTGTCGTCGCTCTCCTTCACATTGCCGTCCAGCGACGTCTGACTGCCCTGCAGGGGCTTGTTGTCCTCATCGCTGCTGCAAAGGCACAAAGGTCACAAGAGTTAAACAGGCATCGTGATGTCATCGCACAATGTCAGCGGCGTAAGTGTGTCCATAACTCCCCTACCCCCTCCCTGGAAGTGAAGGGTGTCCATACGCCCCCTACCCCCACCCCCAGAAGTGAATGATACTGCACGTTAGGGAACGACTGTTAAGAATAAAAAGTGTTGATCCGTGTGTTTTTCATTCCCTTGCTTAAACAACCAGCATGTCCAAACTGAAATACAAGTTCCATTTTTCAAGTCTGCCTAAATAATAGCAGCACAAGCGGCTGCAAAATTTACTTTAAGTGCACAGAAGCTTTTGAAGAACGTGGTAAGACCTACGTTTAACAGGTGGGACATATACTTCCCTTCAACCGATGCTTAGGCCGATGCATTCTCAAACACATGCTTACTTCGGGGCCATATTCTGACATGAGATGTTTGCAGGATAACTCCAACTTTCACACAAAATGCTGTCAATGCATTAGAATCGAAGAAGTTGTGCAAAAGCTCAAGTTGACAAATCTGCTTGATCTCAATTCGGAGCATGGCATATGTCTCTTACCCCTCTAGAGGGGAGAGAACTTCATGCATAGGAAAACAGAGCTATCGACCGGCATTAGCTTTCTTAGTGTCAGAACAAGCCAGTAGCACAACAGCAAGGGCATTTCAAGAGCAAAGAGAAGGATGCAAAGTGGCACTCCCAACAGGTATTTTTCATGGTATATTTCTCCGCAATGTCGGCGACTATGCAACACATGTTCAATTATGCGCAAAAGGTTATCACACGGCTCTCCCTATGGGAAATCAAAATCTACACTGTAGTCGGACAGCAATGTAGCACCGTCTGAGATTTCAGGAAACTGTCATGCTCCATGCCGAAACATTTGCACACCAAACACGTCGGCATCTGGGAAGAGTACAAATGTACAATTGCAGATGCAGAGCCATCTCTCTCAACAATTCACCCGAATTTATATAAATCCCTGACAAAACTTAAAATTCAGTCATTTTCTAAAGACACTCGGAGGAATTACAGGAGATTAGAAAGATATAACCCTGTACCGAGTACAGACAGAGACAGAAATGTATTATAGCCAAGAGGTGGAAAAGATGTTGCACAGGAGAAAAGTCAAGAGATGAGAGGGTACACTTAATGACTGAATGAATTTTAATCGATTAATATACTGTACTGTAGGCAAGTGAGATTGGCTGGTGCAAAGGGTTCACTGCCACACATGTATTTGTAAGAACTTGGAAGAACTGCAAAAATGAGAGGTCCTGGTCATCATACTGTGCTGTAGATTAAAATTGCTGTATGGTCTGGCCCAATGTACTGTATGTCTCTATAACCCTTAAATTCAGTAGGATGTACTGTGCAATAAAATGAGCAGCATAGCAGCTGGCAAATGGGTCCACAGTTCGATATCCTTGGAGTATGGCAGCAGTAAATCAAAAGGACATCTATACACCAGTGCCGCTGTAATGCTTTAAGATTAGATCTCTTACAGCTAATTAAATAAATCGAGCTGAGAGTCACAGTCATTTTGAAAAAAAAAAAACTGCCTTGGTGTCGCATTTGCCAAGCTTTCATTTGTTGACCATATCACACCAGCAATGTTAGTGAGTCAGAGGGTTTTGAGAGAAGGGCTTTCAGTACTGCCACTTCAAAATGTCTGAGAGCCTAGAATCTGGAATGATTCAATTATCTGATTAGGTGTTTCTTATTCTTTTTTTCTTCTTCTTTTTTGAGTGGAGGAGCAAAGGTGGAGAAAGTAACTTGGAGTGAGTTTCAGGTGACCTCTCCTACATAAAAACACACAGATTCCCACTAGTAATTTTCTGAGGGCACGTCTCAGCCACTAAATTAACATAACTTTAGAGAAAGTAAATTGAGCAAATTTCAACCACTTATTGTGTTGAAGTGTTCAACTTGATTCATTTATGTGTGGGTTAATAAGATGAGCCTACAGTTGATGAGGTTGTATCTTACATGCTAAGAATTGGGTGAATTTGACAGATGAAATTCTTGACCCCATCGTTCATGTTTTTACAAATGAACATGGCTGTAAGTATATAATAATCGATTAAAAGATGTTGCAAGTGAACAATTGAAAATGCGCAAGGATTCAGGTGCCGGTGAGGGAGAACTTTCTCCCTTCATACCTTTCTGTATGAGACCTTTGTACCAATGGGAAAGAAAATAGAAACAAAACAAAAAAAGAAGACAGACATAAGGTGCAGTAGGTAGAACAGAAAGACAAACATGACGAAGAGATGGAGAACCACAGACACAGTAGAACTTAGAATGTAGGCACATGGGCAATGTGGTGTTGCCATACTGTATGTTACAATGTAGCCTTTCATATTTTAGCAAGGGATAAGTTTTAATACATTTGAAATATGTTAAAATGAAATACATACTGTACTGTACATAACATCAAATAAAGAAAATCATGTGACATACTGTAACTCAAACGAACCCTCAGAACATCAGTCTGAACAGTAAACCTACAGGTTTAGGGGGAACATACTGTAAATGAGTTTATTTCTCATATAAGAGTGCATAGCGGCATAGCGTGCGTTCAGGGGGGCCTATGGGGGACTTAACAGCTGAGCTCACAAATAAAAGAGAATTTAATTTAAAAAAGTAAATAATAATGGCCTTTTACATGCAGACCAAACACAAAACCAAAATAACAATCCTTTAGTCTAAAGAGTCAGCGATGTTGAACTACTCCTCTACACTAATAGAAACTGCAGATGGTACAAACAGGTACAGGTGTACTCTCAGAGGCAATCATCTCAACCGCTCATAATAATACTCTAGTTATGCATTTGGTTGAAATGTGTTCTGGTTCCGTGCTTCACAGCATACAAAGCTCATCACAGCTAATTTAGTGAAATATGAGTCCCTGCATTCTGTCCTCCAAATGCTTGTTCTTTCCCTAAATCAGTTCCTTGAGGGTGTCAGATTGTGCCAAACATAGAACGTCCACCCTCCTTCCCCCCACTACAACCCAAATTGATTTCCCCATCATCTTTCACCTCCTACACCTGGTGGCGGATGCCTTTTAAATGTCAGCCAGCACAGGGGGGGAAAAAACAAAGCAATTAACCTCAGGCAGGGTGGAAAACATGTTAGCGCTTTGGCTGGAACAAAGAGGTGCAAGACCTCCAGCGCTGTTCGCTCGGGCTGCTTTTCGGGATCAGTACGTCCCCTTGTCCTACTGGACTACTTGATCCGTGAAAGTCTAGACGTCTTTATGCAGACGGATGCCTCTTTGGTCGCTTTACGAGCAAAAGTTTGTTATCGACTGATCCGTACGCTGCACATGGGTGGGCCAAATGCATGGGCCAGCACCTTCAGATTATATTAAAATCAATGGAGCTCAGAAAGTACTGTTCCATTATAGGAGTCTATATAATGGTGCTTCCCAGACACATGGAATGGAATGGAAATACGTGTTTTTGTGTGTGTGTGTGTGTGTGTGTGTGTGTGTGTGTGTGTGTGTGTGTGTGTGTGTGTGTGTGTGTGTGTGTGTGTGTGTGTGTGTGTGTTTAACTGTGTGCGGCAGTGGAGACATGGTCTGTGCTGAATACTTAATATGTTCATCCAGAGACTAAACTAAGGCTGTGATTTGATAATGCACCTTATGTGTGATATCATTTCCATATCCCATTGGCCTGCAGTGGGTTATCGCTTAATTACATGGTTTATTAACTTTAGTGTTAAACTTTAGTTAACCCATTGAGACCTGAGGCCGCTTCTAAATATTTTCAAAATCCTAAAAAAGAATTGGAAAAAAATATTGAAAAAAAAAAATTCAGTATCAATGGGTTAAAGTCTACAGATTGAAATGAAACCAAATTATGATGATATTACAAAATAACTCTCTTAAGGTAAATAGGTTTGCCAATTATTATGAGCTAAAACGGTATTCTATTTATTTGGCTGTGACCGGTTAGTGTTTGACACCCACAAGGAACCTACAGTACATGTACCTCGTACCTCGCTTCATCACTGAAGCTATACTGTTTGGTACCTCAAGTAACCGACTTCTATCATTGAAGCTTTATACCAAAGGAACCTACCTCTAACACTGAAGCACTATCCTACCCCAGTGAACCAACCACTATTACTGAAGCTACTGTATATCCTACCCCAGTGAACCAACCACTATTACTGAAGCTACTGTATATCCTACTCCAGTGAACCAACCACTATTACTGAAGCTACTGTATATCCTACCCCAGTGAACCAACCACAATTACTGAACCTACATCCTACCCCAAGGAACCTACTCCTACCACTGAAACTATACCCAGAGGAACCAATCCCTATCACTGAAGCTATTGTATATCTTACCTAACAGAGGCTATGCTCTACACACTATTTGCAATACTGTACACATCTATCAAAATAAGCTAGCTATAGTGACCTGTACTTTCTTACTGAAAGCCTGGATCCATCATGTATTCCAACTGCCATTAAGGCAGTTGGAATACATGATGGATCCAGGCTACACTGCCTACAAGAGCAGAGATTTGTTAATACATTTTCAGTATATGATGAACTTTTGCAAGTCCAATAATTAATAATAACACAATATTCCTTTTACAAAAAATAAATCACGCAGAAGCTATTACACTGTAGATACTATCAGTCCTCCCATAAGGACAAACAAACACTTCTCTTTCTAAGATGGCTGACCATGTTCAGACCATTTCAAAGTTGTTATTAACTTATTTGTGTCCAGAGATCAATATGGTCATACCTCTAACCAGTCTCACATAATCTAACTCAAGTATTTGTTTATGCTTGCATGCAAGATACAAAATGTATATAAAATGTAAAGTATTACAAAACTAGTAATACTAATAAGACTATGCATTATTATTGCTGACTTATGGCGTATAATTGTATGTCATAACGTCAGCAACAATAACATTGTACAATGAACAACTTGTACACAATTATAGAACAAAGTGGCAACACAATATCTGCATACGTAATTAAGGTTTGACAGCAGAGAGTAGTAATGTTCAGCTACAGGCCCGCACACAGCCACTCCCAAGTTAGTAGCTTGTTACCCGTCCCGCCCCAACCATCCCCAGTCTCAGGGGAAGCATCTGCCCCAAACTTCCCCTCCCAGACATGCGCAGGCCGAGGAGAGAGGAGGATGCTGTTGCAAAACCAAAGTACCTGTTCGCGTTCTCGTTCTCGTTCTCGTTCTCATTCTCATTCCTGTCAGGGACAGACGACCCATTTCAGCGTGAGGGAAAGAGAGGGAGCAGACATAAGGACAGAAGAGAGAGAGAGACAGACAGAGGGAAGAGAGGCAGAGGCAGAGAGAGAGAGAGAGAGAGAGAGAGAGAGAGAGAGAGAGAGAGAGAGAGAGAGAGAGAGAGAGAGAGAGAGAGAGAGAGAAAGAGAGAGAGAGAAAGAGAGAGAGAGAGAGGTAGCGGAAAGGAAAGGAAAGCAAGGAGACATCCTCCAAAGGAATTATCTCATGTATGCGTGCACACACACACACACACACACACACACACACACACACACACACACACACACACACACACACACACACACACACAGAGAGAGAGTGAGAGACAAACTCTCTCTCTCTCTCTCTCTCTCTCGCTCTCTCTCACACACACACACACACACACACACACACACACACACACACACACACACACACACACACACACACACACACACACACACACACACACACACACACACACACACACACAGCATGCAGGCTCACTCCCTCTCCCTCTCTTTCTCTCTCACAGACAAAACAAACTAACAAACAAGCAAACACACACACACACACACACACACACACACACACACACACACACACACACACACACACACACACACACACACACACACACACACACACACACACACACACACACACACACACACACACACACACACACACACACACACACACTCCACAATTGTGGACCTAAGGGATTAGTGCCAGGGATGGAGGCTGGGTCAGAATCAAAAAGTGAGGCTTAGCAATGACCTTGACGGTAAGAGACAGGATGGATATTAATATTAATACACACATTATTGATTAACAAACATAGCAAGGGCTCTCAACATGGAGATGGATTAATCACGTCGCAATAAGCACACAACATAGCACCACTTGGGCAATAATGCATGCTGATCGCACCTCTGGCCCAAATTAACCGTTCTGCACAAACGCTGTGCTACATGTTAAGTTTCACAGGTGTCACTGTAAATGACCTTTCAATCAATGAAAGTGCATTTTCACACTTTCAATGAACAATAATGAAATCATGCTGCTCTATGTAAGCACGACCTGTACATTTTGACCTGGGGACTGAAAGATTACAGGGTATATTTTTGTACAACATATACACTTAATAGAGTATCTACAATATCTTTTGTATTTATTTAAATGTGTGTCCTTTTCTGTTGTCTTTTCAATGTTTCATCATCAGAGAGTTAATTTAACTGGACCATTAAGGGCCCTTTTTAAACTCCCTACTTAACAATCTGGATTTTACATGTACAACTACTGTTATTGTTCAGGGCATTTTCAGGTCTTTTTGAGTACAGCTACTATTTTAACAGCTGTGTGTCACTCCACATAGTGGAGATATAGGTTTGATAAAGGATTATTCTGGCAGTGTGCAATTGCAGTGTTAGTTTTTAGACATGACATTGTTAAGTTTAACAATATAAAGGCCTAGTTATACTTGCCGCATCTGCGTATGATGTAAATTTCGCCACCAGGTCATGTCCGTGGAGACATCTACATGCATGCCAGATTTTATGATCGCACTTTATACATGGATAAGTACCATGAATTCACATGCGCTTGAAAAGAAATGCAGATGCTCATTCGAGAAGTTGAATAAAGAGAATCGTTGCTGACAATAAAGGACTTGAACTGGAACTGATGTTTGTTGGCAGGCATAACAGAATTAAAATCTGAATAAAAAAGGACTACTCAAAGCTTCGCTGAAGGAATTTATTAGAATCTAATGTCTTCAGAGTATAACAGGAATGCACAGGAATAACTGATGCAAGATATAGTAAAGATAGAGTAAAACGCCATGACACAAGTCCTTCAGTTGTCTGGAAGAAGGTCATTAGATTATGCATTGTCCTGAGTGTGGCCTGCGTTCTTGAACACATGTCTGCGGACACCACGTCGTGTCCGCTGTCCGCGGACCCTTGCGCCTACCCAGACGCAGCAAGTATAATCAGGCCTTTATAGTCTTTGACTCAGCGGGTTATATTGAAAATGTTAATGAGGTAAAGTGGATAGAAAGAGAGACAGATTGAGTCTCATTCTCCAATTGGGCCACAGATCAGTGGGACCTGGAAAGAGTGAAAGACACATCACTCACCAGCACTAAAAACAATACACACAAAGTTCATATTAACAGCAAAATCCTGACTATTAATTTAACACTCTGAATTATTCAGTGTAGATCCCTAAATTACACAATCATTTGCTAAATGTTATTGTATTTAAAAAACGCAGGACAGTATGTGCCTATTTCTTGGTGATTTACACTACATAGTTATTTATTTTATGAATGTTATTTTATAAATGTTTTTCTTTTGTTTGGTTTTGTTGTATTTGTTTTTTGTTTGTTTTTTTGGTGTGGTGGAATGATTACTTGTATTCACTGTTAGGTTTGTCTTATTTTGTCTTATTTTGTTGTTCACCTTTGGCCTTATGATATTTTCTGATTTTATGAATATTATAGAATCAAGACTCCCACACAGGCCAGGTATTTAATGTTTTAAGTACAGACTGGTCCTATGACACAAGCTCCCCTATATGTGTATAACTATGCTTATTCCCTGCTTTCACCAGAGAACTACTTGACCCCCGACCTGAGTGTTTAATGTACTTCTCCTATGAGCTCATGTAATAAACTTCTATCTTATAATAAAATATCTCTGACTCTGTTTGCCTCAACATCTTGATTGATCCAGAATGCCTTTACATTGGACGAGACTGTAATAAAGTTGATAATGATCTACCATCAAACGAAAATATACAGGCATTTGCAATTTTTCATCTAAAACAATCTCCTAATACCATATACCATATTTGTACATATAAATTAATCAGGTTTTTCAAGCTAGAAATGTATAGATTCCACTCATTCAAATAGCTGAACATCAGATATCACATAACACCTTGCTGCTCAGATTAAGTACCCATAACTCCCTAGATCCTACATGTTTCAAAGACCATACGATGACTCTTCACGAAGGCAACGTAGACCGGACATGTCCTTTCAGTTGTACTTACTGGTAGTCAAACGATCCATCCTGTTCTTTCTGATCCACGTGGTCCAGAGGGAGATCTTTCTTATCTCGGACTGAGGAAAGAGGAGAGCAGAGGAAACCATGCAATGTGTTAAAAGAAATACTCATTACTACTTTAACTTAAATACTTAGAGCTGAGGTTATTTTATTTTTTATATTAATTAAAGATAAGTATTTAGTGAGTCACACTGGCCACGTTTCACAGCAGCCCTGTTAGTTATATACTGTACAGTATAGTTCATTTGAAAAAAGTACTTTACTGCATCTGAAATTAATCTGCATATGTTCATCCTTACCACAGCATTTAGTTTTTACTGGTTTGTTTTCAGTTTTTATTAGTACCATCTAGTCTTTTTTACTGGGGTAGCATAGTCCTTCTGCTCTCTCCTTATCTAGGTGTTAAACACACGTTTTAGTTCTAATCTGACAATTCTTCATTTTCTTCTTAAAGAAATTCCTTTGGGGTAGGGCTGGGCAATATGGACAAAATCGAATAGAACAATATTTTTGTACCTCGATATCAATATTGTGTTGATAACATAATTTTTATTTCTTCAAACATTTTCAAAAATAGTGAAAATAGCTCGGTATTGTGAGCTTGTACAGTAGATTGGCATTTTTGGTATAAATAAATATATATATATATATATTTGGTTATGAAATAGGCCTTAAAACCAGGAAAAGACTACACTCATGCCATATCATGGTATTACGATATTCAAAATCCCAGATGATATCTACTCTCATGCCATGGTTTTTATGTCGATATATTACCCAGCCCTACTTTGGGGTAGTCTGTATCTGGTTATTAGCCACTGGGAATTAGTCTGTACTGTACTTTGACATTATCAGATTGAGACACCTACCGAGAAGGTTTGAGAAAGCAGTCATGCACCGACCACCTAGACATTATAGACACTGTAAAACATCCACAGTACTCTGTTGTCTAACGTTCCAAAAACTTTATAATAATCAGGGCATATCAATATTCATGATGCACCAGCAATGAATGCTGTTAGCTGTATGTAAATACTGTATAACATTTCAAAAAGTAGAACAAAATGTATTACGTTTTGTTGCACTAAATGTAGTGACTACAATAGTTTTTCAATTATCACATAATAAACAGTCAAAATAGCAATTAATGTAATTACAGTAATTCATCTGTGTTATTATGGCTGCACAATGTAACTTTCCTGTTCTACGTCAAAGGTCATGTCTCACCTAGACACGGGATCTAAATGTCTCAGTAGAAGAGCAGGGAGACCAAATACAACCGCCGCAATTGTAATAGTAATAGAGTATTAACATACTCTAACATACAGATTGGACAAAATGACATTTCATTCATGTTTTCTTTTTACACAGTGCCACTTTAAGCCTCCTGCAGCTGTTTGTCTTTAATAGACTACTGTACTTACTGACTGTATTACAATATATTTGCAAAGGCTATGTAATATACTGTTCTATTTCTGCACCTTATGTATAAGCATTTTCTGCTATTTTAACCACACAAGAGTTCGGCCCACACACCTAAGTCGGACCGCCAATACGACCGATATGTCTTGTGTTTAGGGTTATGTCTAAGTCATAGTGACATGTTTTCCTTTTTCTTTCTTCTCCCCTAGAGCTTTACAAAAAAATACTTCTTTATACCTGTAAACTTGTGATGTGACAATAAAGCTGAAGTTAGTTGTTGCTTGAGGGCCTATTAGAAAGATCTCTTGACATACTTAATTATTCTGAATGTCATTTTCCTTCACTACACAGTTGCAGAAAGCTGGCTAAAGGGTTTCTTCTACAGCACATCAGCACAGATAACAGCTTGCAAACATTCCAGCCTTTGAAGCTAGAAGCTAGGATGCCCCGCCAGCTTCAGCAAGTGGGCAGGTCACAATTCTTGACCTGCCCAATTATAACATAATGTCATACACAGTCAAATCCTCAGTGTTCATTTATCCATTCGTAACTAGTACTCTCTCAGAGTCAAATTAACACTAAGGATTTTACAATGTAGTATGCCTTTGACATCCCTCCTTTTGCTGTTTGCTGTTTAATGGGTATCATCATCCGACTTTTATACCAGCTCTTACCTTGATATTAACCACTTGAACTTGTGCGGCAATGTAGCGTGCGAAAATAAAAGATCTACAAGCCCACAGCGCATCACATTGCGATGCATTGTGAGTTTGTAGATCAGTTATTTTCAGTAAAGATATTTGGTGTAGAGGGAAACAGTTAGGGGGCCTAGTATAGAGCCCTGGGGGACTCCGGGCAACTAAGAATGTAGAGTTTTAATAGTATCATCATCCCCCTGTTTACAGTTCCAGGACTTACCTGGGTATTAATGGGTATCATCAACTCCTGTATACAAGACCTTACCTGGGTATTTTCCCCCACGGCTCCTCTTGATGAAGCAGACGATCAGTAAGATGAGCACAATGAGGGCGATGGCACACATTAACCCAATGAACCAGCCTTGGGTTGCAATGTCTACATGGTCCTTGGTGTAGGCTAGAGACACACATGCAAAACACACAGAGACAGACAGAGACGGGGAGAAAATAGACAGCAAAAAAAGGATAATAAGGAGTGTGTTTTTTGTGGAAGGCGGCGATTCCTCGTTAACACATCAGACGATCTGTCCACATCGGGGACCGTCAAAAGTGTCTCCCGTATAGCAGAAGGTGACAACTCCGAACCATCATCTCATTATTCCCACACGCTGCCAGCATCCAGGCTGCTAGCCTAGCATGCGACAATTCTCATCTATAACAATACAGTGTTTGTGCTCTTTCCCACACCACGTTTCAGTCGAATTTCAATGATAGACAGGATTTGGAATGAAAGGTGTTGGACTCTTGGGATTGTTTCATATGCATTTCATCATGAATATTTTTCATATAACAAAATGCCTCAAAATAACAATGTCTGGCAATTTGACAGATTGTGAGCAATATACTGTATCTATAAATGTGCACATGTCTGATGAACGTTGTTGCAACTAAATTTGGCTAAATTGACAAGGATCGGTTACCATAAGCTTCATACAATTCTGGAAAAATGTCTAAGACACTGATTCCTGGTACAGACTTTACCAATTCACTGAGCACTTATACATTGTGCTACTTGGCCAAAATGTTAAGACATCAAGTAGGACCAAAATAGCAGAAGTTGGCAACATTTTGTCCGTTAACTGTCACTCCGCCAGCCATAGCACTGTGATACCAGTCTAGCATATTCCAATTGCTGCTGAGGGAGTTGTGGCAAAAATGTGCTAGGGATGACTAACAGCAACTAACAGCCAGTCAAATTGCCTTGAAATAATTCAGTACTACTGTTACTTACCACTGTAAACATACAGTATTGCATTAGTATGATGTTACTTCTTCTCACAATATGAGATATGATAAGTCAGCACTATATGGACCTGCAGGAGCCATTGGTAAAACATACACAAAAGCTAAACCAGTTTAACGTGAGTGTAGCACTCAGAGTAGCACACACCTGGCCATAATATAACCCTGTGCTCACCACCAGGCCAGGTGTGCTCTCACCTGCGCTTGTCTCAAAGTGGATAATTTGGCTGCTGATGCTGTTGAGCTCATGGGAGTATACCCTCAGACGGTACTTGGTGCCCTCGATCAAGTCTGCCACCGTAACGGGAGGATGCTGATCCACCCTAACGATTTTCACCTGACCGTTGCCTTGGAGAAACAAGAAAGGTGCCAATCACATTCCAGGGGGCGGGGCCTGGCACCACCGTAATGGCTGCATTAATTAGTGAAAGGTCATGGCACCACTCTTTTTGAGATGGCGAGGTTATTGAAGTGAATTGAGACAAAACAATGCAGCTCCCACCTTCAACATAATGGTTTGCTTTGATAGTATATCCATAGATACTAAGCATAATGGACGTTCATACTTTACAGTTAATGGATGAGGCTCAACTCTCTGCAGTTGATGTGGACTAACTTTTGCTGCCGCATTTTCTTCCTTTACACCTCTCTCAAGGGCATAATTCTCCAGAGAAAACCAATCTAAAAATGGAGGAATGATGAGACAAGAGGTATGAGGAAAAGGTGCCAGCCCTTCAGGCAATAACAATACTATGGACATCAACATTTCCGGAAACTAACTCCCCTGCGAATGGGCCGCTGTGGGTCACATTACCGTACATTTAAAATGTCCATTTCAGTGCTGTCTTTGTCCTTGAATAACACAAACTGATAACTAACAAAGCATTGTTTGTCTCAATTATCCATAGACCCGCACTCATCTCTAAAAGTCACACACATACAACAACCAATCCATTTCAAGCGCAACATCTGTCAGTGGAAAGACATGTCAGCCGTGACATGGCCAAGTTATGTGCACAAATGGCGAAAAGAGGGGGTAGTGGTTAGCAAATAATGGACGTCATGCACCATGCTATACATGAGAGCATTATCACATTCATGTGACGTCATCCAACAAAGCTCATTCCTATCGCTCAGTTCCTGGAACTGGCAAACAAAGGCAGTTCCAACCCTTTTGACAGAATTAGTCAATGACGTGCTGGAAATATGGCCACGGCTGGTGTTTTAGTACTGTAGCTTTAACAATCAAGCAGTCAGCGTTAGCGTTAGCCTTTTAGGCCAGCAAGAAAGACATGGTCAAAATGAGCTTGTCCATTCAGCCACTGATTTTAAATCAGGCATCCTATCGGCGATAATGTTCTGTCCCTTGCAATGAGTATAAACCAATAAATCAGAGTGCACTCTAGCCAACAATAAAACCATATATAAAGGTACAATGTCAAAGCAATATCAGCTTGCACTTATGGTAAAAGGTATCTACTATATATGTGGTAGCATTCACATTGAAATACAAATTACACACAGAAACCTCTTGACTGGGCTCCCACACTTAATACTGTTGAATGCATCGCCTGGCTACGTACTGTATGTCAAGCCAATTTGTAAATGTCCTCGAGGAGATCAACTACAAACATATGGTTGTTGTTGCTACAGCACATGCCACTACAGAAGCACAGCATGCACAGTTTGCCCTGGCCTTACGTTAACAGTCTAATGAAGCTTTGCAAAAGTGGTCTGGCATTGAAAACCGTCTGCAGTGTTGATGGGAAATAACTATTCATTACCATCACTTACATAGTCCGTTAGAGGGCACATGCATGCATGCATGTTTGTATGTGTCTGATTGGATCTGTGTGTGTGTGTGTGTGTGTGTGTGTGTGTGTGTGTGTGTGTGTGTGTGTGTGTGTGTGTGTGTGTGTGTGTGTGTGTGTGTGTGCGTGTGCGTGTGCGTGTGCGTGTGTGCGTGTGTGCGTGTGCGTGTGTGTGTGTGTGTGTGCGACTGTGTGGGCACATGTATGCTTAAAGCCAATTATTTCGCAGCACTTGTGCCTACACCTTGACATATTTCTCGATCTCCATACTCTGTGCGACCAAGCCATCACATCTCCCCAAACCACAACGGCCTGTGACAAGACAGCTAGTCAGCCCAGAATAAGAGAAGAGCGATAAGGAATGATGCCATAGCTTCTTAGAGAAAAACCTTCACATTTGACTTTGGGGGTGGGTCAAATGTGGAGAGAGAGATTTGTTTTATCCACCCAATCCGCCACCCCACTCTCTCCCTTTGCTTGACTCTCTCTGTCTATAGTCACATTCAGACAATCATTAATCATTTAAGGCCTTGTCGAAGCACATGAAAAATGCATCCTTCCTTCAAAGATCAGAGGTGGTTGATTGGAGGAGAGTTGGTAACACAGACATCTGTGCTAGACCGAATCATGATGACATAAAGGAAGGAAGGAGGAAGCGTGTTTTACGGTGGTGTGTTGTGAATGCTTCATCTCATCTCCAGGTCAGCAAAAGCAAGCAGTGATGTGAGCATGGATGGCAAAACAGCCCAATAGCCCGGTCGCAAATGCCAGCTGTGCAGCCAAAAGCTAGGCAGACATATATGTATGCAAAGACAACCATCGGCATGGATGCATAGGGAGGTAATTGGTCGGTTGTGACATGATAATGACAGGAAAGATCATTGTCAACCAGAGAGATAGAGAGAGAAGGTGAGCAACAGCTAGAGCGTGCTGGTGAGATAGAGGATATGCAAGGGAATAGTATTTCTGTCAGTATAATAAAAACCAATCCAATATATAAATGCATTCAATCATGTCAAACGATAAAAGAAAATCAAAAGTCATGTCACGATAAGATGTTAAAATGACCTGCTCATGACAGCCTGTGTCAAGTTCACATTCAGGAAAGGATGTGATTTTAAAAAGACACACGTGCACGCAGATGTGTGCACATGTGCACACGCACACGCACACACACACACACACACACACACACACACACACACACACACACACACACACACACACACACACGTTCCTCAGGTACTGAAAACTTGAAATTAATTGTTACAGTTAAACATATTCTTGGAGATAACTGTGTTTGAGTTTGATTTGTTTCTCTGTTTGAAGAGGGTTATGAATTTCCTCCCCTTCCTCCCTCATGCTCTCTACTGCGTCATACTATCAGAGATATTATTTATTTATCTATTTCAAAATCTCCTAGACACAAGACTTTATAAAATTACATTATATTACAAAGGAACTATGTAGGAATTGAATCTGGCTGAAGCAAGGACACATTTCAGCCCCATCAGTATAATAGGGAATCTTAAAGTAAAAAAGAAATGATACATTAATTATTACATGAAAAGGCCACAGCATAATGCTATGCTCCTGCACTTATCAGTACGGGGGCTGGGTAGATGTTAATCAGAATTCTATTGATAACACAATCCAGCTTCCTACTGAGCTGCAGTGAAATCATATTTAGTCTGAAAATTACATTTCTGCCCCATGAGGGTTTCTGTGAATAGAAGTGTAAGTGTAGTCACAGATTAACAAGTGTCATTTCAGAAAGCAGAGTGGAGTTTTGTCCCAAATTGATAATGGATTGTTTAATTTCTAGTCCTTACTGCCAAAGGTTAACTAAGGTTCCTAAGTCTTCCTAAAAGATTTCTACAGACCTTTGAAAAACATTTGATTTAGTTTTATCTGCTATGAACTGATAACGTCTTATTTCTTTTTAATACCTATGCCACCCAGAACTTTCACAATCTGGAGTACATGTCTAGTCTGTTGAATCTGGGGTAAAGCCATCTTCATAGATATTTAGTTTGGAACATTAAGTTTGCACAAATGATCTGCCCTCTCTAAATCTAAATCCTTGTGTCTTTTCTTTCTGTAGTAATTTTCTTCCTCTGACTAACTCAGTGCCTCACTGCTCTATCAGTCGTTGGTCCAATTTCCTTTCCCAAGTACCCCTTCTGTTTCTGTTTCAATGGTTTAGAAGAAGTGGTCTGGCAAATACAAGCCTGCGGGTTTGCTCTGGTTTCTTACTGTCCAGTGTGAACTCTAGCACAAACTCGTTGCTGCCAACCGGGAAGTTGTGACTCCAGCTGACGTTAGCGTAGTTACTGTTAGGCTCCACCGTCAGATTCCAGATCTCCCGCCCCGGGGCCACTACACAGGGTATCAGGGGTGAGGGGATCAAAGGTCAAAGGGTCAAGGGCAGAGAGGGCATGGTTACAACAACCACACACAGGTCGTCGGTTAAGATGTAGTCAGGGAGCTTCATCGATACACTATAGCAACACTAAGGGAGCATTTCACACAGGGCTGGGGTCAACGGAAATCTTGGTCCACTCGAAACAAGAAATAAATGTAATCGATTCATGGATAGAAAATTCGCCCACGCAAAAATTCAAGAGCTTTTTTCAGTACATGAACAATTTAATTGCACCGTTTACCTCTGTTTTTGATTGGAATCAAATTCAAATTGAACCTAACCCTGTGGAAAATATTACATTCTGCCAATGTCACGACTCACAAACCTGATTGCGGTTGGATGTTCTAATTTGCTCTCATCACTTTGCCAGGGCTGTTGTTGGGTAAACACTCTTTGCAAATGCCTTACAGTTATTAACATTAACTCATTTCAAAATATGTGGATTCTCACTTCCTGAGCAGAGAATAGCTTCAATTGGCTACATTTCAATATCCTGAAATAATTCCCTACTCTCCATAGAGCAGGTATGGACCAGCAAATTGGAATGCAGCCCGTAATTTATTTTCCCATTTTGTCAGGTAGGAGAAGACCATCATCTATGATAACTGCAGGCGTTACAGTAGCTATGGTAAGATGGCGCTGTAAAACCTCAGCAAATTTGTCTCTTAGCAACAAAAAAAAGTCATTCTATGTCAGTTGAAACATGGGGAAGGACAAGAGAGGAAAGGACAATGGAGCAACACCATGTACCCAGCACGTTCTGGTCAGTACGCTTGGTGGTGGTGGTAGCCGCAGTAGTAGTTGTAGTTGCGGGAGTGGTAGTAGTAGTAGTAGATGTCGTAGTTGTAGTAGATGAGGTACTAATGGTTGTAGGAGCAATGGTGGTAGGAGGAAGAGGGGCAAGAGGAGGAGCAGTAGGAGGAGCAACAGTTGAGGACACAACGGCGTCCGTAAGGTCGACTACAGGGGGAGGAGGGGGAGAGAGCAAAGGGTTAACTCAAGTCAAGTCAAGTTTATTATGGCTCATATCACAACGCATGACCAAAAATGTAATGCACAAAAGCAAAATAAACCACACAATATGTAACATGATAAAAAACAATAGACACACAAAAGTGTGATAAAGTACAATACACAATGCTCACATAACACTCCTATACAGATGACAATAAAACTGAATGCTGGATAACTGTAATTTAGTATGTAGGTTAAAAGAAAGGCAAGCCAGGACAACTCCTACATATACTGATGTGTCAGTGCCACCAAGAGGCCAATTGCTGCTATTACAAATGTACCTCAAAATATAGGAATCAGTACTTACAGTATGTTCTCTAAAACATGAGTCTATTTTTGTGACTCTGGCAAGATCAGGCAATCCCAAATTAGAAACATGCTTAGCCAATAGTCTTTCATAGTCTGTCCTTTATGTTCCACATAAAACCAGCTTTACCTTGAGGGTGGTGGTGGTCTCTGCAGACACTATAAAGGTCTAGACTACCTCTGTTAGTTCATGCAGTGTTTGTTTACCCACAATAATCACGCGGCTGAATGCCCACCATGCTCTCAACAAGCCACCCAAAAGGCCCACCCAGTGTTAATGCAGGCGGGGGATGTAGTGGAGGGAGAGCAGGCAGGCTTGAACAAAAAGTTCAAGAGCCTACATGACTCATACATATGCCAGCCAGTTCAATGGCTGCAAGCCATGCAAATCAATAAGCCAACCGATGACCACATCGGTCAAATGGAGCAATCGCATTGCCGTTTGGGAGAGGACCGAGCCCAAACCTCAGACCTGCCTTACCTGTAAAAACCCAACCCTTCCAATGCGGGTTGGACAGTGTTTGTCTATGCTTGTGACCCAGTGAATAGAAGCAATGGAAATGGCAAGAGCAGCGTGATTCTCCATTAAGCTGAAGCACAAGGCACAAGGCAGCGGTGCTCAAGCAAGCAGGTGGCAGAGCAAGAAGCCAGTCAGCCAAACGATTGGAAAGCGAATGACAATGAATGAATGAATGCTCTTGTTTGTCTTCCCCAGAAAACTCTTTGGATCACACAACAAGTCAAAACTCTTGGTCAAAATGTGGGAGCAACGGCTCTCCTCCCAGACACACTCTCAAAACGACAACAGACGTCATTGCGATGCATTCCATGATCATAAATGAGTGACCCATTTAGACGACTCAGTCGGTACACAAGGCTAAACTATGGCCGTGACAGACAGTGAGAGGACGTGATGTCTTGAGTTTCATTGAAAGGTGTGTCATCAGGGATTGGTGCAGGGGGTTGGGGGGTTCAATTGCAGGATAAATGCACAATGTAGAGAGATCTAAGAACCGGTAATGTCATAATATAAGATATGTTTAAATGTATTGCAGAGTACTGTTGTTCACTAACAGTGTTATGAGTGACTGAGGACGTATGTGAAGTACAGTAACACTCCGTCCAAGACATCAGAGCATGGTGGAGAATTCATTCAATCCCTGAAAGCACACATTGACTGATGTATAACGTATTCACACAGAAAAGGAAGAAGGAACGGATAGACAAGGAGTCTATCAAACAGGTGCGTGGGTGGATGGATGGATGGATGGATGAAAAAAGGGAAATTTGACGGCAGTTCAACCCAGTGCACAGAGAATCATAACGGCATACAGTTACCGCCTGCAAAGTCTTTGTTTATTTGCAAAAGTTGTAAACATTACACGTTTTAAATACTGCTAATTCTCATTGAAAAAAAAAACAGCAGCTGTACTATTCAGCATTTAATAGACCCAATTAATCATCTGTGTGGTTACATATTTGGTGAATAGATGATGTTGTCATTATTCCACCAATGCCGTTAACTGACAGATGATGAATGTTGTTTTGCTTCGCATTGAAGGGAACATGAGGCAATTCAGATATTTCTTGAATTTCAAAGTGAGCTGACTCCAAGCTAGCACAGTTGCCGGATTGGAAAAAACTAAAACTGCCTGGAAGCCAGAACTGCACCAATATTAGTTACAGGGGAAGGTAAAAAGCATAGGACTGCACCATCATTAGTTACAGCATAAGGTAGAACCACATTATGTTGGCAGAAATGCAACATACTAGAGGTACACTGGACATCCCTGGTGCCAGGGAGAGGGCGGGAGATGGAAGGATAGGGGGGAACAAGAAAGGACAAGCAGACGGACAGGTAGGCAGACAAGATGTGCTTCTTTTGCCCCCCCATTACCTAGACCTGAGGTGTCAGTAGTAACGGAGCTTGTAAAGTTGTCTGCCAGTGAAGAAACAGGAGAGACAGAGAGGAGGAGAGACAAGTGCGAGAGAGAAAGAGAGAGTGTGTGAAGGGAAGGGAAAAGAAGAACAAGACAAGCCAACAAGAGAGAGAGAGGCAGCGTTAAAAGACAGGAGACAGACACTGCAGGAAGGATAAACCACGAGGGAGGGAGATAAACAATGAGACAGAGACAAAAACAGAGACACTGACAAAGAAAAGAGACAGACAGGAGAGTGTGCGTGTGCGTGTGCGTGTGCGTGTGCGTGTGCGTGTGCGTGTGCGTGTGCGTGTGCGTGTGCGTGTGCGTGTGCGTGTGCGTGTGCGTGTGCGTGTGTGTGTGTGTGTGCGCGTGTGTGCGTGTGTGTGTGTGTGTGTGTGTGTGTGTGTGTGTGTGTGTAAGTGTGCGCGTGCGTCTGTCCCAGCCAATTATCATGATGATAATGTCATCCCTTGACGAGCATTTCGCTCTGTCTGACACCAAAACAAAGAACCCTGTGTGCACCCCCCACCCCCACATACACACCAACATGCACACACACGCACGCACGCACACACACACACACACACACACACACACACACACGCACACACGCACACACACACAACGCGGTGCTGATCTAGGATCACTGCTGGTCAGCTCCCAAAGGTCTCTGTCACTCAATCCCATTCCAAATGTAAAACTGATCCATGATCAGCCCCCTCACACGGGGTTGTGTTGTGAATACAGGCCCTGTTCTGTTTGGCGCTAATCTTAGCCGGCACACAATCCAACCAACCCAGTTCCCATGCAAAAGAAAAGCATTGAAATGGCATAATTAAATAGTCAAAGACTTGGGTGGGATTTATAACGTCTTGTGGGATATTTGGGTTCTTTGCTTGGTGCAATTGATCGGGATTCCTAGACAGTGTTCTGACAAAAGTGACTGAGAGAAACTAGGTCAGAAGATGACCCATACACAGTCAGTTTCACATGTTTAGTTTTATATGTTGCAATTGTAGGCCTATGTAAAGCTTTGCCATCTTTCACAATTCCAATTTTTGTTCTACAGTATAATCCCCGTGCACACATTGAAGGACAATCAACCCAAAAAGGTTTTTAAGGTTTCATAATTGAATACAGTTTATAAACTATACGGTACCAGCTCGGTGGCGGTTAGCGTGTCCACCCTGAGTCTGGGAGATCGGTGGTTCAATTCCCGGCAGAGTCATACCAAATACAAAAATGGTACCCAATGCTTCTCTGCTTGACTGTCAGCATCAAGGGTTGGATTGGGTTAAGTCTCTATGATATAATAGTGTCATGTCCAGTAGGTGTACTTGCACATCAAAATGCCTCACGCCACAGAAACAGGTGATAGGCTCCTGACCTATATATAGGTCACATGGAACAGGAACTGTTTGTTCCCGGGGCTACTACTTTATTTTTTAACTTATTTTTTGTAAACATTTCATAAACCCCTAGTAGGTTCCCTATTTTTTCTCTCTACACCAAATATCTTTGCCGAACATAGGCGATCTGCAAGCTCACAACGTGTCTTGTTGCGAAGCGCTGTGAGCGTGTAGATCGGCTATTTTTGGTGAATGTTCACCCCCGTATATGGACGCTAGGCTTCAAATGGTTAATTGCGTTTCTATCTTTGTTTTTCACAAAGTGTGTGTGTGTGTGTGCGTGTGTGCGCGTGTGCCTGCGTACGTGTGTGCGTGTGTAAATTCAGTTGAACTCTTACAGTATATTGGAACCAATATGTAGGTGATGTTCTGATGAACAGGATGAAAATCAATCATGTTTCGGACTTGTTCATGTGATATTCTTATTCATGTACGACAGAGATATTCTGACTCCACAAACACAGTAAGTGTCCGGAATAAGTTGATTTACCTTTTAAGTCAATTTCTCATCTGTTTTCAAACCCCCCCTAATTTATAAAGGAATAAAAAGTGGTGATCAGGGGAAGGAACAAAGCTGTTTCAGTGACATGCAAAGTGTCTGAGCAGCACATAACTTACCTGACTTACAGTCAGTGGTACGTTGTTATTGGTTTAATATCTACCAAAGCATGCAGTAAACATGGCCTCAGTGAAGTAGAAATTCCTTGATTCTATGCTGAAGCAACATTCAAAATCACATGCCTGCCATTTTTATCTAACTTCACACCTCGTCAGGTTGAGGTTTCCCAGCCCCGAGTATGAAGTAAAAACCTTTTAATTTCAAGGAACGCCCCATAACTCTGAGAGTGTATACTGTACACTGTCAGAGTTACAGACATGTAAGGGTCCAATTGGAACCCGCCCAAGGAACCCAGAGGGTCCCTGGACCCCACTTTGAGAACCACTGAAGTAAACTAAAATAGTGTATTCATTCATAACTCTGAGAGTCTACAAATGTAACCTAATAGGACCTGTAAGGGTCCATTTCGTTACATTTGTAGACCCTCAGAGTAAGAAGCGAGTGTGTGTGTGTGTGTGTGTGTGTGTGTGTGTGTGTGTGTGTGTGTGTGTGTGTGTGTGTGTGTGTGTGGGTGTGGGTGTGCCTGCGTGAGTGTGCTTTTGTGTGAGAAACCTCACCTTCATTGGCAGAGTATGGGGACTCCTCCTCGTACTCCTCTCCTGCCCCCACCCGGTTGAGGGCGGACAGGGAGAACTTGTAGCGCACGGAGCGGTCGGGCAGACGCATCGTGTGCATTGTCGTGTTAGGGAGAAAAGTCTCCACCCGTTGGCGGCTCACCCGTGAGCCGTTGATTGCGGCTGCACACAAATCACACATAGACATAGACACACACACACACACACACACACACACACACACACACACACACACACACACACACACACACACACACACTCACACACACACACACACACACACACACACACACACACACACACACAAGAATGAGACAGAGGAACCGTAAGAGAGACAGTAATAGGTGGTTCATATCTGTTTATACACAGAAAAGTCCTGAGTGTAAGAATGGGCCCTGTTGCTATATTCGGCAAAGGGATTTGGTATAGAAGTAAAAAAGGAGGGGACCAGGTAGTACAGACCCGTGGTACAGTAAAGTATGTAGGGTTCAAGTGGTTCAAGGTTAGAAGTGGGTTTGTGACCAGATTGCTAATTGCTAATACAACAGTAAAGTAGCTAACTCGCGAATGTAGCTCCCTGCTACGAGTGTGAAATAGAAGAAAAAAAACATCCTGAATAAGCTTTACCTAAAATCCATTCGATTTTGTAGCTGGGAGTTGGACATGGACTTGTGTGAGTGCTCGCAGTTTGTTGGCCAATGAGAACAGCTCACCTGTCAGATACTTGAGCTGGTATCCAATCAGAATGCCGTTGGGCTCCGATGGTGTGTCCCACTCCAGGCGGATATGGTCTGAACCCCACGGGACAATCCTGAAGAACTTGGGAGGAGCCGGTACTAAACACACACAATAAGGATAGTACTTAACCCATTAAGAAAAAAAAAACCTACATGTATGTTGCTACATCAGTGGTTCTCAAACTTTTTCATGTCAAGGACCCCTAAAATTATATGTATTTGGCAGTGGACCCCCATCTCAAAATATGTTGTTCCAGGGACCACCAGAAGTAAAGAGTTACAAATGTACGCTATATATATATTCAAAGATTTTCAAAAATGTTCAAGATTTTTTTAAAATAGCAGATCTACAAGCTCGTAGCGTGTGTGTGTGTGTGTGTGTGTGTGTGTGTGTGTGTGTGTGTGTGCTCGGTTGTGAACTCGGTTATGAACTAGTTGCTCGGTTTTAGCTTTCGGACAAAGTATCGGCGAGTATCAGGCTTAACTAATTTCCACCCCGTACGCACAATCCCTCCATCTCCCCCCTCCTGTCCTTTCCTCCACCCCTGCCCTCACTCACCTCCCTCCTTGGTGGTGAAGTCGACCGTGTTACTGGGCGGACCCTCGTAGTGGCTGTTCGCCACCACCATGAACATCTTGTAGTGGGAGAAGGGCACCAGTTCACCGAGGACGCCGGAGGGCTGGGCCGCCGTGGTGTAGAAGCCCTTGTTTTTCACCTCCTTGTTCACCCGCAGGTTCTTCAACAGACTGGCCTCCCGCCAGTAGTAGAGCTGGTGGGAAGCAACGGGGAAGACAACGAGGAGGGAAGGAAGGAAGGAAGGAAGGAAGGAAGGAAGGAAGGAAGGAAGGAAGGAAGGAAGGAAGAAAATACAATTATGATTTTTTTTTTATATATATATATATTTTTTTTTTTACATTTGTCAATATTTCAGTCATAAACAAAGCAACACACACACACACACACACACACACACACACACACACACACACACACACACACACACACACACACACACACACACACACACACACACACACACACACACACACACACACACACACACACACACAGAGGTGAACCCACGTAGTACAAGCTAGGTTTTTGCTCAAGGATGACTGACTGTGTGTGTGTGTGTGTGTGTGTGTGTGTGTGTGTGTGTGTGTGTGTGTGTGTGTGTGTGTGTGTGTGTGTGTGTGTGTGTGTGTGTGTGTGTGTGTGTGTGTGTGTGTGTGTGTGTGTGTGTGTGCTTATGTCTCACCCTGTATTCATTGAATTGTCCCAGTATAGTGCTGGGATCCACTGGATTCCAGTGAACATGGACCAGGGTGCTGTCGACCTTTGACACGCGCAGGTCTGTAGGAGGATCGGTTGGCTCTGGAGAGAAACAATAAAGGAAGGATGTGTCAGAGTCAGTGAGTAGTGAGTAGTGAGTAGTGCGTGTGCGTGTGCGTGTGCGTGTGCGTGTGCGTGTGCGTGTGCGTGTGCGTGTGCGTGTCCGTGCGCGTGCGCGTGCGCGTGCGCGTGCGCGTGTGCGTGTGTGTGTGTGTGCGTGTACTTACTGTCCTCCCCTGAGTATCCAATGACAACATTAGATACTGGTCCCTCTCCATAGTCATTTATGGACTGGATTTTGAGCTCATAAGGCACGTAGGTCTCTGTATCATGGATCATGTGCTTGGCCCCCTCAGTGGTCACATTATTCCACTCTTCTCCCGAATCCTTCCGCCTCCACCATGCATTATAGTGCAGGTTAGGGCCATTCCTCTGAAGGTCAAGTAGAGGCTAAAGACATAAAACAATGCTCACTGTGAACAGGCTGCACTGAACCTAAGACCTTACTAAAACCTGATGGTAATCATGGAAGATTAATGTTATGCACTACATCATTATGAGGTATATGTACAGACTGGTCGAGACACCGAAGCAGTCCTGCACTTATATATATTATATATATATATATATATATATATATATATATATATATATATGTATTATATTATATATTATATTATATATTATATGTCTTACCTCCCAAGTGATCTCCATATTATTCTTTTTGGTACCCCATCCTCGCAGACCACTGGGGATGGCATCTGGGGCTGAACACATGCACACGCGCATGAATACACATACGCATACACACGAACACACACACGACACACACACACACACACACACACACACACACACACACACACACACACACACACACACACACACACACACACACACACACACACACACACACACGATTCAGCCAGATCGCATAACAACAGTAACAACCATGCCATCAATGGTACACTCTTAAAAGGGGGAATTCCAGACAAATTTCATTTTACTATGTTTTCCAACCAAAGCAATTGTCTCAAAACTGATAAAATAAAAAATCTGATAAAATGTCTCAGTTTGGAGTTCCAAAGATATCTATTGTATTTACTTGTTCGCCTACAGTGCGTTCTGGTTGGGCAAGTAAACACGCCAACAAATGTAATATATATATTATTTTAATCCAGCACGCTATTTCTACTACAGTACTGTAATTTATTTGAAGACATTGCTGTCTTGTATTAGTTTTGATGGTAGTTTTGGCGAAAGCTTTGCAGCTATTGGAGGAGCCTTCACTTCCTTGCTATTAAAGAGTAACATTGCTGGTCTGGTTTCCTAAAGCATCATTTTTGGTCCGTTGTGCGATGGTGTCGCAAGCCAAGAACAGCAGAGAATAGCAGACCTATAAGCTCACAAGCTTGTAGGTCTGAGCCCGGGCCACTGGCGTAGCAGTCCGGGCACCTAGGCTCAATGTAGCCTCACTAGCCTGACATTGGGTTCGAGGTCCCGATCCTGGCGGTCTTTGCTGCGTGTCACTCCCCATCTCTCTCTCCCCATTTCCTGTCAGCCTACTGTCCTATCAATAAAGTACATCTTTAGAAGCTTGTAGGTCTGCTTATAGGTCTGATATTCTCTGTGGGCAATTCACTGTCACACAACAAAGTAAGTATCAGCCTTAAGACATCTGTCTGCGCTCCTCACCAGCTCCACTGGTCTTATATCTGGGCGAGGGGCGGCTTGGCTCACTCTGGCCCACGCCGTTGACAGCAATGACCCTGAACTGGTAGTTGATGAAGGGAGAAAGCTGCAGGATGACTGAGTTGTGGTCTCCTCTGTAACTGGACAGGTTCTGCCAGGTCCCTGGCTGCCAGCGGTCCTCCTCAAACTCCACTATGAACTCTGAAAAGGACAAATAAATAAACGTCATTAGTTGTTGGGGTGATTGTCAAGTGCATTTGCGCAGAAGTGGAATTCCACCTCGGTATTTAACCATCATGACAGGAGGAGCAGGGGATCAAAAATGGAACATTCCAGTCCTCAAACAGTCGCTCTACCTCCTGAGCCAGTGCCGCCCTGCTTTTGTGTGAAGAGTTTATTACCTTACCCTTTCATAATCCCTTTAAATGTGTGTGTGTGTGTGTGTGTGTGTGTGTGTGTGTGTGTGTGTGTGTGTGTGTGTGTGTGTGTGTGTGTGTGTGTGTGTGTGTGTGTGTGTGTGTGTGTGTGTGTGTGTGTGTGTGTGTGTGTACTAACGTGTGATGGGGCTGTTATGGTCATTTCCAGGTATCCAGGTGAGGCGGACGCTGCGTGCTGCTGGGTCTGACAGGTCCAGGTCCAAAGGAGGATCTGGACGATCTAGAGAGAAGGAATAACAGATTAGACATGGAGCATAATGTACACACGCGAGCGCATGCATGCACGTGCACACACACAGACACGCACACACACGCACGCACGCACACACACACGCACACACACACACACACACAGTATCCCCCACCCACCCATATCAACACCACCAACTCCCTCTCTTCTCTTTCCTCGTCCATAACTCTCTCTCTCTCTCTCTCTCTCTCTCTCTCTCTCTCTCTCTCTCTCTCTCTCTCTCTCTCTCTCTCTCTCTCTCTCTCTCTCTCTCTCTCTCTCTCTCTCTCTCTCTCTCTCTCTCTCTCTCTCTCTCTCTCTCTCTCGCAGACACAGACACTTCATGTAGAAACATAAATAAAGAACTCATCCTTTGGCACATTAAAAAGAAAACACAATTTCATTTCAACAGCGTTTTAGAAAGAATTATAACTACAGATAGGCACAAGATAAGAACGTAATAATGACATTAAAACAGACAGGCAGAGAGAGAGCCTTTGACCAGGCCTTGTGTGTTACCTGCAGGCAAGGCACTAGACACTGAGGGGTTGAGGGAAGCTTCCTCTGTGAGGCAGGATCAAGGAGAATGAGGAGGGTAGAGGTTAAACTTCAAAGGTTAGTCTACAAGCAAATCACCATTAGGGGAGCAGAGACTCGCGGCCCATACCCATCAGACGTGTAAACGCACATGAGCTTTATTGCGCACACAAACTTGCGTAGAACTGTTCTGAACAGCAAGTTATCAGAGTGTATTTCTTTATTTTATCTATAGTCTGAAATGCCTGTATCAACAGAATATGTCACAGACAAGCGAAGGTCAAATTTTACCGATTATCTTCGATTACTAATTTGTTCTTTAAAATGTTTTACACAGTGCAATGATGATGTGTTTCATTCTTGAATCTGAACCAGAAGCTGAGCCAGATGCTGATAACCAAAAATATTGATTTGATGACTGAAGTAAATATTAAATGTAGAAGACATACATTTTTGTTTGACAGTCCATTATGGATTAATATAATATTTAGGCTATTAAATCAGATGAATTTAATTAATGTAACCACAGCTGACAAGGCACACATCATATTCAGAATGAGTTTTGGTGTGCTGCCAATAATGTAAATGGCTGTGGTTACATAAAGTCCTGGTCCAAGCAATTTCAAGGCCTTCTAGTCTGTGATATTCCTAGATGGCCAACTCAAATGTGTATTAATTTAAATGTAATGTTCACAGAAAGATATTTCCTGTATACTATAATATATACTACTGCTACTATAACAAAGAAAAGGCATTATGCGGGTGCCCAGAAAATTCTGCCCATAACGGAAGAATTCACTCCACGCCCGCGTGCCGTGCACCCGCCAGCCATGTGCGTTGGCCAATGAGAACCGATGCATCCATCAACACGTCTGGTGGGTTTGGGACATTAAACATGATTATGTGTGCAGTACTTCTATTAATGCTACTCAGCTTCACTACAGTGCTTAAGAGTGTCGTTACTGCGCAGCATTGTGTTAGTACACTGGCATGCCATCGATGCTGCATGCCATCGATGCTGCTGGCTCAGCTGCGCAATATGGTTCAATAGCATTTTAGTAAGCTGCTGTGATAGTAAAACATGCATCATTTCCATTTCAAGGCTGAATCATCATTAAAGAATTAATGCTAATGAGGTATTACAGCTTTATTATGCATACGCAGTGATAAATATAAGCATTAAAATGATGATCATTATGATAGACTGTGACAAGATGAGCTTGATGTTAAAATGTTTGCTTTGATGTCGTAGCAATACATGCTGGAGGATATTAGATCTGAGCGTGGTCAGTCATTTGCATTGTGAAATCCTGAGTGATAATTCATCCATATGTAACTCAGTTAGCGTACAAATGCAACCAAATGTTGTGGACCCTCAGAGTTAAATGAGCACTGAGTATTCTACTGTGTAGTGCGTGTGTGCGTGTGTGCGTGCGTGCGTGCGTGCGTGCGAGCGTGCGTGCGTGCGTGCCGTGCTGTGCGTGCGTTAAGTACGGTTTGTACATGCGTGTACCTAACACAGAGAGGCGGGCTGAGGCAGAGTCTTGGTCGATCTCAGATTTGACAGTGCAGGTGTAAGTGCCCTGATCGCCCTCATTGACATTAGTGATGGACAGCGACTCATCATCCTTCTTTAGCCTGAGAAACACAAGAGGATATACAGTAGGGTGTCAAGTATCCAAACATGGAAGACTGCTGCTACACTGTACATCATCATCATCATCATCATTATTTATTCATATTAATAAATTAAAATTGTATATAATGTAAACAGTGAGGTTCTCTTACAAGCCCTTCTAGGGTTTCTTACCTCACCGGCACAACAACTATCTGTCATCTTTCCTAGAAAAGAACTAGTGTACTATGCATATATATATATTCTGTTGTGCAAATCAAATCATCATCATCACCATCATCATCATCATCATCATCATCATCATCATCAGGACGTCTGGTAATCAAAAGGTCACCCAGGGGGGTGTCGATTCTGTCAAAGTGCCCCCCCCCCCCCACCCCGAGCGCTCATCGTAATAACCATCTGAGCAGCCATCGGCTGGGTGAAGCTGACATTTTTATTTCCCCCGTAGGACTAATTAACGTCATTAAGGTTGAATAGAAAAGGCTGTAGGAAAGAAATGTTACATAAGATGTGGCAAAAATAAACGATTTAGTCCATAGTTATCGTGACATATTTCTTTTGTTTGATTTCACAAAAGTCACAAAACGAATAAGCTGTCAGAGAAATCTGGTTGTACTGTACGTGATTCAGGACACTAGATATGAATACCTGTTGTAGAGGTCTTGACTAAAACTGGACTGGATTTGGGATTACGATGATGTGGGGTAAGGTGGTAGCACTATTATCTTGTATATTATTGTATATTTTGCTTTAAGAGTGGTAGTGGATGTACCGCTATCTTGCACATGAGATTTGGCATGGTAAAAGTGATCTAGGGGCCGTGCCATTAGGTGACCGGATAGTGCATTGACCACATCATTGCAATGTCCACGGTTTGATTTAGACTGGAGACATCTTACATGTTCTTCCCCATCTCGCTACCCTCAGTTTCTTATCTCTCTACAATCCTATGACAAAAAACATCGACCTAAAAGAATAGGTATTACTGTAGGTGTATTTAGTAAGTAGGTCGGAGTGGCTTATTAGCGGTATCGGCCGAGAGTGTCTATTCTCTTTTAACGCACATCCTCCTTTTGATGCTGAGCCAAACTGCAAGAGAGGGAAGGGAGCCTAGTTCACCCACACAACCATCTGGGAACCCATCGTCAATTTCCTTTTGAAAAAACAGCACCCTCTGCTGTTTTTTTTCTGGAGGGACCGCCCAATAGAATGTTGTTGAAGTTGTTGAAGATGTTGGCCCGTTTGGTCTGCCCTCAGCCCTACTCTTCCGGGGGGGGGGGGGGGGGGGGGGGGGGGGGCGCCTATGTTTTCATTCCCACTAACAACATTTCTCCCACGGAACATGTATCGTTTTGGTTATAAGCCCCCTTGTTTCTATAATGGAAGAACAGGCTAAAATGTTACTGTTAAAACTTTCCGTGGTGTTGTCGTCTCCGAGGACGCCATTGTTGAATGAGTTTGGGTTTGTTTCCAGTGGGAACACATTAGAAAGCGAACGCACAGATGTAAATCCCGCCCACTGCATTTGATTGGGTAAAGCGCGGCTTGCTTCCTGATCTGAGGCCCGCCCACTTGTAGGTCAATGTTCACACCTTCTGAATCGCCCTACCGACAGATGCAGTAGCGCAGCTCGGAATCTGTTCTTGAGAGATTACCCACACAATAACCCGGCCAATGCTGGAAACCAGAACCTGAACAGGCTGATTGACACGTTTTTGCAATAATCCCGGCAATGGTGGGCAAGCTGATAATGTGCTTCGTGCCGCCTTTTCTGCTTGTACTGTACAGTATATATATAGATTGATTGATTTCAAGGCTGCTCCACGGAAGACAGCTCCTTACCTCCATCCAAATGGCAGAGGTTTGTCGTCCTTAATCCATACAACTTCAACTGGCAGGGTGGGGTCTGACTGGACCTTACAGTCAAAACGAACGAGGGAGCCCCTGTTTGCTGACTGGTGCTGAGGGAGTCGCACGATTCGAGTAGGCTCTGGGGAACAGCAGGGAAAAGGACACAGACACACATGTGGATGCACACAAAGACACAAACACAGAGGCACACAAAGATAAACAGACAAAAACAGGACAGGGATAAACATACATGTGCATGTATTCAGACAGAAATACAAAACACAACACACAGGCACACATATCCGGGTAAATTAGAAAAATAGGACATTGCAGCCATACAGCTCAGGAATCTGGGGTCTTAGTATCAGATGTCTCTTCCCAGGCTATTACAAAGGCACGGACACTTAAATCTATGAGACATGAGAGCTACAGTCAATGGAATGGATGTCGTATCCACTTGCAGGAATGGAAAGTGTGGGTAGTGCAAATGGACAGCTACACTTGACAAATGGACCATTATTTTTGATACTATGAATAAATGAATTAATTGCTAGGGATAAAAACACAAGGCACTTGTAGGAACTTTAAAACAAAGGCACAGGAGATTTCTGATATTGTTCAGACAGTTGAGGTTGAGTTCTGGCACAACTTGTAGATAGGGTCATCGAATTAGTACTGGTACAAGAATAAGATCAAAGGACTCCGGTCACACTTGCAGTACCGCAAATGACTATAGCTTATACAAGATTTTGATTTAGCAAATAAAAGTTATTCCCTGTATTGCAAGTGTGGCTTTGATCATATTCTATTTCCTACTTTGTTCAAACATACAGGCTATTTGGCACAAAGAGAGTCAAGCATCTTTCATTAAGCAGGGACGGTCGTTTCATCCCATGAACGCTGAATGTGATTGATTTATCTTGGGGGGCAAAAGTTCATCCATACATATTTCATGAGCTGTCAAGAGAGATGCACAGACAACATTTTGATCCCTGTAATACCATAACACATACACTGGTGTTACATGTAATGTGTAATACACTGCGTATTTTGCCATTTTTTTGTAAAATATTGTCATATTCTCATCCCTTTATAGTAAAGTAAAGTATAGTTTCTATAAAGGATTCCCATGATTTACACAAAGTGCCTTTTTTCTTTGCTTTTGTTAAGTATTGTGATATCTCGGCATTAATGTCAGTGTCTACCTCACTGCTTCAAGTGTAGTGCTTTTACTATAAACCTTTGATGGTGTCATAACAGTACACTACAGTGCACACTCTGATCATATAATATTCCTGTGCTACAGTGTAACATCAGTTATTATATTGTTTTATTCGGTTCTGGACAAAAGGGATTCATCTCTCTGACCCTCTTCAGTGCCTAGCATTCTTTCATGTCAGTATTGATGTGATGTCTGACCTTTGACTTCCAGGCGGACCTGGTTTTCAGTCTTGCCCAGCATGTTGCTCGCTACACAGGTGTAGGTCCCCTCGTCCTCTGTCCTGGCCCTGGTGATCTCCAGGGTCCCGTTGATGTGAGCCCTGTAATGGCCCCCATCCAGCCCGCTGCCCTGCCCATTCTTAAACCTAAACACATAAATATGGAACACGTTAACCACATTAACTATAACCTCATTCCCAGCCTTTTCTCATCTCACAAGGAGAAATGCCCAGAGAAAAACTACGGCAGAAAGTGCCTATATAGTCCAGGGGCCAAGCCAGATTTTGGTACCACCCAAGGTGACCGTAATTTGTTGCCATTTTTGTCTTCCTTTTTGTCTCTAGTTTAAATTTTAATATGATACATCTGCCAATTTAGCAGCTTAATGACAGTTATCTCTTGAAACAAACCTACCCCCATATAAAACTGTGATGTGTGTGAATCATTTATATGACTTCTAGACAATACTTTTTGGAAACCAATGTCTAATAAACAGTCAAAATGTTACCATTAAAATCCATTTCTGCTGAAGAAATGTTGGTATTGTGCATTTAATTAGATAACATTATTGAACACATTTGTGGAAATAATTACACCACTTTGGGACAAGTTGAATAGTAATTGAGATATAGCCATTTTAAGATCCTGTGCAATTATTTTCCTCCTCCTTCAGTTTGCATAAAACCTATGTGCTTTTACTATAGTTCCAAAATGTTTAGTTAGTTCAAATCCAATTCCAACACCATCTGCAGCAGAATATTATTGACTCATACACAGCAGGCATTGTCTGTTATACAGTACAAAAAGACAAAATTTGTCTTTTTGGAATACTACCATTTAATGGTAGTATTCCATCTGCAAACTTGAACAGTGAAGAGTGAACTTTCAGTAGTATGGTGAAAGGCACCATACCTTGCCAAATGGAAACCAAACCAGACAGAAAACATGCAGTGTGTGAAACAGTGAGAACCAGTACTCACCAGCGGAGCTGCGGTATGGGAGAGCCAAAGAAGGGGCAGTCGAGGAAGGTGTGGTTGTTCTTGATGACTTTGATCAGCTGGTTCTTAGGGCCCATGATCCTAGGAGACATGTCTGCAAGGAGACACACAATAATTGTGTTTATTATTCCCAATTCCCAATCAGTGATACAAACATAAACAAAACATAAAATACATGGCTATATTTTATTATTATTATTTATTTTATTCTCTAGTTGATTGACTCAGTACTTGATAGACTCATGTCTAACACTATAGACAACAGATTATGCATTATATTTAAACTCTATTTGCTGTATTTGGGGCTGTAATAGCTTTGTTTTGTAAAGTTCCACATTATTTTCCATTTCCTACACATATTAAACCCTTCAAGAATATTTGTGAATGTAACCCTAATTTACATTGGGCCTTTAAACATTGCCGTGGTGTGAGCACTAATCTACCCCAGTCCCCCAGTTCAAATATGATAATTTTGGGGTGTCGCGGCCTGAAAAGGTTGAGAACCACTGGCCAAACCGACCCTAGTCACCAGCCCATGACTCACCCAGGATGCTGACGAAGGCGTTGGCCAGCAGGTAGCCATGGTGATTGGAGGCATTGCACTGGTAGACAGCACTGCCTCCGATCTGCACCGTACGGAAGAGGATGGTGTCTCCGAGCACCTGCCGGCTGGGGTTTGGGAAAGAGGCTGATGGTAAGGAAACGGAGAGAGATAGAAGGAAGATGGGAGTAGAACGAGTGGAGGAGGAGGAGGAGGAGGAGGGGGAGGAAGGGTTGTGGTAAGAGGAGGAGAAGAGAGAAAAAGAATAGCGTAAAAGAGAACAGACATTTTGAGAGAGAGTGAGTAAAAGCAAATAGTTCAGTCATATACGACACATTTCAAGAGAACACAAATATCTGGATGGATGGCAGTAAATCAGTGGTTAGACGTACCCTCAAAGGGCTCTCCATTAACAAGCCATTGGATGTGAGGTTTGGGATTTCCGTTGGCTCGACAAACCAGTCGGCCGTTCTCGTCAGGGGCTAGCACCAGATTGGTCGGCATGTCCAGCCAATAGGGAGCCGCTGTGCGACACAGAAGTAGGTTAGATATACATGTATGATATATACACAGACGCACACATTCATAAACAGAAACAATGTTAAAAAAAAAAAGGCCAGTCCACACCAATGCAACTCCTTGCAACTCCTTGCAACTGCAACTCCTTGCAACCATTATCCCCAAATGGCACCAGTCTGCAACTGGTCAGTCCACACCGCTGCAACGGTCTTTAAAACGTTTTTTTGCAAGGAGTTGCATTGGTGTGGACTAATAATGCATTAATAATGCATTAATAATGGTGTGGACTAATAATCTCACCACTGAAAATGTTCATCAGGCCAAATCTCAATCTGTCCCAACATTTTCAAAATAATCAGCATAAATAAAATAAAACGAAATAGCGGAATTAGCTTTTGGCTACTTCCATTATTTTTGAATCATAGTTAAAAATCCCCCCTCACCTTTGACCTCCACAGAGATGGAATGTTGTATGCTGCCGATACGGTTGTTGGCCATACACACATACTCCCCTGCATCCTCCTCTGACACACTGACAATCTTCAGGGTCTTGTTATGGTTCTCAATCTTTACTTTCTGTAGTGGCAGGTCTGCTCCTCTCTTAAACCACTTAATGTTTGGAGTCGGACTGCAGGATAAAGGGAAGAGGGAGTGTCAGTGAGTGTGAGTGCTTGCATAATGCATTTTGTGCGAGCATATATAGCGTATATATATATATAGGTAAGATACTTACAGTCCAGCAGCAATGCACTCCAGCGTTAGCTGCTCTCCTCGAAGCACCATCTTAGAGCTGTCAGTCCCTGATGGAGAGAGGATGGTTGGCGTGGACTCTGTTACTTTACGACCTGCAACAGAGGACAAGAATAGAGTTACACAAACACACAGACACACACGCATCTATCCTCGTCAATTCAATTTCTTAAACCTACAATCCATTACAATCCATCTTCAGAGCATGACTCACTTCCTTGGAGGAAGGAAACAATTGCTTTGTAATCAGCACCACACAAATAATGCCATTACTTACATCACTTCCACCATGCCCTCTCTATGATGTCTTTGCCAAGCCAACAGACCCGCCCCCTCCCCTCCAAGGCTTTGGCTCACTTTCCAGACTGCTCTGAGGCCAAAGCACTCACATAAGTTGTAATTTTGTCCTTCGACATTCCGAGCATAAAGAAAAATAAAATTGATTTTCATGGAAGGCCACGTGAGCTGGCAACTTCAAGCAGGGAGATTGCACAGATTACAATTTTAAAAAGCGAATTAAAAAGGAAGTGTTTAATATGTTCTGCTCTGTTCTTGCCAAGAGCTTATGTATGGTATCAAACCAGAGCATATTTAAGGTCACACAGTTGAGAGATTTCTTTATTCTCTAACCACATGTTAAACATTCCCACAGGGTTTGACTTTGGCATTTAGCTTATGCTACATCATAAATGCTTCCCCTGCCAATAATTGGAGCATTTCCAGAATGTTCTCAGGCCTTTGGAGTTAGGTTTTAGGCTGTGAAGTGTTTTTCTTTTTATCAACCACACACAATGTAGAGTGACTGTATGAGACAATAAGGCACTATAAATAAACAAGCAGTGAATGTTCCACTTGTGGATGTGGCCTGCAGCGTAGAAACAAGCAGAAATTGTATTAGATTTAGCATGCGACAACATCGTCTGATGAAGTATAAATTCAAGTCTTTGTCGTACGACAATGTTGCATGTCGAAAATAACTAGTAGCGACACTGTTGTTTGACAAAGCTTAAATTAGGCTTCACAGTTAAAGGCATAGTTTTGCCAACATCACGGTTGTTTGATTAATTACTAGGAACTTACCTTTAAACAGAATCAGTAAATACATTTACTACGATAGAAAAACACTGTTAAAACCAGCTGCATAAAGTGTCATTCTGAAAGATAGTACACACATTCATTTAGCTGACTATATGCATATAAACACACACTCATTTAGCTCAAAAGAGCTCTGGGTGTCGATACTGCTTTGCTAGCATGATCCCATCCCAATGTGAATATACACAACAATAGACAACACTCTGCACAAGAAATAATGTTAGCGGCTTTGCAGTCTGTAGCACTGCGCTACGTATATTATGCTGATGAGAAGTGTGCTGGGTTAAATTAGCGTTAGTCTCCATTGTGATGCAGATCTGTGTGGGATTAAAGCATCTGTTAGCCGGTTAGCATCTCCAGTGGCCAGCAAACAGATGAGAGTGAGCTAGGAAGGACCTATTGTTACTGACACTGGGAGAGGAGATAAAAGAAGAGAAGAAGAGGGTGTCAAGGATTAGTAGCGACAACTGCCACAGAGCATATGTATCCCCCTCACCCTCTCACACACACACACACACACACACACACACACACACACACACACACACACACACACACACACACACACACACACACACACACACACACACACACACACACAATGCGTCACTAAGGCGACACAGTGCCCTAGAAATGCGTGGCCTTGGTGATGTTGGCTGCACTTCCCAGGAAGTGCTGCAGTCTCAGGACGAAACCCTCCCCCCACTTCTGAGTATTTATGAGAGTGAGAGAGAGAGAGTTAGAGAGAGAGGGAGAGAGAGAGAAAGAGAGAGAGGGAGAGAGGCGCGAGGAACATGTGTGTGTGTGTGTGTGTGTGTGTGTGTGTGTGTGTGTGTGTGTGTGTGTGTGTGTGTGTGTGTGTGTGTCTGTTTGAGGGTTTGTGAGGCTACATGAGAGCATCACATCTATTAACCAACGTAACTATTCCCATCTTCTCACATAAGTGTCTGCATGGCATAAGTGGGACATTGCAAATCCAATCTGCATACAGACATAACTATTAATGAACGCTCCATGAATACAAATTGAATATTTATAATCTAATCCTGGGATTGTGCCCACTCACAGCTGTAGCATCTAGGGGTGACTCCCATTGGTGGGGTGGGGGGAGCCCCTGTTCCCATTCTGTCCCTACGAGAATTGTCTCCCATGAGGTAAAGATTTTGTACTCCACTGGCCTGCAGTTCCTTGGGTCAAAGCAATACAACATATGCTGTCCCTTTCACAACTCTGTCCCTTCTAGCAATATGCCCATGAGGTTGGCCTTATGAATATATGAATATTCCAATGTCCAATATAATTAAAGTCATGGGCAATTTCTAACTTCATTTTAATGTGTGTATGGATTAAAATACATTCTATGACATAAATTAAGTTTGGGGATTGAAGATAATGAATAATATCTTGACGCATCTTGTGTGGTGTGTGTGTGTGTGTGTGTGTGTGTGTGTGTGTGTGTGTGTGTGTGTGTGTGTGTGTGTGTGTGTGTGTGTGTGTGTGTGTGTGTGTGTGTGTGTGTGTGTGTGAGCGCGCGCACGTGCGTGTGCGTGTGCTCTTTGAGGTCTCTGTTGACATATGACATTTAACTCGTCTCTTTGTGACACTTTGTGAACAGTCAACACTCCCTGGGGGACATTGGTCCTCCTAAATTGTCAGGTTCACCTTTGGCTCCGTTCTGTCATAGATTTAGCTGAGTTAAGTAACAGCTTGGGGGCAGAGCCATCACACCGGCTGAGTCCTCTGAGTCTCATGAATCATCCTTTTTAATTTCAAGGACCCCCAATTTGAGAAGTATTAGCCCACAGACCCCCATTTGATTAAAAAAAAAGATATCTCTGGGAGTCTGGGACCCATGGTCTCTACTGTAAAACCCTCAGTTTTAATTTAATTAGAGTTACAGACCCATATGTGTCCATTTGAACCCCTGGTGTTCGGACCCGACGGTGAGAAACAGTAGTTTAACACGATCACACATTAGTGGTTATGCTTCCCATCAGGAAGCAATATGAGCGTGAGTTGCGCAGGTAAGGGTTAGATTTCTAAAACAGAAATATCAGTCAATGGCTGGCTAAATAACTACCCCATGACGTGGGATAATTGGAGCTAACAGGTTAGCAAGCTAGCAGCTGTTAGGATGGTGACAGCACAGACAGGACGTGGAGCTGTCCAGCTGAAATGACTCACCGCTGTAGGGATCAGAGGAGTTGTAAGAGAGGGTGTCATTATATGGCTCGTCTGAAAATACAGGTACAGGTGCACACAATTGAGCATCAAAACCACACGCATACACATGCACACACACACACGCACGCACGCACACACACACACACACGCACGCACGCACGCACGCACGCACGCACGCACGCACGCACACTCACAGCACAATCCTGGAACCAATAACAAAGTCTTCATGGATATTGATAACAATACACTGCTGGGGGAAAAAATGTCATTGTCGTATGAGATAAATCAAACAGTTTCTTCTCTTCATTTCGGCAGACTTTGCAGACTTGTGTTGAACAACCTAATGAGATATGATTAGATGAGACGGAATGCCTGTCATGTCACCATGCTGCCTCTAGATGGGGACATTTCATAATTCAAGTGGCATGGATTGGGGTGACCTTAAATTCATAAACTGTACAGATGATAGGTGTGGAAATAAACACTGACACGCAGGGTCCTTCAGATATTAAACACTTGAAACCTAGTGTCCCTGTTCTGGGGAGAATATTCATTTAAAATAGCAGATGTACAAGCTCACAATGTGTCACGTTGAGGTGCGTTGTGAGCTTGATTTGGTGTATATCCTTCCACACTCTCTACTCACAAACATTGACAAACCAGAGTCGTGCGACAAGCAAAAGTATTTTGCATGTTGTATGAGTGCACCAGCCTTTTACATTATTCACTCCATTCTGCCTGAAGCGCAAACATCTTTAAAGCCTGCACTTTAACCCTGTACTGCATGCACGCAGGGCTGAAACGCAGTGAGAACTATTAGCCTTCAAAAAACATTAGTTCATCAAGTTAATTGTTCAATACATGCCGTTGGGTGATCGCAGGGCCAGGATCCAAAATATTCAAACATCGTTTTGTGTGTGTGTGTGTGTGTGTGTGTGTGTGTGTGTGTGTGCGTGTGTGTGTGTGTGTGTGTGTGTGTGTGTGTGTGTGTGTGTGTGTGTGTGTGTGTGTGTGTGTGTGTGAAAGAGAGAGAGAGAGAGAGAGAGAGAGAGAGAGAGAGAGAATCTACTCACTGGTCTGCACTTTAAGCGTGAAGGGGTTCTTCTGCTGAATGGTGTGTGTGAAGAGGAAGCGAGCGTTGCAGCTGTAGTCGGTGTGGGCGTCTTTGGCCAGCACGTTGGAGAAGTACAGGTCTCCATTCAGTCCCATAGACACACGCTTGTCTTGGGAGATAGGCATCATGGCTGGAGACACAAGGGAGTGGGAAGGAGAGAGAGTGGTGAGGAGGGACAGGAGAACGAGGTTAGCACAAGGTTACCACCCTACACCACTACAGGCCCGTAGCACTTGCCGTAGCACTTGCCCTATAGCCTTGACAACCTTGCAGGCTTATGCAAAGGCTAAAATGTAACTTAGATAGCATGTTATGTAGACAGTGCCAGGTCTACAAATGACCTGGCATCTTATAGTGTGTATATCGTTTCAATGTACAGATTATAGATTTTTCTTGTTAGACTGAGGATAGGTTATTACCTTGTGTTTTCCTTGCTTACTGTAAATCGCTCTGGATTAAGAGCATCTGTTAAATGCCTAAATTGTAAATTGTAAATTGAGGTTGAGGAAGGGGATAAAAGGCAATGAGAGAGAGAAATCGATCAAAACATTCACAGTCTGCAAAGTCCTCAACAAATAAGAGTTGGATCGAAATGTTATTGTGAACATGATACATCCCAGTGAGGAATGAGAATGACAGATTCCTAACAGTTTAACCACTTTAAGTCCTATTTCATCCCTCGCTGTACGACGGTGTCCGTCAAAAATAGCTTGGAAGCTTGTAGATCTGCTATTTTTGAAGATTTTCGTCTGTGATGATGACATGCCGAAAATAGGGATGCCATGTTAAAAGTGGTTAAATCTACAGTAACTCCGTAACATTCTACTTGACTGGTGAACCACAAACTATGGCCTCCATCATGTCGAATCCGTTTATAAACTATGACAATACTACTGGACTTAAAGGAGTAGTTCACCCAAAAAAATACTTATTTTCTATCAATTACACACCCCATGAAGCGTTGAATTCATGGTGTTTTTTGTTTTTGTCGCATTCCTAAGCAAATAATTTGATGACCGGTGGAAAGATGCTAATATCTCCAAAGGAGACTCTCTGAGAGACCGCCTGTCATCAAATTATTGGCTGAACTACTCCTTTAACTGTGATCGCACTAGACATTATGCTTTCAAATATTACCCAGTTCACCGTTTAGCCTGTTAGCTATTAGTTAACAGTGTCTGCACTGCAGTCATTTGTCAAGGTTGATGTGAATGTGTCAGTCGCTACAGGCTAACCCCTGCACCACACACTCAGAGAGGCCATCACACTCAGTATGTTGCCATCTCAACTGACACAAGCCTCATGGTTGTCACGACGATACCTGAGGGCCAATCAGCAGCCAAGCCAGAGGTCCTAAGCACGCGTTGGCGCGTTGGTGACAGCAGGTGTCATGATGATGACACGATGTACTGCACAATGCACAGTGTGTATTATGTAATTATCATTATGTACAGCAGGGGTCTTCAACAGTCCTCAGAGTTACTCAGGGGGGCCACCAAAATGTTTGCGTGATAGGAACCATTTTTTTACATTAACCACTTGAACCCTAGAAAAGGTTTAACCCATTAAGACCTGGAACTGTGCCATTTTTAGATTTGAGCTAAAAAAGCATTATTTTACACTTTGGGCTATTCAAAAATAGCAGACATACAAGCTCATAGCGCGGCATGTAGATCTGCTATTTTTGAAAAATCTTGAAAATGTGTGCAAATCTTTGAATATATATATTTTTAAAGCTAACATTTGTAACTCAAATCTTTGCTTCTGGGGGTCCCTGGAACAAAATATTTTTAGATGGGGGTCCGCGGCCAAATACCTATCATTTTGGGGGTCCTTGTCATGAAAAAGTTTGAGAACCACTGCTATAGGGGGGCCACCAAAATGTTTGCGTGATAGGAACCTTTTTTTTTTTACATTAACCACTTGAACCCTAGAAAAGGTTTAATCTGCAACATAATGTTGTACAATATGATGTGGGAGGTCCCTGCTTCATCTCTCTCTCAGCTAAGGGGTCCTTGGCCTGAAAAACGTTGAAGACCCCTGATGCACAGTATTCTAGAGCTATGACATTACATTACATTACATTACATTACATTACATTACAGTCATTTAGCAGACGCTTTTATCCAAAGCGACTTACAATAAGTGTATTCAACATAGGTAGGGAACGAAAACTACTAATCACCAGAAGTTTTAAGTACATTTCCTGCAAAAACAAGCAACCAAGAGTATACCTAGCGCTAAGGTAAAAGTGCAATATATCAGCTACCTACTTTCTTAAACAGATGAGACAAAAATGGCAAAATCAAATGAGCACGAGCTAAAACAAATAAGTGTATCCACTAAACAAGATCCAATAAAACAATACAAAAATAAAACAAGAGTTTGTACAACTAGTTAACAACAAGTAGGCCAGGCAAAGAGGAAGGATAGTGTTTCCTGAAGAGGTGGGTTTTTGTAACTCAAATCTTTGCTTCTGGGGGTCCCTGGAACAAAATATGACGTTCTGACGTTCACATAAAGAGAGCTAGATACAGTAGCAATAGCAACATAATTCTTCAATGATATTACTCTTGTTTGCTATGTGTGTCTTTACCCTAAGCATTTTCTAGATGTTTTTATTTATTTATGTTTTTACTCATCAAAGGTTTTTTCTTTTTTCTAAAAGTTTAACCGGAGGGTAACATTGTTAGTGGGGTTAAGAGAGGTCTTAATATGCAAAATGTGTAGCTAATTAATTCATGTGAGGAACCTGCAAGTTAGCAATCTATGAAAGAAAGAATGTATTCTTCGTAAGGCAACAGATCACAAAATAAAGTATTCACAATTGAATGTGTTGCATTTGCACGGTAAACTTTGAGGAACAGGTTAGCATGTTTTAGCATACAGTCTGATAGAGTCACCATTAGCTGACTATTAGAGGACCTCTAGACTGTCATGAGCTCTAGCAGTAAAATGGCTCCTGGCCGGGCTTGGGTTCTGCCCTCTCAGCTCTTTGCTCTATGCAGTGCAGTGCAGTCACTCACGCGCGCTCGCACACACACACACACGCACGCGCACGCGCATGCGCACGCGCACGCACACACACACACACACACACACACACACACACACACACACACACACACACACACACACACACACACTGACAAACATTTATTCTGGCTCAGCAGAAGCCAGCACCCCACTTGGGAGGAGGACAAAGAGTGAGAAAAGAAAGAGGCGAGGAGAGAAAGTTAGAGCAGTATCGACTGAAAGGCCTTCTTCAAACAGCTGAGAGAGAGGGGGGGGGGATGAGAGAGAGAGACAGAGCGAGAAACAGAGGAGAACGAGGAATCAAGTACTAAATGAAGAGTTACTCATGCTTAATTTTGTGCAGTGTGTATTTTTGGAGTGCGACACTGTCATATGACCAAGCATAAATCAGGCTTAAGAGGTCAGTGCAGAGGACAACCTGTTATGTAAAACAGAGAATGAATGAAATCCATGGAGAAATCTGGACTACTGACATGGTGAACACACAACACAAGCCTGCACAGTACTTATCCTTGTGTGTGTGTATACGGTAGTATGTATTTTGTCATTGTCGGGTATAAACCTTATATTTCCATATTTAATTTTTCATCTTTGCCTGTAATGACACGCCCAAAATAGGGGCCGTAGGTTGAAAGTTTTTATGTGTGTTTTATAAACAAAACCAATGAAAAGTATTAAGAACAGCTTGAGAGTAAATTATAACTACATTAGATCCATTGGAACACAGGTTCATTTTTCTATTACCTGAAACGTTTTTTGGACATACAAGCAAGGTTTCTGCCTGACTGCATTGATTTGCGTGTGACAGGGAGAGACAGTGGCCCTCATTTATCAATGGAACTTTATTATTGTGCAGAACCTCACAGGCCAGTATAATGTCTGAATTTTCAAATGGCCAAATGTATATAGGGTTGAAGTGGTATGTTTAGTAATAATAACAAAAATGTACAAAGTAACTAGTGACTAAAGTTCTCAAATAATTGTAGTGGGGTAAAAGTACAATATTTGCCTCTGAGATGTAGTGGAGTAGAAGTATAAGCACTTAAAATTGGAAATACTCCAGTAAAGTAAAAATACCTCAAAATTGTACTTAAGTACTGTACAGTACTTGAGTAAATGTACTTAGTTACTTTACATCACTGCTACACGGATACATAATGTATGTCATGATTATGATTTGAATATTAATTTCACCCAGCACCAAGGATATGACTCCAGCTGCAGTGCGCCCTGGAGACATGTCTGTACAAAATCCTCTCGCACGTGCACTTATACTGTGGGTCTTAATAGAGCCATATTACAGAGATATCTGAATGACTGTTAAAGCTTTAAGCTCCCGTTTAAATGGGTGACTGATTAAGCTTCTACCCTAACACGATAGATTGTTTTTAATACCTCCATTTTAAATGCTTGTAATTATGCCACCCGTTAACCCTGTAATTGCAACTACCTCATCATCATTTTAAGTGACTAAGTGGCTGGTGTATCTGTTTAGATAGATGCCTGTCAGATTGCCAGACTATGCTGCACTGCAAGTCTAGTCTGGGATCAATACCATTTTCGGGTTTGTGATCCGGTCGGGAGAGCGTCATCAGTCGCGTCATCAGGCGGATGAAACCTACGGCCGGAACCAAGGGTGCCGGTATCATCCAAAATAATTCCCCGTGATCAAGTGCATCATAATTTTAGGGCCTACCCAATAAAACCCTTGATGCGGCGTAGTTTAGCTTATAGGAATAGTTTGTTTACTATATCCATTCTTTATTCCAACTCGTATCGACTGGTGAGACTAAACTAGTAGCTATACTCAATTTAGCATTTAAATGCTAACAGGGGGAACCAAAACAAAGCGGCGCCGAAAAAACGGAACCACAGGGTTTTTTTCCTTTTTTTTTCAGTATGCGGGGCCTAGACCGGATCACACGGGCCATTTAATAACGAATACCAGGCTTTCCTCCGAGGTGGAAAGTCTGGTGATGCAAGGTTACTGCAAGTCTACGATGGAGAACAGGTGCGTACACAAGCTGAGGAACTGACGTGACATTTGACCGTTGGCTACACTCACTTCAAATTGACAACAGGTTGATACTGTTACTGTAAATGTCGACAGATGCGTTGAGATCAGCGCACGCCCATCTTTTTGTCTGCGCAAGTTTGATAAATGAGGACCAGAGACACGTTTTTAAAAATCTGCAAGGATGCATGCATGGCCCTAGTGTGTAGAATACAGTTTTTGTGTGCGCACTTGCCTGCATCAATGTAAGCACAAGATTGTTTTCTTATGTGTTCATGATATGCACAGATGTATGAGTGTGTGTGAGTAAGAGAGAGCATTATATGAAATGAAAGTGTCTCTTCAAGCCCTTAAGGATCTGTGAACATATATTGTATGTGCGCGTGCGTGCGCGCGTGTGTGTGTGTGTGTGTGCGTGCGTGTGTGCATTGTGCATTGTGCACTGCTTACCACTGTTCATCCAGAAGGTGTGTGGAGGGGGGAGGCCAGGAGGAGGGTTGCAGGTCAGCACCAGGGGAGATCCCTCAGTCACAACCACTGGCTCCAGCACCTCCTTAGGCCACAGAGGAGCCTCTGAGATGGATGGAAGGAGGGAGGAAGGAAGGGAGGAAGGACAGAAGAGAGGGAAACAGACAGATTTATATAAAGAGAAAGTCAGGGAACAGAGAGAGAATGAGAAGATGATATACAGTATGTTGGTGTGTATGTGATGTTTGGTTCACATGCAGCATCAAAGTTGACCATCCCTTTCCTTTTGTGTGTTTGTGTGTTTGTGTGCTCCGTGTGTGTGTGTGTGTGTGTGTGTGTGTGTGTGTGTGTGTGTGTGTGTGTGTGTGTGTGTGTGTGTGTGTGTGTGTGTGTGTGTGTGTGTGTGTGTGTGTGTGTGTGTGTGCGTGTCCGTCCTTACTGGAGACTCGTAACAGGATCTTGTTGGACAGGGCCGATCCAAGGTCATTGACTGCAAAACACTGGTACTCCCCCTCGTAGTCTTCCGGCCGGCCACCGCTGCGGAAGCCAATCTCCAGGGTTCCCGAGCGCTTCCGCATGTTCACCCGGGGGTCTTTCCCGATGTTGAAAAACTTCCCGTTCCGTCGCCATGAGAAACTGGCCCAGGAAAATGTAAGAGTATAGGCATTAGCAAAGAGCAGATAAGTCTGTCTGTTCGTCTGTCTGTCTGTCACTCAGATTAGGATCAAACTTGGCCCATGAGTTGCAGTAAGGGTCAGGAGGACCCTTTTTCAAATCGGTCAAGGGTTAAGATCACAGTGCAAGGTGAAAACTGAGCCCTATGCTTATGCATATCGAGTGTCATCTTTCTATATTTGTTTCCATAGGTCCATATTTCTAGTTCACCTTTGTAGTATTTCAAATAGAATGAAAAACAACTATCAAGAGTCTCATGCCTTCACAGTCTCTCAAACACATCATACAGCAGCTCAACCTGTTCCATCTCTTTGCTTCAGCAACAGTGGATTTATCGCTCTCAGTCAGCTTCTTCAGAAACCCAGTACTATCAGTAATGGACAGACAGATAAATAAAGAGTGTCGCGCATCGGAAATAGCTGATGTACAAGCTCACGATGCGCTGCAATGCGCTGTGAGCTTTTATATCTGCTATTTTGCGGTGAGACAAGATGTGCAACCAAGTATAAATCCGGCACAACCCGGAGAAAAACAATTCTTCTTTCCAATTATTGAATTAACAATTATCAACTTTTTGACACTACGGCGTCCTCTATAGGTTTCGGAACGTTGTTTTTGAGCGGGAACCCCTATTTGCAACTATACCTTTCAGGACGGGAACCCTTTTTGGGCTTCTTGTTGCTATGTACAGTATATAGCAACATACATTTGTTGTAATTTTTGAATAAATATTTGAAGTTTTTCAGAAAACTTAGGTCATGATTTAGAAGGCGTTTTTAGAATCGACCTCAGGTCTAAATGGGTTAATTATATTGGTCAACTACAACTTAGGCATTTAGCAGTCGCTCTTACCCAGGATGACTTACAAGTACGAGATTGCGGTCATGTTTGCTGATTAAATAATTGAAAAGAAGCTCAGTGCGCTCCAGTATCGTTCTCCGGGTTATTCCTTCCAAAGCAGTGGTGGAAAGTAACTAAGTACATTTACTTAAGTACTGTACTTAAGTACAATTTTGAGGTATTTGTACTTTACTTGAGTATTTCCAATTTCCAATACTTTTACTTCTACTCCACTACATCTCAGAGGCAAATATTGTACTTTTACTCCACTACATTTACTTGAAACTTTAGTTACTAGTTACTTTTCAGATATAAACTATGATACAATGAAACCTACAGTAACCACTTTAGCTCTGTTTTATACATAGGCTATTTGAAAATAGCAGATCTACAAGCTCACAACGCGTCGCGATGCGACGCGTTGTGAGCTTGTAGATCGGCTATTTTCAAATATTTAGTACTTTTACTTTTGGTACTTTAAGTACATTTTGATGCCAATACTTCTGTACTTTTATTCAAGTAAATTTTGAATTCTGGACTTTTACTTGTAACAGAGTATTTTTATATTGCAGTATTGGTACTTTTACTTAAGTAAAGAATTTGAGTACCTTTTCCACCACTGTTCCAAAGTGAGTGTCTTTACCGAATAGTGTATACTGTATATACGTTAACACAACCAAGAGAAACACTCTATTTCTGGTGAATGGTGCGATTTACAAAAAGGCCGTCCGTCCGTGTCTGTTCTGGTCAACGTTTCACTTTGCGCCGGAGCCAAGCGGAGCAGTGAGGCCAGGAGTCCACGGGACAATGGCTACTATTGTAGGCCGGTGTGGTGTGGTGAGAGACTGATTGGTAGTGAATGAGTGAACGATCCCTTTTGCTGAATGATTCATGAGCATGAATAGTCAACTGGGTGCATTATTCTAGCAGCACAATGCCTGTCCTGGGAAGAGGAGAGTGAGTGTGTGTTGTGTGCGTGTGAAGGCCTGCAACTTATTTTTGCGAGCTGTGTTTGGGTGCATGTGCGTGTGCACAAGTATGTGTGTGCATGCACGTGTGTGTGTGCGTGTGTGTGTGTGTGTGTGTGACGTGTGTCTTATGTAAAGGCCTCCAAATAAACAATGTCTCCATGAATGGGACCACTGTCCTCAGCTGGTCAGACCCCTGATGATGTAACCACAGGGAACCCAGTGTCTGAGTGCGTGTGAATGTGTGTACCTACAGTATCTATGTATGGGTGTGTGTGCGTGTGTCTATCGGTTCAAAAGGTCAAGTGTGTTTATTGTGACATGCAAGTACAATACAGCAGGTACTTGCAGCAGGTAAAAGTTGTGGTAAAGTGAACAGTGCCGTTTAATACTAAATACTGTGCCTGCATATGTTGTGCCAGTATATGTGTGTGTGTGTGTGTGTGTGTGTGTGTGTGTGTGTGTGTGTGTGTGTGTGCGCCTGCCTGCCTGCGCGTGCATGCATGCGTGTGTCTGTGTGTGCGCGTGTGTGTGTGTGTTTTTTGCTCTTGTACACTGCTGAATGCATTTCAAGACATGCCTTTGTGTGAATGTGTATACTGTGTGAATGTGCATGTGTGATCTTGTGTGCGTATGTGCATGTACTGTCTGTATGGCTCTATAAGACGTGGGTCTGGATTTAGAACAATGGTTCTCAACATCGAGTCCAGGGACCACCAGGGGGTCGAAATTGACCCTTACGGTCTGTAACTCTCAGAGTGTACAAATGGAACCAAATGGACACGTCCATTTGGTTCCATTTGTACACTCTCAGAGTTAAATTAACACTGAGAATTTTACAGTGTAGATTTGGGTTCCAAAAGACGATTACATTTGTACCCGCTCAGAGTTGCAGACCCATAAGGGTCCATTTGGACCCCTGCTGGGCCCAGGTCCAAATGTTGAGAAACTGTGATTTAGAAGAACAGCATACAGTAAAAGCAAAGTAGACAGAGGGCGTTGGGGGGGAGCGGACACAGACTGGTACATCAGGTTGGCACAGAGGGGAGCAGAGGGGAACTTTGGGTCTGTAAAGCTGCTGGTGGACTTAAAGTTACAATCTGGGACTTTTTTTTTATGAATCAATGTTACTTGAACCAATCTGTATTCCACTGAGAAATGTAGACCCTGATGTTGGGTAGGACAACTGCTGTTTGACAAGGTCAATACATGTAACTAGATACACCATTGTTATTGTAGTTCAGACATCATTGCAATTACCCCTCTCCGTCGGGAGAGAGAGACAGCGGACATAAAAATGACAGATTGTATCTTTAAAGAGGAGGGAGCAGAGCTCAATGGCTGTGACAAAGACAGAAACACTTATTCCAAGAGTCATGGCATGGCAGCAAAAAGCACAGTGGCTTGTCAGGACAGGAAACTGAGGGCAAGAAGACAGGTGTCACCTTGATTTCAAAGGTGTTGTGAGAGTGTAGCTTTTGGGTTTGGGTTTGTTGGTTGGTTGGGGAGGAACCTCCCAAGATGCATCGCTGTGTAATTGTTCACGCGTCTGTGCGTGTGTGTTTGAAGGACAGTGGGGGTACAGACAGTGTTGCGCATCTTGAAATGATGGCACGGCTGAGTAGGACAGGTCTGCCACTAATGACTGTCACCCGTCATGACTGTCACTGTCAAGAGAGTTACAGAGGAACAGAAGAGGACAGGAGAGGAGGGAAAAGAAGAGGAGTACAAGGGAAGTGGAAACAGGAAAGGACAGTATAGGAGACAGAAGAGGTGAGGAGGATGGAGAAGAAGAGTAGAGAAGGAGAAAGAAGGCGATAGAGGAGAGAGAAAGTGAAAACAATCACGCGTGTGTGTGTGTGTGTGTGTGTGTGTGTGTGTGTGTGTGTGTGTGTGTGTGTGTGTGTGTGTGTGTGTGTGTGTGTGTGTGTGCGTGTGCGTGTGCGTGTGCGTGTGCGTGCTGACTGTTGACGGTCTATCACTCACACTGGGTTAGGGTTTCCCTTGGCTTCACACTCAATGATGATGTTATCTCTGGGATCCACAATGTAGTCCTTCAATGACTGTTTTACTATGGTGGGAGGCTGCTTCACTGTGGAGGAGAGAGGGAGATAGAGAGGAAGATAGAGAGATGGAAAAGGGAACAAGAGAAAAATTAGCGAGGGTAGGGGAAGGACAGAGAGAGAGAGAGAGATGGAACATAAACAAATTATGAAGAAAGACAAAAGAGTTAAAGTAATTAGGTTTTGATTGAGAGATTACGTATTGTGTCTCCTCGCGCCATTCACGATCACAAACCACCATCGTACTCTGTGTGTCGCATAGCACTTCTGCATGGAAAGTTATTGTATGTTTAAAGGACGACTTCAACAATTTTCAACCTACAGTATCTTCATATAATTGGTCCTCACTATTGCTCATGATAAAATGGTAACAAAAAGAAATCTATTCGTTTACAAGTAATTGACGTGCAGGAGTTTAAAATTGTCTGTAAAATGGGTGCTTGTCGGCTCAGCCCGTGCATGGAACCATGGACCACATGCTCCTTGTGAGTTCATGTGTATCTTGTCTCTGACCTTGGCTTCCTGTCTCTCTACACTATACTATCAAACACAGCAACAATAGCCAGAAGAAGTCTAATAATAGCAGACACTGACCAGGAACCCAATCCCGTACGCACGCACGCACGCACGCACGCACGCACGCACGCACGCACGCACGCACGCACGCACGCACGCACGCACGCACACACACACACACACACACACACACACACACACACACACACACACACACACACACACACACACTAATGATAGAGAGCATTGTGATTTGCCTGGCCCTCTCTTGCTGTCTCCAGCTGTGTTCAGTCTTCTATACATATTTAATTGCCCACTTAAGCCAAATCTAGTACCCCAGCACACACAGTCGCACTCACACAGCCAGCATTTCACTGCCTTGTTCCACTTTGAGCTAACGAGAGCAGAATCTCATGCTGTACTACACACATGCGCGTGTACGTGTACACACACACACACACACTGAAAAAAAGGGGTTCAGAAAGCAAAGCCCACACAACTAAGCACTAACAGGGAGTTCTGGCACTGGCCTGTGAGAATGAAAATCCCAGTTAGAATTAAAAAGAGAGAGAGAGAATTTTTCCTCCATCTATTAAATGTGTGTGTGTGTGTGTGTGTGTGTGTGTGTGTGTGTGTGTGTGTGTGTGTGTGTGTGTGTGTGTGTGTGCGCGCGCGTGCGTGCGTGTGTGAATCTTTTCCACATCTGAAAGGGCTTTAATGCATAACCTTCATGTTACCATGGTAACCCTGAGAGTATTTTTTACAGTATGCTATAGGTTTGATCAGTGGTGGAAGAGGAGATAATTGGCAGGGATTTTTTTACCCTCATGCATTGAACAGTGAAATAAATGTAGCCTATACAGCACGTTGTGAAAATGGAGCACTTACCTCCACTGTGTCCGTCTATCTTATTTTAAATGATCACATTTCAAATGTTTTAATTGCACTTGATATAATTAACATATTCCTTCTTCATCTGACACATCTAAGAATCTGTGCTCATAAGTAGATCTTTCATGATGCTCACTTACAGATGGTAATATAATAATCACCCATTAGATTTTATTTAACATTTCTGGTAGCACATTTGCATAAGGAACACTTCTCAAATCAACACATGATAAGCACTTACTGGCTTGTTGGATCTTTGCTGTTAGTCCAGGAGACAGAGAGCCAGAGAGGGAGAGAGACATGGTGGTTATGCTTGTTAGTCTTATTAGATCAATGACAATGTCACACTGTATAAGCAGATGTTACAGTACTATGTTACAGTGTGTATTTTAAAGAGCATTTCACCTGGAATACACTGTGAGCTGTGTTGTTGAATATTTTTCAATATTGATTTGATTTCATTAAATGAATTGGCAGTAGATAATTCCTATGGCCAGAAGGCCAAAGTCACTGTAGCCTACTTGGTCAAATTTGAAATCTGCAATGCATGTGTTCTTAAACCTTCAACAGACTTTAGGCCATGCTTTTGTTCTTAAATAGTTAAATGAATTCATACATCAACAAATAAACGGATTAATTCATTAATTAATCAATCAATCAATCAATCAATCAACCAATCAATCAATTAATTCATTAATCAGTCAATGTGCAAGAAGGTATACACTTAAGCTTATATACATTTACACTCATGATTTAAAAGTTTTGTGGGTATAAATTATATGAGATCATTTGCAAAATGAATCAACACATCTTCTGGTGAAATGCTTCTTTATCTACTGGGTATAGTTTAGAGGTAAAAACATCTACATCAGTATGTTATGAAAATAAACAAACTGGTTCATTAACATTCTGCCTAAAAAAAATAAGTATAATACATCAGTTGACAACTCACCTGTATGGTGTAACCCAATCAGGGAAGGGCAAAATGATACACAAAGAGAGAAACGGGATTAGCTCACATAATGATGAAATATTGGGTTATCAAAGAATCAGAACAACATGAAGAAAAATGTTATTACACTAGAAAAATGACAAAAACACAGTTTTCACACAGCAGGAAGTGATAAAATGTCGTCTCACATATTTGGTAAAATTGTACAGTAACCCAAAAACGAAATACATGCATTCATGTGATGGTCCTCTAGTCACATTTCTTATTACTGCAGCCTCTCCAAATACCAAACGGACTCATGTGAATGTAATCTCTTTGTAAGGCCTATAGGTCGCCTTTTAAAATGCATCATAAAAGCATAATATATAGACTGTCAAGGTTGTGATTGAAACCTACCCCCTTAGACAGACAGACAGATAGAAAAACAGACAGGCAGACAGAAAACACACACACACACACACACACACACACACACACACACACACACACACACACACACACACACACACACACACACACACACACACACACAGTGATGGCAGACCTATCAGTGGCTTGACCTTGTATTTCTCTCACGACTAAAGATCAGTTTTGACAAAGGGTCCACGGCCACATACGCGAGGGCATGTGTATGTCTATGTATATGTGGGTTTACATTCAGGTGTGTACAGTATGTGTGTCCATCGATACTTATGTAGGGGTGTTAACCAGCAGGCTCATAACAAATTGCTAATATTTACTGTGTTTCATGATGATCCCCAGTTCTTCTCCCTTGTATTCATATCTGCCCTAGCCTAATGAAATTATAGAGGTGTGGGTTGTACGTGTGTATTTCTGGTGGTGGTTAAGAGTGAGGGGGAGGGTAGAAGGACAATGCATCTGGGTTCAAGCTGCATGTTTTCAAAAGAAAGCATGAGCATCCATCTATTCACCACCTTACATTTTGTGTGTGTGTGTGTGTGTGTGTGTGCGTGTGCGTGTGTGTGTGTGTGTGTGTGTGCGCGTGCGCGTGTGCGTGTGCGCGTGCGCGTGCGTATGTGTGCACATGCACACAGTCCTACGGAAGTGCAGAATGGTCTCATCAATAAAGGTCACCCAGGCACATTGCTGTGCAGCAGATAAGGTAGCCTGAGGAGAGGGGGATGGGGGAGGAACAGGAACGAATGATGGAAGCTGTCTTTTCTCTGACCCTAAACCACAACCCATCAACGTCAGCTCCACAGTGCTTTGGTAGCCCTAGTTGAACAAGAAAGAATGACATAGATGTCATGATGGACAGCGCAGGACCCCCCCCCCCCAAAAAAAAAAGAAAATAGTTTTGGGGGTACAAAAGCATGGGATGAAAAAAAAAAAAAAAAGGAGGTCCGCGGTCGTCCCCCCCCCTTAGGGGTCCCTGGAGACCCTTGGGGGTCCCTGGGGGTGACCTACAGACACGGCGAAGGAAAACTGTAAAGCCACAGCCATGCGATGTTGCACATGAACTCTGCAGCCGCACTGAGCAGAGATGCTCATAGGCCTGCGTCCTGCGTCGCTGACGCACAATATTGTGAAAGGACGCATTCATGACACCGTCGTGCCGTCGTGGCGTCGCACTAGAGTTGTCACCAACAACAGAGAAAAATATAAAAACCAGAAAAAGTGCTCCTCGGAGCATAGGTCTCCGCCAGGTCAGGTAGGTTATTGTGGGCCAGCAATTTTCGGAATTCGCCAATCAGGATGGAATATAAAAAATTTGACAGATCCATCTTGATCACTTGACTATAGAGATCATGTGTACTGATTTGCATGTTTGGACAAAATTAAAAGTAATATAAAAAAGAAACATCTGCCTCCTGGTGGCGCTATAATAGGGCAATGTTAAAAGGGTGGCGTTTGTTCTTCAACGTAGTGCAAATGTGCGTGCAAAGTTCCACCACAATTGGACGCTGTGTTCATGATTTGCGGCATTTTGTTCAAAGCGGGCCACTCCTGCAAACTTTAGATGTCAATGTTAGCCAATCACGATGGAATATGAAATATCAAACAGATGCATCTTGATCACATGACTATAGAGATCATGTGTACCGATTTGCGTGAAATTTGGAAAAAATGTGAAGGCTTAATCTAAAAAAAAAAAAGTTTTACATAAGTCGGCCTCCTGGTGGCGCTATAAAAGGCTAATGTGAAAAATGCAGGGCAGATATTTTTCCTTGGCCTCTAGGGAGTATGTGTGCAAAGTTTCACGCAGATCGGTGCAGATAGTTAAAAACACAAATCTGCCTTTTATAGCGCCACCATGAGGCTGATTTGAACATTTTCAAATGGCATTTCTTCCTCGGCCTAGTGGGAACATGCGTGTTAAATTTCACATAAATCACAAGCTGCGTTCATGATTTGAGGCATTTAGTTCAAAATGGACCAATCCTGCAAACTTTGGAAGCCAACCTTAGCCAATCAGGATGGAATATGGAAAATCAGGCAGATCTGTGTTGATCACATGACTATAGAGATACTGTGCACCGATTTGCGTGATGTTTGGATAAAATCTGTAGGAGTACTGTCCAAAAATGTCTTTTGCACAAATCAGCCTCCTGGTGGCGCTATAAAAGGCCCATGTGAAAAATTTGGGGCAGAGGTTCTGCTCTGGCATCCAGGGAGTGTGTGTGCACAGTTTCACTGCGATCAAGCCAACGGTGCCAGAGATTAGCTGTTCACAGACACACGGACACACACACACACAGACACACGGACGGACAGGGGGTAAAACATACTCTCTCGCCATGCCTTCGGCCTGGCGGAGACAATAATTTGCGATAAAATTATTAGTGCACGATAAGTATCGGCCCGATAATTATCGGTTCGATATCAGGAATTATGACGTCATCACGATAAAACCGATAACATTAATAATAGCTCCGATAATATATAATATTTGTCAACTGTGATCTGCATGGACTCTCAGTTAGACACCGTTGTACTGGAGAAGTATAACTCTCGGTTAGACACCGTTGTACTGGAGAAGTATAACTCTCGGTTAGACACCGTTGTACTGGAGAAGTATAACTCTCGGTTAGACACCGTTGTACTGGAGAAGTATAACTCTCGGTTAGACACCGTTGTACTGGAGAAGTATAACTCTCGGTTAGACACCGTTGTAGTGTTGTGCTAGTGGTGTGCTAGTTACTGAAAACCAGTGACTAGTTACCATTACTAGTTACTTGTCATGTAAAAGTAACTCAGTTACTTTACTAGTTACTTACACCAAAAAGTAATGCGTTACTGTGAAAAGTAACTTTGAAGTTACTTTAAAAAAGAAAGGGCTCCCATTATTGCCCTTATAGCCTTCATTTCAGTACTGTTATTGCATTGGAGAATAATACAATCTGTTGATCAACTTGACATGCATTTGCATCACTGAACTCTGCTAAGCAATGTGGTCAATACCAGGGGTTACGATATAGGATTGTAACCTGCTGGTCCCAATGTCCGGAATGAATCAAATGTATCAGACATCTGATAAAAAATACCGGTCATAACTATATTTAAGCATTAATTACAATTAAGCAGGTGCGTAAATACAGCCTAACACTTAGGCCTACAGCATTATATTTTGGATTGAGCTATTTGAACATGAACCATGATGAACGAGTAATATACACATTTTATATACAGTAGCAGGGTCATCTTGCACAAATACATTAATTACCTACACTTGTGCCTGGCAATGTCCTTCTCACCCATTGACTTGCATGTTAAATGATGGCGTTTCCCCTTAAAAAATAATCGATCATTTCAGGAGCAAGAGCTTAAAAATCTATTCTAAATCTAGTCAACAAGGCCTGCAGTAGGCTATGCACTGGACAAATATGCATGACATTATTTCAATACACTAAAAACCAGTGGTGGAAAGTAACTAAGTACATTTACTCAAGTACTGTACTTATAAGTACAATTTTGAGGTATCTGTACTTTACTTGAGTATTTCCAATTTCCAATACCTTTACCACTACATCTCAGAGGCAACTATTGTACTTTTACTCCACTACATGTATTTGAAAACTTTAGTTACTAGTTACTTTTCAGATATAAATTATGATATAATGAAACATACATTAACCACTTTAACCCTATTTTATACCTAGCCGGTCTACAAGCTCACAACGCGTCGCATCGCGACCCGTTGTGAGCTTGAAGATCTGCTATTTTCAAATATTTAGTACTTTTACTTTTGGTACTTTAAGTGCATTTTGATGCCAATACTTTTGTACTTTTACTCAAGTAAATTTTGAATTCTGGACTTTTACTTGTAACAAGAGTATTTCTATATTGCAGTATTGGTACTTTTACTTAAGTAAAGAATTTGAGTACTTTTTCCACCACTGCTAAAAACATGGGAAATGTTAGAGGGAGTAATAGCCACGGATACACGACGGTCGACTGTCACGACCGTCATGGATGAACTTCAACCTAGTGTTTGCACTTTCTCCATTTATGACCCGTACATCTACATAAACGTTCATATTTAAAAGATAAAGTGCTTATCCCATGGCGACGGAGGTTACATGTATATATGGGCTCTCAAAAGTACCTGTATCATCCGTATTGTTCAATAAAAAGCATTTTAATCTGATCGGTGGCCATATGCTTTTAACAGAGTGACCCTATCGGTTGGTAGGTGTATTGCACTCGAATACATTATGAAAAAATGGCCACTAATCGGATTACAATGCTTTTCATTGAACAATAGTATAGTTCAGCTTGGGAAAAGCAGCCTTTAACGGGTTTGGGTACGTGGTTCATAATCACCATTGCGTTATCGTGGTTATCTCTCTCTCTCTCTCTCTCTCTCTCTCTCTCTCTCTCTCTCTCTCTCTCTCTCTCTCTCTCTCTCTCTCTCTCTCTCTCTCTCTCTCTCTCTCTCTCTCTGGACCTCACTGTCCATGAAAAGAATGTCGGGGACTCGGGGCTCCCGAAAATTATCTCGCAGAATCGCTGCTGCGCTGAAAATAGCAGATCTACAAGCTCACAACGCGTAGTGATGGGACCTGTTGTGAGCTTGTAGATCTGCTATTGTCAAATAGCCAACGCAGCCATGCAGATCTGCAAGCCTAACCGAATGACTGTTAAAGCAGTTTGTTTAAATTACTTTATAAAATGTTATATTTTCACAGGGATTATTTATTAGTGTAGATATACATTTTGGAGTGGATATATGTGTCCAGATGCCTGTCAGACCGTCTGCTCCGCAGGTCTAGAATGGAATAAACGGGCGCAGCCAACGTCAACAATTGGTCTCGACCAGACGTGAGATCTCAGCGTAAAGTAGGATGAAGCCCACGTCAGGATATATTGATAAATGCCGAAAGGTGCGGTGATATCGCCGTACGTTCATTATTCGGGCTACACCGCGTTGATAAATGAGGGCCACTGTGCCTTAACTCCGCCAGACAGCTTTTTGTGTATTTACTATGAATATCGCCCCTATACTTAAGGCTGACAAATAACGTAATACACATCCATTCTCTCTCTACGTCCTGCGTGTCTGGAGGATGTTGGGTCTTTTGAGCAATTGAGCCAATGTGTATTCTCAGAATCCCATTTCACACTCGAGTGTGAAATGTGTCTGTCTGTGTCCCTCATTCACAGAACCGGTTTATTGACATAAGCGCACAATATAAACACCACACACATGTCCTGGCCTGAGTGGCCTCGTTCTCTTCATGTTTGATTCTTGAGACAGCAGAGAGGCAGCAATGGCACCAGCGTAAAAAAAAAAGTTTGTCCAGAGCAAACTCAGCGACGCGAGGACGCCTAAACGAACGGTCGCCTAAACCACTTTCAGGGCAAGCTGCTTCAGGCTGCAGCATCAGTCCTGCTTGGTAAAATAAAGGCTGAACTCAGTGGACATTGGACAATATTTTGCAATAGGCCTACTCGCGTATAAAGATTTCCCGCTTTCCAAACGGGAACTAGTTGCAGTTTGTATTCGATTCATGGAGGATGGAGGACTCATCAAAGAGCGGGCAGTGGAATTTATTGACACCGCGGATTTGACTGCACGGTGCATCACAAAGCGCTCCTAAAATAAACCTTTCCGAGCGCACTTTATGTACACTGCAATTCTCACTGGCTAAATGTAGTGCTTTGCACTCTGTAGCGGTGTAGCCTAACAAAGCATCCCTGGATATTAGCAATACATTGCCAGCTTTGTTTTTGTGTATCAAGTGGTCCCCCCCCCTTTTTCTCTCTCATGTAGCCTACTGGTGCAGCGATATGCTTGTGGTTCAAGAAAGTACAAAATAAAAGTCTTTGAGTCGTTGTCATGGTTAATAATTTACCAATCATCTACCAACTATTGTAGGCTACCCGTGTCTAAGCTAAAACATAAACATGTAGGTCGCCTACATAGGCTACTTTGGTAAATAAATCTGGTTATTTGAAGAGGAGGTTATTCAACTCTCCAGCTGTCTATCTGCGACTCTCTCCCCCCCGCCGCCCCTTGCGCTTCAACTACATGCAAAAAGGCCGTTCGCAGCTCGCGATGCTTAAATGAAGAAATGTGCACAGAAAATCATCTAAAACTATGCTAAATAAACCCCAAATAAAAATCAAAAATAAAAGCGGGGCTTTATTGTGGCTTAAATAGATTCAAGTCAACACTTATTAATGTTTTGGTGCATTCTATAATTTAATACAAAATTCTGATGCCTCCATAGTCTATAGTCTACATGTCTACTCAGTGGTGGAAAGTAACTAAGTACATTTACTAAAGTACTGTACTTGAGTACAGTTTTGAGGTATTTGTACTTTACTTGAGTATTTCCAATTTACAATACTTTTACTTCTACTCCACTACATCTCAGAGGCAAATATTGCACTTTTACTCTACATTTAGTTGAAAACTTTAGTTACTAGTTACTTTTCAGATATAAACTATGATATAATGAAATATACATTAACCACTTTAGCCCTATTTCATACCTATAGGCTATTTGAAAATAGCAGATCTACAAGCTCACAACGCGTCGCATCGCGACGCCTTGTGAGCTTGTAGATCGGCTATTTTCAAATATTTGTAGATCGGCTATTTTCAAATATTTAGTACTTTTACTTTTGGTACTTTAAGTACATTTTGATGCCAATACTTTTGTACTTTTACTCAAGTACATTTTTAATTCTGGACTTTTACTTGTAACGGAGTATTTTTATATTGCAGTATTGGTACTTTTACTTAAGTAAAGAATTTGAGTACTTTTTCCACCACTGTGTCTACTTCTCTGCAGTGCCTGAGTGCCTGTGACAACAGGCAGCCGTTCCAAATTTTTCGGAGCAAAGAGGGGGCGTCTCCCTGCATGAATCCAAGTTGCAGCAACCAATCGGTGTTTGGAGCAAAGAGGGGGCGTCTCCCTGCATGAATCCAAGTTGCAGCAACCAATCGGTGGCAACCAGACCCTTTTTTAGCAAGCCGGCCCACTTTTTCCCACAAACAGAGAGTCCCTGACCAAATCACGCCCCGTTACGCCCCTTTTTCGCCTAAGCCACCTCCTCTCTTTATAAGCCTGCAGAGGTTACATCCCACATACCTCAGACGCCTTTCATCTCTCTCCATAGAGGACAGCTCGCTTCGCTTGAGCTGTCCTAAAAAGGCTAAGAGTTAAAAGTAACACTCCAGTATTTTTCAGCTGTTAAAAGTTTTTTCTATATCAACCTATGCTGCTAAAAATTGATTCCACAGGCACCATGGACCGTTTTTGACAAATTAGTCTTCTAAGGCTAAGCAAAACAGCTTGTCCTCAAAACAGTATTTGGCTGCTATCATTGTCACATGACCCACAACAACATTTTGTAAAGTGGAATCTCTTTTGGCTCGTTGTTCAAATTTGGAGTAGATTGGATGCTGCGTTCATGACCTTTGAATTTTTTTGGTCAAACAGGCCCCTCCCTCAAACTTTGGAACCCCAATCATAGCCAATTAGAGCGTATAAAGTGTCACGCCGATCGGTCCAGTGGTGTCAGACATTAGCTGTACACAGATGGACACGCGGACGGACAGGGGTGAAAACATAATCTCTGCACACTCCCTGGCCTTTCAGCCTGCCGGAGATAATAATGGCCGATATATCGGCCAAACCAATATAAGAATATTGTCATCTCCAGCTGGTTCAACCAGGCCATTGTGCTGAATGCAATCTGACAGTCTGTGTTAATCCCTGTCTGTCTATCAGCTCATAATGTGTCGAATACATTTGGGAGAGGTCAGCGGGTGAGCGGGCTATTATACGAATGCTCCCTATTGAGTGTGTGCGCGTATGTGCGTGTACCAGATCAATAGAGCATCATGAGTCCAGGGTTCAGAGGTCAAGGCATATAAAGAAACCCAGAGAAATGGCGCCATAGGGGGGCAGATAAATAGATCATAGGACAACTGACAGCTGATTGCTGCTGGTGTCTTGATATATAATATATATATCAATATCATATCTATATACAGTATATAGATATATATATAGATATATGGTGTGTGTGCGAATGTGTGTGCGTACGCGTGGGTGCGTGTGCGTGTGTGTGTGTGTGTGTGTGTGTGTGTGTGTGTGTGTGTGTGTGTGTGTGTGTGTGTGTGTTTGCATCTTATAGCCCTGGTGCCCAGGGGATCATTATTCATAAGACCAGAGTGAGACATAATGCACTATTTATCTTCTGTGTGAAAAAGGGCTGCGTGAAACGAGAAAGAAAATTGGAAGAAAAGGAGACTTCTTTTTTTTCCTTTGTCCCTTTGTTTCCATAGTTCCCACGGGAGTCCACATGACATGAGTCTACAGTCAAGAGCTGTCATGTATGATAATGGACAGGTATGACAATATGAGCGTGCGTGCGTGCGTGCGTGCGTGCGTGCGTGCGTGCGTGCAGATTACCCGCTCTACAAGCTCACAACGCCTCGCAAGGCGCAGGCGTTGTGAGCTTGTAGATCAGCTATTTTCAAAATGTTTGCCTCTGTCTTATATTATTTGACAATTTGGCCAATGTTTGACAATTTTCTATAGTATAGTTTGTTGATTACTGTTGATGCAGAATGGTCTTTTTTCATTTATTTTCTTTTCTTTCTTTAGGTATTAAAAAGGTCTTAAATTGTCACTTCACTGTCATCTGGGGACCCGGGACCCGACCCACAGGTTGAGAACCACTGATCTAAAGCAGTAGCAGTGATGTTAGGTTTTCAATGTAGTTAGTGGCTGCCAGGACCCAGGAGTGTTCATTTGAATGGGTCCAAGCCCAGGGACAATTTGTGATTTTATGAGTCCCAATAAAATAAAAACGTTTCCCCATTCAAGGCATGCATTGTTTTCAAGGCGAAAAACTAAAAAACATGTCACTCTTTGCCTTTCAAGAATATTCAAGGCAAAAAAAGTATCATATGTCACTGCTATGTGCTAAATACTAGTGCTAGCCAAAACTCAGGTGAAATTGATAGTTTTGAACTCTCTAAAGTGATCCAAAATGTTGTGCTTATCTCGACATCTATTATAGATTATAAGATCGGCTAGTGAAACTCATTTCGATGCCATCACGGTCCGCCCAAAAGTACATTTTAGTGGAGTAAATCAACTGTAGATTTTAGTCGACTAAAATCTTATGATATTTAGTCGACTAAAATAGACTAAATGTAAAACATTTCAGATGACTAAAATATGACTAAAGACTATGACTAAAACTAAATCAAAATTTGTTGTCAAAATCTCAGCACTGACTGGTACAGTATGTTTTCAATGTCCGTGCTGACACACAGTAAACCCTGACCTCCACTAATAACCACTTAATCCCTGTATATACTTTGTTTACCGGGGTCCCCCAGGGCTCTATATTGGGTCCGCTAACTAATTCCTCTAACCCAAATCTCTTTAGCGAAAATAGACGATCTACTGTATACAAGCTATAGCTATAGCTGGTGGATCTACTCATTTCACCACTGAAGAATGCTTTCCAACAGAATGTGGACGATAGGGTTCATGTGGTCATGGTGGAGCTGGATGCCTTCGGTCTATAACAGACACAACGATAGAACAAACACAGCTACTATCTGCTTCAATCCATGCTCTCGTCATAAATGCCCTGTCAGGAATGTCATCCTTTGTCTTCCTTATTCTCCTCACACACAGCTGTCACATTCATTCTGAACCCCACCACGCTTCCTGTTTTTCTGCATCTCGGGTCGATCCGCTCGTCTCTCCCAATTTACCCCGCATACCCCTCCCCCGTTGCCCCAGACTGCATCCTCAAACTCTCGTCTGCCCCACCACGAGAGAGAAAAGATTCTCTTGTCTTCCCAAAGTGGAAAATAGTTTGAGATGGAATGTCAAGACGATGGTGATGGCACCAGACAGAACCCCTCAACATAAACGCGCACGCTACAGGGAACATTGGATAGGGTTCCTTCTTTGACGAATACAACGTGTGGCCAATTGCATTTTAGGGGTGAAAAACAACAACCAGCCAACCTAAAAGTACTCAGTACTTTTCAGCCTTCCTAGAAATTTACTTGAGTAAAAGTAAAATATTTGTCTTGGAAATGTACTCGAGTAAGAGTTATAAGTATCAAAGAAATCTAATACTCAAGTAAAGTACAGATCCTCAGAATATGTACTTAAGTACAGTACTTAAGTAAATGTACTCAGTTACTGTCCACCTCAGCCAAGCGGTTAATATGTGTGTTATATGTTCACTCATATGTGTATTGACGTTCTTCTCCAAAATCAATGAAGCACAATCAACCCAGGATCCATTTGGGAAGACAATGCCATCTGAAGTCAACCGTACGTGAAAAGAACTGTCACAATGTATCACTGTTCCTATGATAATCATATGTAAAGGCAGGTGCTACAGCTCAAACAGCTTCAATAACACATTTAAAAGACATTTGTTTACTGAGTTGTGTTCATACCTGGCTTTCGGAGTGAAAATGTACAGTATAAAACCATTATGTTTACAGTAAGGTTAAGAGTACTTACTGTACTTTACAAAGGCTGCAGACTGTGTTAGGGGCAATGTGAGGGGGGTTGTGTGACTAATAGAATATAAATGAGTTTAAGTTATATAGTGGTATAGATAAAATAATGGGAAAATGCTAGATCATATGCGACTAATATTGACGATTTACAATACACCTGCTATCAAATGAGCCAACCACAGAGCTGCAACATGCTGGGTTCAGTTCTATTGTATGTTAACCACACCCGCATGAAGGATCTTCTATGTGGCCCGAACTTCTAGTCTGACAGATATATGGGAATAAACACAGGTAGACAGACATAAACAGACATCTCCATACAGTATATGGGTACAAAAGGGACACAGACAGACGGGCACTCTGACAAAGTGACTCAGACATTTTGGTCGGATCGGCGGTGCAACGTAGGTGTGAGGGCCGCCCGAACCTCTAGTGTGTTTTAAAAACAAATTTAACTGGTGATTGTGAGTGATTAACTTACGATCTAGTGGGACCTCGATGGGGGCCGCCTCCTGCCATAGTAGCAGTAGTAATGACATCACAGCCAGGGCCACATGCCTGCCCAGCACCAACATCTCTCCCCTCCAATAGGCTGGCCTCGCCCCTCACCACTCCTGATTGGCTAGATCACTCCCTTGATGGCCACGGCAAGGACCTATAAGAGAGAGAGAAAAAGGGTTAGGGTTAGATTTGCGTGCGCGTGTGTGTGTGTGTGTGTGTGTGTGTGTGTGTGTGTGTGTGTGTGTGTGTGTGTGTGTGTGTGTGTGTGTGTGTGTGTGTGTGTGTGTGTGTGTGTGTGTGTGTGTGTGTGTGTGTGTGTGTGTGTGTGTGTGTGTGTGTGTGTGTGTGAGTGTGTGTGTGTGTGTGTGTGTGTGTGTGTGTGTGTGTGTGTGTGTGTGTGTGTGTGTGTGTGAGTGTGTGTGTGTGTGTGTGTGTGTGCACCCACGCATGTCTGTGAACATACACACACACGTGCACGTAAGCGCGTGGCACAGCGTATAAAATTTGAAGTTCCAAAGATTCATTTTAATGCAGCTGGGGAATGCCCAAGATTTAGAAATGTGTGAATGAAACATGAAACAAAGTCAATTAATTTTTGTAAAATGTTTTGTCTTCAATTGAACTGGAATGTACAGTACAGCATAATTGCATACATTCTCAGAACATGAAACATAAGCATACATTTGCCCCTATATAATACATACTGTACGATCCGGACAAATGCATGCTTATGTTACATGCCTACAGTACAGTATGTCAGTGTGTGTTGGCCTACATTCACAGCTGCGTCCTTTACACTGAAACTCCCCAGATACTGAGAATGACTCAATGAGTGAAAAGTCTCAACTCTAACTCTGTCCCCAGTACAGTACTACAGCAACAGCCGATGTGCTTTACTATGCAGGGGCTGAACTGTGGTGCTCAAAGGGTGATACACACTCATGATACTGTATGGCTCTTTAGATGAAAGTATCCACCACACAGAATAAATTATATTGTCGCTGTCAGGCAGAAATCTCGTATCATCATCACATATTTCAACTTGTTTCAACATGTTTTGTCGTACATGAATGCCCTCCTTCGTCATACAAGAGTGTCGCACAAAAGTAGTGAAAATAGAAGATATACAAGCTCACAATACGTCACATCACTATTTTAATTAACAATTAATTTAATAATAATAATTAGGAAGGTTTCCACCCGATAGCGACAATATAATATGTCATATTTCATAACAACTCACCCTTCACCCTTCTCCTGCATCCTACAATCACCACCAGCATATACGTATGTGACCTACAAATGCCTCACAACTCCTAGCCACAAACCCTACCCTTCAAATCCACCCCCTGTGCCCATCAGCAGACAACCAGCCCTTTCCCCATTCTATGGTCCATGCCAAGACCACCTGCCCACTGTTAATCCCCATCCCTATGCCTCACGGGTGTGCTGGCACACGCGCCACCAAGAGAATACTAATCCTTTATTCTGCATTCTGCACTGCAACCAGCACTAACTGTAGTACTTTAACATTACACACACGCACACTATATATATATATATATATATATATATATATATATATATATATATATAGACATATATATATATATATATATAGACACACACACACACAAACACACACACACACACACACACACACACACACACACACACACACACACACACACGAATAACCTCACTAACGATGACACTTTCATCTAAAAAACTATAAAATGGAAAAGATAATTTCATAAATGTAACCATTGATATTTTGTAAATGACACAAAAATGACATTTTAAATGTAAGCTTGCAATAATAATTATTCTACAGCATGAAAGCAGTGAAATAATGGTCTCTTTTAACAACAGCTTTTCGCCTTGAGGGTAATAGCCAATTTACACCGAAAACCACCACACCCTTCCACACCCTTACACACACACACACACACACACACACACACACACACACACACACACACACACACACACACACACACACACACACACACACACACACACACACACACACACACAATCTCTCTCTCTCTCTTTATGCATAAACCATCTGGTGGTATGTCAACCCAACACTATTCAACTAAACACCTAATCTGTCCCTGGGGAGGTGGACACAGATACCCAAGCATGGCTGGCTTTGGTGTGCCAATCACACACACACACACACACACACACACACACACACACACACACACACACACACACACACACACACACACACACACACACACACACACACACACACACACACACACACACACACACACACACACACACACACACACACATGCGCGCATGCACGCAAAGATGCACACAGATGTACATCTGGATGAAGACACGCCTACAACAAACACTCTCTCTCACACACACACACACACACACACACACACACACACACACACACACACACACACACACACACACACACACACACACACACACACACACACACACACACACACACACACACACACACACACTAAACACAAACACATCGACTGCTCCACAACCCAGCTGTTGAGACACCTGACCTGCATCACCCTTTCATTGTTAAGTACTGAAATCCTGTCAGTATAAACAGAAACCCAGAAACTCACAGATGCGTACTGTACACACACACACACACACACACACACACACACACACACACACACACACACACACACACACACACACACACACACACACACACACACACACACACACACACACACACACACACACACACACACACACACACACACACACTCAAACTCTCTCACACACACATCTGAGGAGATAAGAAGAGGGAAGAGGGATTAGGAAAGAAGGATCGAGCGATATACAGCTCAATATCAGCCTTAAGACAGAATCTGCTTTGAACTACAGACCAATGTCTCTCTCTCTACTTCCTCTTGGTAAAGACAGAGAGATAACATGAGACTGAGTGGGGGAAAGAGGAAGACAGAGAGGGATTTTGCTGTGTGAGAGGATGAAATGCAGCACAGAAATAAGGTCACTACTCCTCTCCCTATAGTATAGAACTGTACACTCTACATTAATAATGATAGTACATGTACAGTGTATATATATAGACATACTGCAGAGGATGAACAGCACAGCAGAGGCATACACTGGGAAAAAAGCAGTAGGCGCACATCACTTGCACGCTCTAAAACAAGCACGCTACCAGCAGGTGGAGGAAACCCTGTGGATTGATGTGAGTGTGTGTGTGTTGGGGGGGGGGGGGTTATACAAGGTAATTTCTAAGTCCGTAGTTGGAAGAAGAGTGAGGAAATGTCTGTTATGAGGAGCATTAGGTCAATGCCCTTTGATTTATGATGCAAACCTTCTTCTGAGGGAGAGTTACTGCACAAAGAGCATGTGAGAGATAGAGGGGAGAGACAGGGAGAGGGGGGTAGAGGGGAGAGAGAGGTAGAGAGAAAGAGAGGGAGGGGAGGAGAGAGAGGGGAAAGAGAGAGACGGGAGAGAGAGAGAGAGAGCAATGGTTTCTGTGTGAGCCGAGGGGGTGGTTTGGGTTAAGAGAGGCTGGCTATTAATAAGGATTTGTTCAATTTCAATAATAATGGTTTTCTCTGACAAAGAGATTGGCAAGAAAATCTTGCAAGATATCTGAAACAATTGCTACTTCTAAAGAATGAATTACTGCATCTCTCTTTTTTGTGTTTTATCCTTTGTACACATTATGTTGAAGTATATGCCTTTTTGTTTTACAATGAAAAAATAAAATCAATCAATCAAACAATTAATCAAACTCTTGCCTTTTAGAAATTACTTCAGTCAGTATAACATGAATTCGTAATTAATTGTGCCACTGTAACGATGTACACAACAAACACACACAAATAGTGCTCTGCTTATTAAATAAAACCAACCCGGGTTGGCTCAGCAATGTGATTTGTGGTCTATGACACATAAACACACGCACACACACACACACACACACACACGCACACACACAGGCACGCACACGCACACACACACACACACACACACACACACACACACACACACACACACACACACACACACACACACACACACACACACACACACACACGCACACACACACTCAAACACACACACACCAAGGTGACCTACCAGGCTAGACAGGATAGCACAACCAGGTCAGAATTGTCTCATGTGAGAGCCTCAGGTTGTGAACCTGTGGTCCTGTGTGTGTAATTAATGTTCTCACACACTGCTGAGAACATTAAGCACTTTCCCCAAAACATTACTGAGTGTGCAATAAAGGCCATTAGATGAATGGATGTGATCTGGACTCTACTCTGGACAATACTTCTAAACAAGACTATGCTACTATGAAGGTTTTTTTCAGTGTGTGTGTGTGTGTGTGTGTGTGTGTGTGTGTGTGTGTGTGTGTGTGTGTGTGTGTGTGTGTGTGTGTGTGCGTGTGCGTGTGCGTGTGCGTGTGCGTGTGCGTGTGCGTGTGAGTGTGTGCGTGTGTGTGCTGTCCTATAATTGGCAGCCACCACATATGGCGGAGACGTTGTTACTTAATACCCATAGAGTACTGAGTGACATGCTTTATTGTATTATGAAGACATATGTCACGATTTTGTGAATGTAACCTTACTGCACCTTTAATATGTGTGTCCTTGTATGCTCTCCTTTGTGTCGACATCAATGGTTAAAATGTGTGTGCGTGTGCACACGTGCACTCGTGCGTGTGCATGTGTATCCATGTGTGAGTGCAAGTCTGTGCATGTGCATCTGTTTTCTGTGTCAGAGTGTATTCTCTGGTGACTTTCAACAAGAAGCCAGAAGCAAAAAAAAATTCCATTAGCACGCAACTCACAGCACACAATGATACAGATATTAACCCACTTCTAGAAATCACAGGGAATTAGCATGAATTTGGCGAACATGCTAAATGAGACTATTATGCAAAACCCCTAAATTATGCATGGCTACTTCCATTATAGTCACACAAGGCAAATTCTTAAAGAAAAGACCACCATTAACATCCATGCTGAGGTCTTCGGTCATGTTTACAGTGATAAGTGCATCTAAAGTAGACTGTACTGTATTTCCTTTCTTTTCCTCTCATTTGAAGTCAAATGTGTTGTAATGAACCCTTATGTTTTCTCATCAGAGCTTTCTTAAGCTCATTAAAGCTTAAAGCATGACTATCAGTTCTTCCAACATCATGTCCAACAATCTGCCTCACAGCTTCCATTTGAAGTCATTTGATATTATTCAAATTACTTTGATGGATTTCCACAAAATCTTACAACCAAAAAGAATGCCCTATATGGTAAAATGGAGTAAAATAGATTAGAGTATAATTGTGTTTGTGTAATAAGTTGTTGTCATTGAATTGAATTGTAATAAATGTGTAACCACTGACATGATTGAATTCCTCAGCTCATGTATGAAAGAAAGAGATCTGGAAAACAGAATGCTGACTGACCCCTTGGACACTGTTAAGTGTTTTTGTTTGATAAAAATATCCACCACCGCTTAAATATTTCTGAGAAGTTTCTATTTGACAATTGAGATCAAACACAGCACAGTGTTTGAAATGGAGATCAGCTCATTCTGTATGCGATGGAGGCTATAATGCCCATCCTCACCCCTTCATCCTCATCCCTTCATCCTCGCCACTTCATCCCTCACCCCTCGTCTCCTCTGCTCCCTCTTGCTCATCACTCTTCCTTCCTTCCTTTTATCACTCAGTGCCAATTGTCTAAGTAATCCTGGGCACTACACTGCCTCTGCCAACCTAGGGAGAGCTCAGATCCGAGCAATGCCAGAGAGCTAACAAGCCTTCTTATCACCCGACAGGGGGGAGTTTCCCCGGTTAGACGTACAGTAGCACATGGAAGGAACCAGTTCCTTTCCCCTCCATCAGGCACCCCGGCTGGCCAGTGGGTGGCAGTATAGTGACCAGGATTACGGCATGTTTTTGTGAGGGTATTACCTATGCTAGGAGACACAGGGAGAACATGCAAACTCCACACAGAAAGGCCCTTTCGCCAACCCCACCTAGGGTATGGGCACTGATGATGCGGAGGAGAGAACACGCCCCCAGCGCCCATAGCGTCCCCGAACCCAGGACCTTCTAGCTGTGAGGCAACAGCGCTAGTAACTGAACTGAACTTAACAAAACTAATTACCCATAAGGTTTAATTGAAATACTCTCCGAGATAAATTACCACTGTGCACAGTCAGCTGAATGCATCTTTGCCTAAATATAACAGCTATGGGCAAAGCACACCAATATAAATGATGACTGAACCAAACCTGCTAACAAAATAGCTGTCCAGTCAATTTTCCTGAAGGCTTCTATCTCTCTCTTGTCTTTTTCTCAAATGTCCAAAATGTCTGCCAATAGGTCACATTGCTATGTCTTTCTCTCTCTTTATTCCATCCTTATCTATTTATTTAGTGGCTCCGACCACTCAGACCATTTAATGGTCTGAGTGGTCGTAAAGTAAATATATACGTATGGATAACATTCAGACAGAAGAGGCAAGGCACCAACAGGTTCAGTGTCAAGAACACATTATGAACACATTATGCCAGGAGGAGCTGAGTTCGAACCATTTTAGCCCAATATATAGTACGTCTCAACGTTTCAATCTGCATGTTCATCCCCTCAGTGGGCTATAGGGGGCGATATTTGAAAATATGAGAACACCTAAGTGGCGACTGCATCGACTGTCATACTGTGGACCATAACAAAGTCACTTACTAATGCATCGCACACCAATTTTATTTAACTGCAGTGCAATATCAATAGTACTTTCTTTGCAGTGTAGCCAAATGAAAATCACTCATCTGTGCTGTGAACAAAACTAAAACAATTCAGCCTTTTTTCAGATGCATTGCTATTACTGTATATTTTCTACAGTCCAATAAATTGTCTGCGGGCCATATAAAATCTGGTTTAGCCTCACTGAACCATTTGCAAAGGCAATAGCAATTCCTCTCTATCACCACAAGAGCTGGCATAAGTCTATATCTAATGCTTTATATCTCTCTTGAATCCCCTTCTCATATTATTCTCCAGTTTCTCTGCCATTCTCTCTCTCGCTCACTCTCTCTGAGACCATGGCAATGCCCAGGGCATTGACACACTAACCGCACCCCAACCCCCTCCACACACACACACACACACACACACACACACACACACACACACACACACACACACACACAGACACCACTATCATCACCCCGACAACCACTATGTACGAACCCTCCGGGCTTCCCATGTTCCTGATCACCACCCCATCACACACAATTACCCACAGAACCCCTCTCCTGTGGCCCTACCATGGCGTGATAGAAGACACAGCCCCACACCCACCCACCCACACAAAGTACTCTAGGCTCCTTCTCGGTTACCTGTATCCATCCTTCCCCCTCTTCGCTTACCCTCTTGGGTCTTAAGGATTCGTAGCATAGTGGAGAGGAGCTGCTTAAAATACGACTGAACTTTGCTGAACCGTAACCCTTCTGCTCCACTCTCTGAACACATACACACACTTACACACAATGCGGTTGTGGTTGATGGGAAGCTGACAGAGCGAGTTGAAGTCGACGCTTGTCGCTTGACAAGGCCTGCCTGAAGGACTAAGATTCATTTGACATGGAGTGATGGTTTCTGAAACACACTCTGAAGAAAGTACCGCTTATACTGTAGCAAACACACAGACAAAAGTGAACATCAACTTACCTGTATTGCAAGCGTTGAATAGACACCGTCTTCTGTATATTCACCCACTGCTATGGTGACAACTTTTCAGACCTGTAAGGAGAGATGAAAATACTTTACAACGGTTTCTATAAAAAATAAACTTCATGTTAAGAATGGGTTGCTGGAAACATAGAGGATCCTCATACACACCCACACACACACTGCTGACTGCTGAGTGGGGGTTAGCGGTTTATATCCTTGACAATGACATTAGAATGGATTCCCTCTCTTGTCTGACTGCATGAGTGTTACCTTCTTTTTCCTGCAGAACGTACTGTACCAAGGCACAATGGTGAGCTAAAAGTGCAACTGGCTATATCTCCCGATACATCAGAAAACAAGGGCAAGGAGTGCTGGCGTTGCGGTGGACTGCTTCAGACTTGTGTACTATAGAGGCGGTCAGGTATAATTCAGAGCTTTTAAGACCGCTATCAACAATGCAAGTGAAACGACCTGTGCACTGTGCAACAGAGATGAAAAGAACAGACGTTCCAGTCAGATGTGCTGAATTTGACCATTTCTTTGTTTGCCACGGTACACAATGAGCTAACGCAGACTGTCTGATAGTGTGTGTGTGTGTGTGTGTGTGTGTGTGTGTGTGTGTGTGTGTGTGTGTGTGTGTGTGTGTGTGTGTGTGTGTGTGTGTGTGTGTGTGTGTTTATGAGTTGTGGGTGCCTTCAAAGAGCTCTGTCTGTGTCATACTGCCTTAGGTTCACATGCTGTTCATTAGGACAGAAAGAGCAGGAAAAGAGAGAGAGAGCAAAATGATAAAGTAGGGAATCCACTATCTCTCCATCTCCACCTTTTTTTCCTCTCCTGCTGTCGGTGCATAAGTTTACAGACTGCCTGGAGGACAGCAGACCGTAGGAACACACGTATGCACACAGACGCACACATACGTACAATCTACACACACGCATAGATGCAACCTATATACTGTGCTATTTTACGGTAGATATCCCTCCACGATGCAAACCGTCCTCACATTATTCACACACAATTGTCTCTTTTCCTTACACGGCTGCAGGAACACTGAAGCCAGGATGAACTAAATGATTTGAGCATGATGTCATACAGTAGTACAGGTCTGCTAATACATTATGTATGTATGATGGTACATCATATGCTGGAGGATATACCACAGTAAGCATTCTGAAACATTTTCCCTTGTGCAGGATCTATTGATTTTGAAATGACATCTGCCAGTTTAAAGGGATAGTTCACCCCCAAAATGTATTTTTTTCCTATCAGTCACCCCATGGAGACTTGAATTCTTGGATATTTTTTTGTTTTTGTCGCATTCCTAAGCCAATAATTTGATGACCGGCAGCGGTTCCGGTAGGAGACACAAAGAGTCTCCTTTGTATCTCCTACCGGAACCGCTGCCTACTGGTCCGCTGGTCATCAAATTATTGGCTTAGGAATGCGACAAAAACTAAAAAAATACATGAATTCAAGTCTCCATGCGGTGACGAATCGATAGAAAAAAAGTCACTTTGGGGGTGAACTATCCCTTTAACTGTAAAGTGTACAGTGGCTGTAGTGATGCTGTTCTATGCACATTAGATGTTGCATCATCCTTACAGGCAGGGCTGATGATGAGACAGTTCAACCCTAGTTTAATGTTATACTTAATTTACTGCCAACCGACCACACCACAGCACATACTGAACATCTGGGGGCACACATCGCTTTTCTAGGTTAAGTGCCTTGCCGAAGGGCATCATGGAGCAGTATGCCCTACTTGAGGAGTCTCTCTCTCTCTGTGTGTGTGTGTGTGTGTGTGTGTGTGTGTGTGTGTGTGTGTGTGTGTGTGTGTGTGTGTGTGTGTGTGTGTGTGTGTGTGTGTGTGTGTGTGTGTGTGTGTGTGTGTGTGTGTGTGTGTACTGTGTGTACTGTGTGTTTGTGATATGATGATGATGATGATGATGAGTGCTTCAGTCTAACCCTATTACTGTACATCATAGAACACTGTATCTCCAGTTTGATGGTAACATTTTGTCACCGCAGGACACGGCTAGAGTCAGAGACAATGTTGTTGGCCAGTCGTCTTATTGCTACTATGGGAGCTCAGTTGCTGGAGCATCCGCCTTTGGACCACAAGGTTGTGAGTTCAATCCCGGGCACCGTCAACTCAAACAAGTGTGAGTATCACACGGCTTGAAGACGTGCAGTAAGTACTGGGAGCTGATGGTACTGTGGGTGTTGCGCTCAATCTCAGCAACCCATCTCCCAGCGGTCTAGCGCATCGAAAAGGGGATACACGCTCTCGGCCGATACCAACAATAAGCCACTCTGACCTACTTACTTACTTATGGTAGGCTGATTCATAGAGTTTCTCAAGTAGTTGGCCTACAACACTTGAGCACATTTGCATTTGATGGAGTAGTTTTGACTCTAATGAGTCATAGCTTACTGTATACTTAGTTGACACTGTTGCACTCATAGATTATTTTAAATGTTCAGTTTTTTTATTTATTGTTTGTATATGTTTTGCAAGTTGTTACTTTTTATGCTGCTGCTACCCTGTGAAGGGCTCCCAAGAGATATTGTATCTCAATGGGATTCACCCGTATAAAAGGTCAAAAATAAAAAGGTGACCAGAGTCCCCCAGGGCTCTACCCTTGGCCAACTCCTTTTTCCCCTCATCCTAACTGTCACGGTACACCAGATCTGTTTTGTGTAAATAGACAATTTACAAACTCACCATGCTTGTAGATCTGTTCTTTTTTGCCGAATGTTCATGGTACAAGTGTTCAAACAGTGGTATGACAATACTGTAGAACGCTCATAATCACATAGTATAAAAACAAAGGAATAATTTGTCTACTCACCCCAAAAGATCTAAGGTGGCAGAAATAATGAACTCTTTGTTTTGTCTTTTTGCTGACAAATGTGGTATTTCCAGCATAACAGGTGGTGTATTTTAATGGCTTTGTAATATTACAGCATAGTGCATAACACATTGTTTGCATTTTTACTGTGTGTGTGTGTGTGTGTGTGTGTGTGTGTGTGTGTGTGTGTGTGTGTGTGTGTGTGTGTGTGTGTGTGTGTGTGTGTGTGTGTGTGTGTGTGTGTGTGTGTGTGCGCCATGTATAAGGGGACAACTAAAGGCAGAGAGGAGGCAATGAAAGATTGATCATGTGAATATTCCTATAATATATGAATGAGTCTCAGGAGGAATGAGCCAGTGCACATGACCTCCATATGACCTTCACCATACAGTATTGAGCAGTATGGACGTACGTGTGTGTGTGTGTGTGTGTGTGTGTGTGTGTGTGTGTGTGTGTGTGTGTGTGTGTGTGTGTGTGTGTGTGTGTGTGTGTGTGTGTGTGTGTGTGTGTGTGTGTGTGTGTGTCGGAGGTATATACTCTGTGGCTTGCCCTACACCTCACACACGTGATCCATCTACATATGTCCATCCATCCAGACTCAACCTCTCTTCAGGTCTTCAGAGATGACACAGTTAATATGGAGCTCACCATATGGTCCCTGACATAATCAGGTTATGCCTGCAAGAGAGAGTGTGTGTGTGTGTGTGTGTGTGTGTGTGTGTGTGTGTGTGTGTGTGTGTGTGTGTGTGTGTGTGTGTGTGTGTGTGTGTGTGTGTGTGTGTGTGTGTGTGTGTGTATGTTTGTGTGTGTGTGTGCGTGTGCGTGTGCGTGTGTGCACAGTATGTGTGAGAGAGTGTGTGACTCATTTCTATTGACAGTACACCAAATTAGATATCAGTCTCACAGATATGGCTGCTAATTTGGGTCCCTGTCCTCTACATGGTCCACCTCTCATTACAATGGCTTCCTACTGATTGCACACAATCTACTGTGCATTTTAACCACTTAAACGTCAGCATCCATATTCTGGGAGAACTTTTGCAGAAAATAGCAGATCGACAAGCTCACAACGCGTTGGGAGCTTGTCAATCGGCTATTTTCAGCGAAGATGTTTAATGTAGAGTCAAAACAGAAAAGTCACTATAGAATAGAGCCCTGAGGGACTGCGCTAGACACCTTATGGGGTTTATGTGCTTAACTGGCAACAACTATATCCAAGGACATATATTTAAAAGTGAACTGTACAGTACAGCTCCATGTGCTGAAACATGTGCTGTGATTAGGACTAATAGGCCTACATCAAATTATGTTTTTATAATCTCCCCCCCAAAAAACAACAGCTCCCTTTCTTGAGCCTATGATATGGGCATACTATGATTGATTAAATCCAAGTAATTAACGCTTAATTGAAGATCAGCAACAATGCCGTCATCTCAAGGGTGCATTTACTGTGAAAAATAATTAGCTTTAAGTCAGCCATCCCCACCCATGACCCAGGACCCAGGACCCATTAAAATGGCATTATAAAACAAAATGTGAGACGCCAGAGGGTTCATGACTAAATGTGGACATAGTCTACTGAAGCATGAACTAGTGGAGGATGTTTGGTTTTAACATGAGTATATTAGTAATAAACCTAAAGCATCATGACTAAGATGGAGTTCATGGAACACCGTTAGTGCGTGTGTGTGCGTGTGATTGAGTGTGTCTCACCCCATTAGTATAATGTACCTTTAAAGAGGAAATCCCTCTGTACACATACTGTACTACACACATAAAAAACTGGAGCTTAATGGCTCAGATACAACCACTCATTCATATAATACATTCATTTATTATTCATAATACATTATCATACTATATTTGTCTCCCTTCAAGATGAAGGCAAATTACCATGCAGATCACATGAACTAGTGAACTGGACTGAGATTTACAAGCTCACCATTTTCTTTAAAATAATTTATCATTTTAGAAAATATTTGATAAACTTCGCTTACATATATATAATGCCATGCTCAAAATAGGGACGCCAGGGTTAAAGTGGTTAAATATGAGAACAATTAGTACAGTGTTTACAAACTAAAAGGAGAGAACCATGCCCTGTGTGTTGTCTTTTGAGTGTGAGGTCTGCGACGTGTAGAGGGATTATTGACATACACAAACACAATGTACTCAACATGTCCCTTCCACTTCCCTCTCACCAGACCCATGAGACCACAGAGTGGTGTGTGTGTGTGTGTGTGTGTGTGTGTGTGTGTGTGTGTGTGTGTGTGTGTGTGTGTGTGTGTGTGTGTGTGTGTGTGTGTGTGTGTGTGTGTGTGTGTGTGTGTGTGTGTGTGTGTGTGTACCTTTCATGTCCTGTCTATCGCCTACTATTCCCTGCTGGCCTATAATAGGTATTGCACTCACCAGCTCACTAATGACCATCCCTGGGGGGTCTCTGTATGGGTGTGTGACTGCATGGGGTGTATATATACATGCTGCACATAGTACATGCATGCCCCCTTATCTCTAGCCCTTTTCCCCCCACTCCCCTATTCCAATTGGTCCTCCTGTTCCTGCCCTCTGAACTCACTCCATTACGGCGTCTCCTGTGCGCTCACACACACAGCGAGAGGTCGGTGCAATAATGGCCCGTGCAGTGTGCACACACTCTAAGGCCAAGGGTCACGCGCTAAAAAGGTCACGGGAGGTCGTACAGTCTATAACAATGACATCACTTCCTAGGATAAATGTCACTTAAAAGGGTTGCTATAGCGACGACTCTTTAGATATTGGGGTGGAGAGTGGAATATATGGCGGTATGATGGGGTTGTGTGTGTGTGTGTGTGTGTGTGTGCGTGCGTGCGTGCGTGCGTGCGTGCGTGCGTGCGTGCGTGCGTGCGTGCGTGCGTGCGTGCGTGCGTGCGTGTGTTTCTACACAGGTGTATGTGCGGCATGAGCATGCATGTGCCTGTGAGTGCTAGAGATGAACTAATTGCATGCATTACCCTTGGTGTGCATGTGTATTTGTGTTTGTATAGTCATGTTCATTAAAATACAAGCAGCCAGTGTAAAAGTCCCACTTTTTTAAATTATTTTTTTTACTTCAAGCCCCTCCAGTCTTTGTTCGTGGTGAATCCCGCAGCACTGATACAAGACAAATTCAGGCGGGAGTTGGACGACAGCATGATGTGCACGCGTGACATCATTAACCCCGTCGTACTTCTCAGAAAAAAGCCCGCACCGGCAGGAGACCAGGGACGAACAAAACGGTGTCCGATTGCAAACGCTACCTTCTGCCGAAACCTTGAGGGAAGTGAAGCTGGAGGATGTGAGGGTGAAGGGAAGGAGGGGGAGCAGGAATAAACGCGTTGTTGCCAGGCGTCGTGCACGTGTTTGTGTGTGTCTGTGTGTGTCTGTGTGTGTGTGTGTGTGTCATGCTTGGCAGCCTGCGCTCTGGCTCAATGCCGCACAGTGACCTACATTTGATGGGCGGAGAGACAGGGTGAAAAAGACAGAAAAAGAGAGATGAGGTTGTTCAGCTGTTCAAGATATGCAGGTTAGTTATTATGAAGAGGGGAGGGGGGCACGAGGAAACCGACACAAAGAACTACCCCACAAGGGGCATCCGACAGGACAGGGGGATGGATGAAAAGGAATGAGAGATGCAAAGGATGCAACGTAGATTGACTGGTCAAACAGTGTGTGTGTGTGTGTGTGTGTGTGTGTGTGTGTGTGTGTGTGTGTGTGTGTGTGTGTGTGTGTGTGTGTGTGTGTGTGTGTGTGTGTGTGTGTGTGTGTGTGTGTGTGTGTCTCTCTCCCATTTGCAGCCCTGAGGGGAGGCCCCCAGTAGCTCAATCGCAGATAAATCAGCCCCATGGCTCCCGGAGTGATGTGAGGTAAAGCACTTCCTGTGTCCAGACGGACTCTTTTATGACAGCCCTTAATAAATGATGATTGCCACCTGCAGCACATGGAGTCTTACACGCACACACACACACACACACACACACACACACACACACAGAAAAGGGCACGTGCACGCACGCACGCACGCACGCACACACTGCACACGCACACTGACACCACATGTGCAGGTGATCTTCTAATACAGGGGTTCTCAACCAGTGGCCTTTGAGGGGTTTCCAGGTTCCAGGTGGTCTCCAGCTAAATGATGGAGAGTTGGTAACCAAATGGACCCTTATAGATCTTTTACTCTTGAGAGAGTTACTCTCAAGAGTTAAATTATTGTCAAACATCTGCATAACTTAATTTACAAGTGTAGAGAATGTAGAAGAAAGTGGCTCAAATGCTTGAAATGAAAAGCGTCAAAATAGAGTTAGCTGGTTTCTGCCGGATAGCAACGATATACAACATACTGTAGGCTCTAATGCCTGACAGCAAGTCCCAGGTTTGATATCACGGGCCAGCCAGACCATTCCCTGCATGTCACTCCCCTCCTCTCTCTCCCGTTTCCTGTCTCTCTCTCCACTGACTCTTATAAAGGGTTAGAGAAGCCCATCAGAATAATGAAGCAGAGTAAACACAGGACTGTGTTGTTTTCCGAACGCTTCATAGTCCACAAAACAAACAAACTCAAAGACCCCGGAGTTGCAACACTGTGAATCGTGAGCTATAAGACGAGTGTCACTCACGTGGCTGAAAAACGCTGGGAGAGAGCCGTGGTTCTGTTACCCCCTGTCAATTTCTGCCCATCACATTGAGTGAGAGAGAAAGAGAGAGAGAGAGAGATGTGGTGAATAGGATGGGACAGACAGAGCGGAAGATGGGGGAAGGGGGGAAAACAAGAGGGAAAGAGGTTAAAGATGTAGACAGCAAGAGGTCAGCGGATGATACAAGAGGACTGGCAGGAAACATTCAGGAAAAAAAACTAGACTAGAGTGTAAAGGAGGATGGAAATATATGGATGAAAAGAGAGCGTTAGAGAGAAAAAGAGAGTGACGGACGTTCAAGCTGGCTGGTTTGGTAATATTATTCTTTCCATAATGGCTGCTGACGCATGTTGTATTAAATGCGTGATTGACAGAGACATGGAGAGAGATAAAGAGATGAGTTGAGGTTAAAGGACGTGTGGGATGACAGAGAGAGCAAGGTACCGTAGGAAAGGAAGGAAGCAGGGAAAACAAAATCAAAGAGAGGAAGTGATAAGGTAGAGGAAATGGAGTCCAAAGGCCAGATGTTGTTATGTGGGCTAATGAAGGTGCAATGTGATCAATCCTTCTGGCCACAGTAGACATCTGGGTCACCACGCACACGCGCGCGCACGCACGCACGCACGCACGCGCGCGCGCACACACACACACACACACACACACACACACACACACACACACACACACACACACACACACACACACACACACACACACACACACACACACACACACACACACACACACACACACACACACACACACACACACACACACACACACAGCCAAGTATATCACTGCACCCAAATGCTCTCGTAGCCCATTAGCAGATGAATTCATTTATATGAATGAAATCCAGGACACATTGCTCTAAATTGTAACGAGCCATCCTTGTTCACAGATGAGACAAAAGTCTTACGGCAATAACTTATTTAG